>NW_020171982.1:1871030-2040963 GCF_003031525.2 Neophocaena asiaeorientalis asiaeorientalis
AAAAAGTATATATATATGTGTGTGTGTGTGTGTGTGTGTGTGTGTATATATATATATATATATATATATATATATAAAACACAAATTAAAATAATGTAATTGAAAAATAAATTGTGAACTATGAATCAAGAGGTTTGGTGGAATGAACACTAGTAGGGAAATGTTCAAGTTAAGGCTGGAAGTGGAGAAAGAGTCACTCAGAGAAAGGAGGGAAGGATCAAGAGAGAAACTCTAGAAGAAGGAAGACTGCTACTATCCTTTCCTAATGTAAGGTAATTCTTGACACAAGATAAGGTCATCAGACAGCCAAATCCCCACACCCACTTACACATACACACAGACACACACACAGATATTTCAAAAGTACTGAGTGCATGGGTCACTCATATGATTTCAATGTCACACATATACTAAAATGTAGTCCTTTATATTTGTTATGCCTTTTATTATACTGAACAGAGAGCTTATTAAAGTTTACTCATGTGCCTCAACATTAAAAATGCTATTTTAGACTTTTCAGTTGTTACATTTCATTATGTAATCAAAGCAACTGATACCAGTTCTTTTGTTTTCACACTTGTTTTATGGGTTGCCTATAATTACTTTTTCCAGACTTACAAATACTGTCTAAAGCAGTCAGAAAATGCAATTTCTGGACTTCCCTGGTGGCGCAGCGGTTAAGAATCTGCCTGCCAATGCAGGGGACATGGGTTCAAGCCCTAGTCCAGGAAGATCCCACATGCCGCGGAGCAACTAAGCCTGTGCGCCACAACTACTGAGCCTGCACTCTACAGCCTGCGAGCCACAACTACTAAGCCTGTGTGCCACAACTACTGAAGCCCGCATGCCTAGAGCCCATGCTCTGCAACAAGAGAAGCCACCGCAACGAGAAGCCCGCGCACCGCAACGAAGACTAGCCCCCGCTCACTGCAACGAGAGAAAGCCCGCACGCAGCAATGGAGACCCAATGCAGCCAAAATTAATTAATTATGTTTTAAATAAGAAAATTCTATTTCTGCTGCATATTTGCACCATGTTGACATGACTAATCTGGAAGTACATTCTCAGAATTCCCTTCCCTGTGTGGTTCTGGGTTAGGACTGACTACAAGGAAATTTGCATGAGATTTGGAAGCCAGAGAAATAAAGGTTGGATAATGTTCAGTCCCCACCACAGCTTGTGCCCACTGATGCTAATATGCTAGTTCACCTTGTTATTGTTGGGTAGCAGCTGGGCCTTCAGCTCCTCTAGTTGCCATCATATCTCCCACTCAGCCTCTCCAAAGACTGGGCCAGTTGCATGTATAATTTCCTTGGAGAGAGCTCTAGCTCCTTCTGCAGGCCACCCAACTTGTCAAAGTCAGAGATGATAACACAGATGTGGATTCCAGTTTGTCCATATGGATTCCTATTTATCTTCACAAATTCTGGTCTGTCCTCATTCTTCCCTAATTCATGTTCAGCATTATTTTCCCAACTGGCCCTACTGAAATAGAAATGACAGGCCCACCGCAGGTGCACAAGGCTTCCATAAACAGGCTTCCACAAACATCTTCACAAATAACCACAATCTCGTCCATGCTTATTCTTTGTTTCATATCACTCATAGTAGTGATATGCTTCTCTAACTCAAACCTAATTGACACAAGTGTTTTCACTTCCTTTTGTAGTGAAAGATATTTTATTCCCCTCCACATTAAGGAGCTTATCAGAGAATAACTGAATTCCATATCTGTGTATCTATGGATTCGAATTTTAAAAGATGAATGTCAGTAGAAATAATAAACACACTGCAACAGTATTTGTTGAGCTAAGTGAAAAGTCTCAAGTTTTAGTTAAAAAAATAACCAATTGTATGAGAAACACATAGGGTTTCCTAAAATAACAGAATATTAGAGTTAGTAGGGACCTTAGAAATTATTTAATCCAAACTTTCCATTTTACAGTTGAAGAAATATAGAAACAGATACCTAAGATCACAAAATAAAGTAGTAACCTTGGACTAAAATACAATCCAGTCTAATTCCCTTTCTCTTCATATCTTCATAATCCTTGACTTAGTAAATCCCCTATAGGGGATTTCAGTTGACTGAAAACTTATTATGATTCAAGAAGGGTGGGCTTCCTTGGTGGCGCAGTGGTTGAGAGTCCACCTGCCGATGCAGGGGACACGGGTTCATGCCCCGGTCTGGAAAGATCCCACATGCTGCGGAGCGGCTGAGCCTGCGCGTCCGGAGCCTGTGCTCCGCAACGGGAGAGGCCACTGTCAAAAATGCTAACGTGATAATAGGCTATATTAGTAAACTATAGTATCTAGTATAAGGAAGATTATAATCCCACTGTAGTCTACCCTGGTCAGATCATATTTATGCATTGGAGCACCTAAAAGAGCCTAGGTAAATTATATAGAAAGTGACCAGAATTCTATGGGTTTGAATGCTATGATGTATAAAAGAGAATTAGGGCTATTTTAATTGGAGGAGGGAAGACTTGGGCAGATATTAACTATCACCAAATATTTGAAGAGCTTCCACACAGAAGAGATGTTAAATTTATTTTGTGTGACTTTCCAGGGCATAAATAAAATAAATGGTTGGATATTAGAGAGGCTGATTAATATTTAGAAACACTTTGTAAAAAATAGAAAACTTCAAAGGCGAATGGGTTGGCTTATAATGAAGCGAGCTCCCAATCAATAGAAATTTTCAATCAGAGGTTTTGATGACAATCTATCAGGTAGTTTCAGTAAAGGTTTCCTGAAAGGATTAATGTTAGAATTAATGACTTCTAAGCCTCCTTTACATCTCTGCTGCTAAGAACCTGTTGTTTGAATAACAACATTATCGAAATAAAGTAACAACCTCGATTATTTGAAACTTTTATTTCTGCTATAAACTATGTGGAATCTCTAATTCATCTTTAATGTTTAGTTCTGAAGTACCAAACAACTTCCTTGAAAGTTCCTTTTTCTAGAATGAGCTGTAGTTAATCCAGATAAATACATTTGCTGGAATAAAATTCAGACTGTCAGAGCTGAAGGTCAAAAATACAGGTGTTAACTATACAGGGGGAAAGGTCCTCTAGACAACACTATACTAGGTACATTCTGGACTGTGCCCAAGAATCCCCTTCCACAGAAATGCTGGCTGGAAGCGACCCCAAGATGACATTCAAGTTGCTCCCCAGAGAGTTATAGAGCTTTTGCTATAGTATCTGAACAGCATGCCAGACCAAGGAAAGGGTGTGCCCTATCAGTGGCAGCCCAGCAGGCCAGGTTATTGGCATGGATCGTTTTACCATGGCAGTCACGGACAATAGAAACAGGACAAGAAACATCTTTCTTATCCAGAAGTCGACACAGAGGGTGTTGCTGAACTCAACTACCTTAAAGGAAGAGAGTTAAAGAGAAAAGGGATTTAATGGAAACCTACAATGATGCCTTTTAAAGAGAAAACTAAGTAATCTTGTTTGACTTTTTTTTTAAGTTAAAAAGTTGGCCTCCGCTCGGTTATGGACGGAGCGCAGGGAGAGGACTGGGGTTGGCGGCTTGAACATAGCCTGAAGGGGTTAGTGCACATTGGCCTCCTAGAAATGCACAGCCAAACTGTCAGATTCATAGAACAATGCTCGAACAAAAGGCTTCCCTTGTGCACACAAGGAAGGCACACATCAAGTTAGCCTGGGGCCTTCTCTGGGAAGAAATTACAAAGCAAAGGAATCATGAGTATATATCAGAAAAGGAAAAGAGCTCAAAACAGAATGTGATAAACAATTTAAAGATGTAAAATAAGAAGGGAAATCTGTTGCTATCCAGGGAACCCTCTCAAATGTGGCAGCACATCCCAATCACCAGTGGAGCTCATTAAAAATACAGTTAATCAAACTCCACCCTGGACTAATTGTATCAGAATCTGGACTGCTTTGGAAATCCCTAATCTTGAACATCACAGAATATTCACTATACTTCTGCCTTGATACTTGCACAACCATAACTGTTTTTGACTTCTACCCTGGAATTTCTTCAGTAATCAGGTGTACTGGGTAATACTAATAGTTAATAGCGGTAGTATAGCTACATAACCTCATTTAATAATCAAAACAATCCTGAAATATAATTATGATTTCATTTTACAGATGATAAAACCAAAAAGAGAAGTACTTTTCTAGCAACTATGCTGCTAAACGACATACTTAGAATCTGAACACAGATATGACTCCTTAGCTGATGTTCTTTCCACTACACCATACAGAAATTGGTTGAACCAACCACATTAAAGAGCCAGTATTCAATTATTTTAACAAAAATTATGATTTTATATCATTTAATATAATAAGTTCAAAGTCATGAAGGAAGGCAAAGTACCATATAAGTCACTACTGTGAAGAAATAAAGCTATATGAACATTATGTTTTGCAAATTAACTTTTTGCTTTAAATACATTTGTATTTTGATAAAACTAAAAATAAAATATCTTATCAGCTATTGATGGGAAAGTCCTTGCTTAGCTGACATCTGTCTGCTTGTGTTACTTAAGGATGAATCAGTAGGCTGCAGCCTGGACCTTGGTGAGAGAAACTGGGCACCCAGAGCACAACATTTAGGGAGGCACTCCCTCTCAGGTGCTCACCCAGCAGTTGTGTGAACTTGAGAATGACTCCCTTCTTACATTTGCACCCTGGATGACCCCTTTGCTCATCCTAGTCCTGGCTTCACACTTTATTTCCCTTCTTCTTCTTTTTATTCCTATTTTATTTATGCAAACCATACCACACAGGCAATCAAAACCATAAGATACAGGTCCAAGGTAGAATCTATTTCTTGTGCATAGTGAAAAAGATCACTTACACTGCTCTGGGGAGAAAATGCAAAGATTAAACAGAGTAAAATGGTAAGTATATGGTTAAAAAAGGAAAAAAAAGCAGTTTATTCAAAAAGATGGCTGAGGTTGAATTGCTGTTCTTATTACCCATCAAGTTATTTAGAGTTGTCCTTTCTCCATGGCATGATGACTTGGGTTATCATCACCATGACTACCCATTATTAATTAACTTTATGAGCTGGGAACACTTTGTGTGTCCAAAGTCACATGTGCACAAAAAAGCATGATTCAATAACCACATAAAAGAAAAATGCAACTCAATGTGTGTTTAGAAAAGGGAGAACAATCATAGACTCCTAGTATAACAGAATGGACGACAGCACAAGGCCTTAGAGGGCGCCTGGGACTCAGGAAGGACTACTTTCTATATAGTCCTTCCTAGAAGATAATCTTGCCTTTCTTTGGATACCTTTAGAAAAGAGAACTAATCCTACATGAGACATCCTTCATCAATTCCAAAGAGTATTCCTACTCGAGTGTTCATTCTTCTTCTAAGCAAAATCTTTTTACAGGTTTGTCCACGTCTTGCCCAGTGTCATGTGCCAACAAACTGCTATACCATTTTGTTTCCAAATTGAGCTCTCAAATATTAAGAGATAGGTTTTTAATATGTGCTATGGTTATACGCGCTAAACAATCCAGGTTCCTCCAATGAGCTGGACAAAACCAAGTTCTGTTCCTTTGAATATACCCCATTTTTTTTCAGTGGGCTTTTAAAACATATTAGTTAGGTCACAACATCCATTCTTACAGTCTTACTTAACATAGAACCAAAAGTTCTAACCAGGCATGTAGACTGGAAAGAAAGGAATAAAACTATCTCTATTTGCCGTGATATGACCGTCTACATAGAAAATCCTAGAGTTTACAAAACTTTTAAATAACCGAGTTTAGTAAGGTCATAGATTACAAGTTCAACACAAAAATCAATTCAATTTCTGTATACTAACAGTGAACATACAGGAACTGAAATTAAAAATACAACACCAATTATAATTGCTCCAAAGAAAATGAAATATTCGGGGATACACTTATCAAAACATGCATAGGATCTGTATGCTAAAAATTATAAAATATTGATAAAAGAAATCAAAGAAGACCTAAATAAATGGAGAAATATACCATGTTCATGGATTAGAAGATTCAACATCGTGAAGTTGTCAATTCTCCCCAAATAGAGTTATAAGTTTAACGTTATAAGTTTAAGTTATAAGTTTAAAGTTATAAGTTTAAGTTATAAGTTTAAAGTTATAAGTTTAAAATCCCAGCAAGTTGTTTTTGTAGACATAAACAAGCTTACTTTAAGGCACAGGTCATGGAATAGCTAAAACAAGCTTGGTAGAGAAGAATAAAGGGGAGGAATCACTCTACCCAATATCAAATCTTACTATATAGCTATAGTATTAAAGACGGCATGGTATTGGCAAAAGAATAGACTCATAGGTCAGTTGAACACATAATGAACCTAGAAACAGACCCATAGAGATATGTCCAAATTATTTTTTAACGTGAAAGAAATTCAGTGTAAAAATGATAGCCTTTTCAATAAAAGGTGCTGGAGCAATGGAATGTTCACAGGGAAAAGAAAAAAATGAACCTCTACTTAAATCTCACACCTCACATCTTATATAACTATTAATTAAAATGAATCATATGGGACTTCCCTTGTGGCGCAGTGGTTAATAATCTGCCTGCCAATTCAGGGGACACGGGTTTGAGCCCTGGTCCGGGAAGATCTCACATGCCGCGGAGCAACTAAGCCCGTGCACCACAACTACTGAGTCTGTGCTCTAGAGCCCGCGAGCCACAACTGCTGAAGCCTACGTGCCACAACTACTGGAGCCTGCGCACCTAGAGTTTGTGCTCCACAACAAGAGAAGCCACCACGATGAGAAGCCTGCATACCACAACGAAGAGTAGCCCCTGCTCACCACAACTAGAGAAAGCCTGCGTGCAGCAATGAAGACCCAATGCAGCCAAAAATAAATAAATAAATAAATAAAACAAATGAATCATAAATTTAAAATACAAAACAACAAAAATTTTAGGAAAATAAAAGAAAAATCTTTGGAATCCAGAGCTAATCAAAGGCTGTTATACTTGACACAAAAGTAAGATTCACAAAAGGAAACTTTAAAAATTGGAGCACATCAAAATTAAAAGTGTTTGCTCTATGAAAGCTCATATTATGAGGATGAAAAGACAAGCTACAGACTGGATGAAAATATTTGTAAACAACATACCTGATAAAAGACTAGTATTGAGAATATATAAACAACTCTCAATACTGAACAGTAACAAATAAATAAATAAATAAAATACAGTTAGAAACTGTGCAGAAAACATGAACAGACATTTCACTAAGAGGATATACAGATGACAAATAAGAACATGAAAAGATGTTCAACATTATTAGCCATCACAGAAACATAAAGTAAAACCACAATGAGATATCAGCACACACCTATCAGGATGGTTAAAATTAAAAAGCTATGATAACTCCAAATGCTGTGACGATTCAGAGAAACTGTATCACTCAGACATTACCCATGAGAATTTAAAATGGAACAGTAATTGTGAAAAACAGTTTGACGGTTTCTTACAATGCTAAACATGAAATTACCACATGACCCAGCAATTGCACTCTTAGGCATCTATCCCTGAAGAATGAAAACTTTATTTTCACCAAAAATCCCCACAAAAACAAATATTCATAATAGCTTTATTTATAACGGACAAAAACTAGAACTAGCCCATATATTCTTCAAGTGAATGTTTAAACAATCTGTGGGATATATATACCATGGAATACTACTCATCAACAAAACAAATGAGGGACTTCCCTGGTGGTCAGTGGTAAAGACTCCGCCTTCTAATGCAGGGGACGCAGGTTCGATCCCTGGTTGGGGAACTAAGATCCCACATACTGTGGGGCAACTGAGCCCGTGCACCACAACTACTGAGCTCGCGAGCCTCAGCTAGAGAGCCTGTGTGCCACAAACTACAGAGCCCACGTGCTCTGAAACCCATGCACCACAGTATAGAGAAGCCCACGTGCCACAACCAAAGAGCCCACGCTCCACGAGCACCACTGCAACAAAAGATCCCACATGCAGCCACGAAGATCCTGCGTGCCACAAAGAAGACCCAACACAGCCAAATAAAAAAATAAAAAATAAACCAAATGAATTATTGAAAGCAACAAGTTGGATGGCTGTCTATGAAATTAAGCTGAGTGAAAAAAGCCAATCTCAAAAAGTAACAGACTGTATGATTCCATTTTATAACATTTTTGAAGTGACAAAACTTTAGAAATGGAGGGCTTGGGGGTAGGGGTGAGGGTGCAAAAGGATAGTACAAGGGATCCTTGTGGCGTTGGAATTGTTGGATATCTTGGCTGCAGTGGTGCATACACATACCCTCATAGATGACAAAAACGTAGAGTACTCTTAATACACAGACAAAGATACACACACACACACATGCACACACACAAGCATCCAGTTAAAACTGGGAAAATCTGAATAAGATGTGAATATATCTTGGTTGTGATATTATAATTTTGAAAATTGTTATTGGGGGAAACTCCCAATTTTTTTCAAGAACCTTCGTTTGACTCAGTTCTCTTTTAGTCTTCAGATACATCAGAGAGTTTCAACTAGGGACTCATTTTCTACACACTGAAACTTCTGATACACTACAAGACAGAAAGCAAATGATTTCTCATTTAATATGCTGGCAATAGCAACATAATCAGGTCCCAGCTAGAGCAACAATCAAACAATATCTAGTAACTACCTTATCGTAGGCTGTAGGAATTAAGATTGAAAACATGGACAGCCACAACATCAAACCTACAGGTTTTCCTAAAAATTAATATAGGAGGGCTTCCCTGGTGGCGCAGTGGTTGAGAGTTCCCCTGCCGATGCAGGGGACATGGATTCGTACCCCGGTCCGGGCAGATCCCACATGCCGCGGAGCGGCTAGGCCCGTGAGCCGTGGCCGCTGAGCCTGCATGTCCGGAGCCTGTGCTCCGCAACGGGAGGCCACAACAGTGAGGGGCCCACGTACCGCAAAAATACAAACAAACAAACAAACAAACAAAATATATATATAAATGTTCAAAACGTAAAATCAGGTTTCTCCAGTGTGAAGAAGCCGTGATTTTTTTCACGTGTATAATTCATGTGGCGTGAATGTAATTTTATTGCAAAACTGAGATGCCCTCATGCAAAAGGGCAAGCCACTTCTCATTTGTAAAATGTGAATCTCAAGCCCAAGCTACAGCAATGGCCAGTGGAAAAGTTTGCTCTCATGAAATTAAAAACTTAGGAAAAGGGTCCTGGCTGGTAAGTAGAGAGAATGAAGCTTCTCCTTTAGTCTTATTTATTTATTTATTTAATGCTGTACGCGGGCGTCTCACTGTTTTGGCCTCTCCCGTTGCGGAGCACAGGCTCCAGACGCGCAGGCTCAGCGGCCATGGCTCACGGGCCCAGCCGCTCCACGGCATATGGGATCTTCCTGGACCAGGGCACGAACCCGTGTCCCCTGCATCGGCAGGCGGACTCTCAACCACTGTGCCACCAGGGAAGCCCCTCCTTTAGTCTTTATACCACAGTTTGTAAACAAGTGGCAGAGACAAACAGGGAAGTATAATGGCAACCCCACATCGAGTCAGATTTTGGTAACAGGAAAACAAGGTAAGATGCAGCTTTCAGTAGAAAAAGTAAAGAAATCTGTTCAGAACTGGACCAAGCTGTGAACCTTGGAAAAAAGTTGGCATATCTCTTGGGCTAAGAACCTATGCTTTGTAAAACGTACTGATTTGAGATGTCTTTCTTTTATTTCCTTTCTTTTGTCACTTTTAGGAAACTTCTTGACATTTCCAGCTATTCTTAACACTGCTAAAGGGATTTTTGTCTGCATTTGGGCCTGAGCTTAGGGAAGAGCCAGGGGCAATGGATTCCCAGTGAAGTGCCTAAGAGAAAGATAAACCTCATAGAGAAGAGATATGGGGGCACCCGAGGGGGCCACATCTCTCCACTTGCTAAGCCATGAAGTTTGCATGCTTTAAATTAATAAGGGAACAGTGCTTTTATCCATAAGGCAGTACAATTGTTTTTTTTTTTACCTCTCTCACCTTTTACCCCCCAAAGTCTGCGCTAACGTTAATAACCATTTGCTCTGTGGCTTCATATCAAGGCTGCTATAGTTTACTAACACATCATCTAGTTCCTTTTCTCATTCTTCTGACAAAAGCACATTGTTAGGACTGCTGGTGTCAGTCTGTGGACAATCCAAAGTCATTTTCTGTCATTTGCTTCTCAGGGCACTTTATGTTTAAGGTGGTATTGACTGACAATGCACCAGTGTGGAAGCAGGAGGCACTGGATATAAAAGAAACAGAAGATATAGTCCTGTCCTTGGAGAATTTATAAGTCATGAAAAGGGCTTGGGAAGGCTTAGAAAGCAATTTGCAAATAGACATTAATAGACTGTAAACAGAGTATTATATTAAGGCCAGGCAGAATCTACAGAGCAAAGGAAGGATAATAAAAATAATAACTAGAATTATATTGTCTTTTCTAATTTACAAATACCTCTCTTGCCTTACCTCATTGGCTACAACCCTTTCAAATAAAGGACTAACTTTTCATTATCCCCTCTAGCTGATGAAGGAATGAAGACTCAGAGTCTGTGAATACTGTGACCACACTAGGGTTCTGAGCTCTTGTTCTTATTTCTACAACATTCCACCGTCAGAGTCTGAGGACGTGAAATTAATCTGGGAAGTAGGTGAGTTTGGAATAGGGCTTTGTGGGAAGTAAAATTATGTACAACAGCAGAGAGAAATGAAAAGAATGTTCCAGGTGCGCTGTTAACCTTAAACTGAGCAAAAACAGAAACACTGCACACAATGCAGTAACCATTTGTTTTTATTTTTTACTTTTTTCTTCTTTTTTGTTTTTTTTAAAACATCTTTACTGAAGTATAATTGATTTACATTGTTGTATTAGTTCCTGCTTTATAACAAAGTGAATCAGCTATACGTATACATATATCCCCATATCCCCTCCCTCTTGCATCTCCCTCCCACCCTCCCTATCCCACCCCTCTAGGTGGTCACAAAGCACCTAGCTGATCTCCCTGTGCTACGCAGCTGCATCCCACTAGCTAGCTTTTACATTTGGTAGTGTATATATGTCCATGCCACTTTCTCACTTGGCCTCAACTTACATTTCTCCCACACCATGACCTCAAGTCCATTCTCTACGTCTGAGTCTTTATTCCTGTCCTGTCCCTAGGTCCTTCAGAACCATTCCATTTTTTTTTTTTTTTAGATTCCATATATATATATATATATATATATGTGTGTCAGCACACAGTATTTGTTTTCCTCTTTCTGACTTACTTCACACTGTATGACAGACTCTAGGTCCATCAACCTCACTACAAATAACTCAATTTCGTTTCCTTTTATGGTGAGGAATATCCCACTATATATATGTGCCACATCTTCTTTATCCATTCATCTGTCGATGGACACTTAGGTTGCTACCATGTCCTGGCTATTGTAAACAGTGCTGCAATGAATATTGTGGTACATGACACTTTTTGATTTATGGTTTTCTCAAGGTATATGCCCCATAGTGGGATTGCTGGGTCATATGGTAGTTCTATTTTTAGTTTCTTAAGGAAGGTCCATACTGTTATTCAAAGTGGCTATATCACTTTATATTCCCACCAACAGTGCAAAAGAGTTCCCTTTTCTCCACACCCTCTCCAGCATTTATTGTTTGTAGATTTTTTGATGATGGCCATTCTGACCAGTCTGAGGTGATACCTCATTGTAGTTTTGATTTGCATTTCTCTAATGATTAGTGATGTTGAGGATCCTTTCATGTGTTTGTTGGCAATCTGTATAGCTTCTTTGGAGAAATGTCTATTTAGGTCTTCTGTCCATTTTTGGATTGTTTTCTTTCTTTTTTTATTTTCTCCCATTCTGAGGGTTGTCTTTTGGTCTTGTTTATGGTTTCCTTTGCTGTGCAAAAGCTTTGAAGTTTCATTAGGTCCCATTTGTTTATTTTTGTTTTTATTTCGATTTCTCTAGGAGGTGGGTCAAAAAGAATCCTGCTGTGATTTATGTCACAGAGTGTTCCGCCTATGTATTCCTCTAAAAGTTTGATAGTGTCTGGCCTTACATGTAGCTTTACTCCATTTTGAGTTTATTTTTGTGTATGGTGTTACGGAGTGTTCTAATTTCATACTTTTACATATAGCTGTCCAGTTTGCCCAGCACCACTTATTGAAGAGGCTGTCTTTTCTCCACTGTACATTCTTGCCTCATTTATCAAAGATAAGGTGACCATATGTGCATGGGTTTATCTCTGGGCTTTCTATCCTGTTCCATTAATTTGTATTTCTGTTTTTGTGCCAGTACCATACGGCCTTGATTACTGTAGCTTTGTAGTATAGTCTGAGGTCAGGGAGCCTGATTCCTCCAGCTCCATTTTTCATTCTCAAGATTGCTTTGGCTATTCGGGGTCTTTTGTTTCCATACAAATTGTGAAATTTTTTGTTCTAGTTCTGTGAAAAATGCCAGTGGTAGTTTGATAGGGATTGCATTGAATCTGTAGATTACTCTGGGTAGTAGAGTCATTTTCACAATGTTGATTCTTCTAATCCAAGAACATGGTATATCTCTCCATCTATTTGTATCATCTTTAATTTCTTTCATCAGAGTCTTATAGTTTTCTGCATAGAGGTCTTTTGTCTCCTTAGGTAGGTTTATTCCTAGATATTTTATTCTTTTTGTTGCAATGCTAAATGGGAGTGTTTCCTTAATTTCACGTTCAGATTTTTCATCATTAGTGCATAGGAATGTCAGAGAGTTCTGTGCATTAATTTTGTATCCTGCTACTTTACCAAATTCATTGATTAGCTCTGGTAGTTTTCTGGTAGCATCGTTAGGATTCTCTATGTAGAATATCATGTCATCTGTAAACAGTGACAGCTTTACTTCTTCCTTTCCGATTTGGATTCCTTTTATTTCTTTTTGTTCTCTGATTACTGTGGCTAAAACTTCCAAAACTATGTTGAATAAGAGTGGTGAGAGTGGGCAACCTTGTCTTGTTCCTGATCTTAGTGGAAATGCTTTCAGTTTTTCACCATTGAGGATGATGTTGGCTGTAGGTTTGTCATATATGGCCTTTATTATGTTGAGCAAAGTTCCTTCTATGCCTACTTTCTGCAGGGTTTTTTATCATAAACGGTTGTTGAATTTTGTCGAAAGCTTTCTCTGCCTCTATTGACATGATCATATGGTTTGTCTCCTTCAATTTGTTAATATGGTGTATGAAGTTGAATGATTTGCATATATTGAAGAATCCTTGCATCACTGGAATAAACCCCACTTGATCATGGTGTATGATCCTTTTAATGTGCTGTTGGATTCTGTTTGCTAGTATTTTGTTGAGGATTTTTGCAACTGTATTCATCTGTGATATTGGCCTGTAGTTTTCTTTCTTTGTGACATCTTTGTCTGGTTTTCATATCGGGGTGATGGTGGCCTCGTAGAATGAGTTTGGGAGTGTTGCTCCCTCTGCTATATTTTGGAAGAGTTTGAGAAGGATAGGCGTTAGCTCTTCTCTGTTTGATAGAATTCGCCTGTGAAGCCATCTGGTCCTGGGCTTTTGTTTGTTGGAAGATTTTTAATCACAGTTTCGATTTTAGTGCTTGTGATTGGTCTGCTCACATTTTCTATTGCTTCCTGGTTCAGTCTTGGCAGGTTGTGCCTTTCTAAGAATTTGTCCATTTCTTCCAGGTTGTCCATTTTATTGGCATAGACTTGCTTGTAGTAATCTCTCATGATCCTTTGTATTTCTGCAGTGTCAGTTGTTACTTCTCCTTTTTCATTTCTAATTCTATTGATTTGCGTCTTCTCCCTTTTTTTTGTGATGAGTCTGGCTAATGGTTTATCAATTTTGTTTAGCTTTTCAAAGAACCAGGCTATTGTTTTATTGATCTTTGCTATCATTTCCTTCATTTCTTTTTCATTTATTTCTGATCTGATATTTATGATTTCATTCCTTCTGCTAAATTTGGGGTTTTTTTTGTTCTGGTTTCTCTAATTGCTTTAGGTGCAAGGTTCGGTTGTTTATTTGAGATGTTTCCTGTTGCTTAACATAGAATTGTATTGCTAAAAATTTCCCTCTTAGAACTGCTTTTGCTGCATTCCATAGGTTTTGGGTCATTGTGTTTCCATTGTCATTTGTTCCTAGGTACTTTTTGATTTCCTCTTTGATTTCTTCAGTGATCACTTGGTTATTAAGTAGTGTATTGTTTAGCCTCCATGTGTTTGCATTTTTTACAGATCTTTTCCTCTAATTGATATCTAGTCTCATGGAGTTGTGGTCAGAAAAGATACTTGAAACAATTTCAATTTTCTTAAATTTACCAAGGCTTGATTTGTGACCCAAGATATGATCTATCCTGGAGAATGTTCCATGAGCACTTGAGAAAAATGTGTATTCTGTTGTTTTTGGATGGAATGTCCTATAAATATCAATTAAGTCCATCTTGTTTAATGTATCATTTAAAGCTTGTGTTTATTTATTTTCATTTTGGATGGTCTGTCCATTGGTGAAAGAGGGGTATTAAAGTCCCCTACTATGATTGTGTTACTGTCTTTTTCCCCTTTTATGGCTGTTTCTTATGTGTTTTATTGCCTTATGTGTTGAGGTGTTCCTATAGGTGTTCCTATGTTGGGTGCATAAATATTTACAATTATTATATCTTCTTCTTGGATTGATCCCTTGATCATTATGTAGTGTCCTTCTTTGTCTCTTCTAATAGTCTTTATTTTAAAGTCTATTTTGTCTGATATGAGAATTGCTACTCCAGTTTTCTTTTGGTTTCCATTTGCATGGAATATCTTTTTCCATCCCCTCAGTTTCAGTCTGTATGTGTCCCTAGGTCTGCATTGGGTCTCTCGTAGACAGCATATATATGTGTCTTGTTTTTGTATCCATTCAGCCAGTCCATGTCTTTTGGTGGGAGTATTTAATCCATTTATATTTTAGGTAATTATCGATATGTATATTTCTATTCCCATTTTATTGTTTTGGGTTTGTTATTGTAGGTCTTTTCCTTCTCTTGTGTTTCACCATGGCCCATGGGCCCAGCTGCTCCAAGGCACGCAGGATCCTCCCGGACCGGGGCACGAACCTGCGTCCCCTTTAGCAGCAGGCGGACTCTCAACCACTGCACCACCAGGGAAGCCCCTTTGTATTTAATTTTTGATAGTTTGATTAATATGTGTCTTGGCGTGTTTCTCCTTGGATATATCCTGTATGGGACTCTCTGTGCTTCCTGGACTTGATTAACTATTTCCTTTCCCATATTAGGGAAGTTTTCAAGTATAATCTCTTCAAATTTTTTCTCAGTCCCTTTCTTTTTCTCTTCTTCTGGGACCCCTATAATTCGAATGTTGGTGTATTAGATGTTGTCCTAGAGGTCTCTGAGTCTGTCCTCAGTTCTTTTCATTCTTTTTTCTTTATTCTGCTCTGCGGTAGTTGTTTCCATTATTTTATCTTCCAGGTCACTTATCCGTTCTTCTGCCTCAGTTTGTCTCCTATTGATACCTTCTAGAGAATTTTTAATTTCATTTATTGTTCTGTTCATCACTGTTTGTTTGCTCTTTAGTTCTTCTAGGTCCTTGTTAAACTTTCTTTTTTATTTTCTCCATTCTATTTCCAAGATTTTGGATCATCTTTACTATCTTTACTCTGAATTCTTTTTCATGTAGACTGCCTATTTCCTCTTCATTTGCTTGCTCTGGTGGGATTTTACCTTGCCCCTTCATCAGCTGTGTGTTTCTCTGTCTTCTCATTTTGCTTATCTTACTGTGGGGTGTCCTTTGTGCAGGGTGCAGGTTTGTAATTCCCATTGTTTTTGGTGTCTGTCCCCAGTGGCTAATTTGGTTCAGTGGTTTGTGTAGGCTTCCTGGTGGAGGGGACTAGTGCCTGTGTTCTGGTGGATGAGGCTGGATTTTGTCTTTCTGGTGGGCGGGACGATGTTCGGTAGTGTGTTTTGGGGTGTCTGTGACCTTATTATGATTTAGGCAGCCTCTCTGCTAATGAGTGTGGTTGTGTTCCTGTCTTGCTAGTTGTTTGGCATGGACCAGCACTGGACCTTGCTGGTCATTGAGTGGAGCTGGGTCTTAGTGTTGAGATGGAGATCTTTGGGAGAACTTTCGCCATTTGATATTACATTGAGCCAGGAGGTCTCTGGTGGACCAATATTCTGAACTCGGCTTTCCCACCTCAGAGGCTTAGGCCTGACACCTGGCTGGAGAACCAAGACCCTGTCAGCTACATGGAGACAGAGTTCAAAGTTATGGCAGCTTGATGCTGAGATGCTGAGTATGATTCCCAGAGAGGTGGCTTGGTGGTGCCACTCTCACTGCTTGGGGTGAAACTCTGCCTCTTCAACTGCTCCCTTATGTAACGGGCATAAGGAGATATCGAAGGGTGGCAGCTGAGCCGTGTTAGAGCGGCACAGTGGGAAGCACATGAGTGAACCATTTGTTTTTAATGAACTCTTTTTGAATAATGTAAAACCCCGTGTGGTGGGGAGACAGTTTCTGTGCACTCATCCTCTCTCATTTTGATAACTATATTTGTTAAATGTATAACCTTGAACAGATCACACAATCGATCTACTCTCCTTGTTCCATATATAAATTGGACATAATAACATTTCCACTGGTGGCAACTAGCTCAAAGGAGTTCAGTTCTTCTAACAAACATAAATCTTCAGTACATCTCTTTGCAGTAAGGAGAAGGCAGGTGCTAATTTTCATGAGGCTGCATAAGGAGACTGTGATACATGAATTCCTTCTGAAGTAAAAAAAGTAGCCTAGGGAAACTAAGAACCACTTCACAGGCATAAAGCCCATGTCCACATGGTGTACATAATGAGGCATAGCATTCCCTGCAAGCTAAAGCACACCACTAAGAGCAACATAAATAAAGCAGAGAGGCAGGGCAGAGTCACTGAAAAAAAAGTGATAACCTTCCTGTAATCAAAGGGCAGCTCTGTATGGTGGGGAGGAAACTCCGTGTTTTTTAACATCAGTGTTAAAGGTCAAATCAATCTGCTTCTGGGGGAAATGGTAATTTTCCCTCCCACAGCTGGAATTTCATTTCCATCTTCCCTTAATGAAGTCTACAACCTAAAATGCCACACCAGTGAAAAGAGAGTTGCAATATTGTCTTATCATTTCCAACATCCATCACATTTCATCAGTGTAGAAGTATACAAAATGTAGAAACCCAACCAACAGGATTGCCAGAGAACCTCCTGTTTCATTGTGCTGCCACCCCACTTTGCTCTTTGTCTGCCCAATCCCAGTGTACTACTTTTTGCCAGTGCTTTATTTGGGATATCATGTACTCTTTGTTGAGCAGCTAATAAGTCTTTAGAATGTGCTCCCCTGGCAGAGAAGAGATGAGTAAAACATAATCCCTGACCTCAAGGGGGTGAATGATTAAAAAAATCTGAGTGGCAATCTACAACGCAACCTTTGAAAGCAGTTAAGAATGAGCATTAAAGTGAAAAGTAGCTAGAAAGGGGTCAGGTGGCCACCATGTTACCTTTGGGATAAGTTATAAGAAAAAGAAATGATTAAGACAAGAAAAACTGTCAGCAGGGAAAAGAATTGGGCAGACAGGCAGAATGAAGCAGAAATACCAGGAGAGGATGCATCAAGGGAGGAATAGAATGTTGGAGGGAAGAGGAGAGAGAGACAGAAAAACAGAGAGAGACTGACAGAGAAAGACAGAAAGAGAAAGAGAGACACACATGCAGACAGAAAGAGATAGGAGGAAAAGAGAAAAGTGTAAAGTTGGAGAGGAGGAGGCATGCATAATGCAGTATAATAAACAGTCTGTCAGAAGGCAAGCATCTGAAGGGTAGAGACCATCTTTGAAGCCACCTACAATACTTAAAATAGTGTGCTATGTATTGAACCCATAGTAGGCACTAAATTTACATTTGCTAAAATAAAAAAAAAATCTGCCACATTAGGAGATCTTTTGGCTCTTTTGCCAAAATCATCAGAAGGATACATTTTGATTTCTTACAAAATTACCCTTGTCTGCCTTTTTCCTTCAGGCTCTATCACCATTGATCAAATGGGATTCATTTTCTTTGAGAAGTGCAGTGAGCTGTAAACATACATATTATAAAAGTTAAAATAATATAGACTTCAAAATAATAGATATTAGATATTACAGTTAAATTTTTAAGAAAATACAATATAGTAACTGTATGTGAGACAACCAGAAGCCAAATGAACTTAGACAAAAAAATGATGTGCAGTGGGGTAAATTATTGGGACATTAATTCTTATGTGTGAGTGTGTGTTTGATTTTGTAATTCTCACCTCTCTGTTTCAAGGAGATAGATGTTAGTATCCTATTACTTTAGGACTAATGACCGTGTAAGGAGATTGCTACCACCACCCCAATGTCTTCCTGAGGAAGATGAGCAATAATGCAATGTCTCTGAGGAGTAAGGCAAGCTCTTGGTGAAGAAAAGGACAGAGCAAAGGCAGAAGAGCTTCTTCAAGACATTGAATAGAGGGGCCCTGCAAGAAACAGGAGTGCTTGCACTTCTACTTGGCAGAGCCA
This sequence comes from Neophocaena asiaeorientalis asiaeorientalis, assembly GCF_003031525.2. NCBI lineage: Eukaryota > Metazoa > Chordata > Mammalia > Artiodactyla > Phocoenidae > Neophocaena > Neophocaena asiaeorientalis. The sequence continues at coordinate 1,889,604 of NW_020171982.1, forward strand.
AGGCAGGTTGAAAATCTTGGGGGCATGGGGGGGTTCTGGTTGTATGATACATTCCCACCAGGTAAACTATATGAGCACAGCTTCCAGCTGTGACAAAGATCCTTCTGCCCAAATGTGGCTCAAAAACCACAGGAACATTTTCCTTCAGGAACCATGAAGTCTTTGAAAATGAAATCATATGTGGACCAAAAACCAGAGTTATCTCCCTAAAAGTTATACTTTGAATAAGACCCCTAGAATCATTTCATGCCCTGAAGGGAAGAATCCCAATTAATGACTGAAAATCAATTTCTCATTAGCCTTAGGAAATGGAGGGATTTGGTGTCAGATTTGATTTGATATTAGAAAAATAAAGACAACCTGCTTATGAATCTTTAATAGCTGTCCATGTGATTCTTCAACCTGCTAACATTTAAGAACCGTTGCTTTAGGGAGAATATTTTCCCTAAGCTACAAACAGGAGGCAAACACCAAAATTGGCAATCTCTTATAGGCAAATTTCTAAAGAAAAGAATTAAAAACAAGGAGTTCTTTTGCCTACTCTATATATGCAATGGGAGGAAGGTTGAACCAGATTGTTATTATACATATATGATCGAGAGTAAGGGAATCTCATAATTGCATAAAGGTTTGGGGGTAAGGTTGGAACTCTGAGGCTGAGCTGTATGCAGTGTTTAGATGCAGGCATAAGCTTGCCAGACAGTGTGATGGGCTCTGGCCTGACAGGTGTGTACTTACATGAGTATTCAAAGACTTAGGTGGAGACTTATTCTAAAGGAAGGAAGGAGTAGGCAGAATGCTTAGACTAATAAAGCATTGTTGTAAAAGGGAGGAGTGATTCTGAGTATAAACTGGTGTCTGTAATCTAAAGTTGCCTTCCACCTGAATTCCAATGAACTTATTTACGTCTTATTCTAAGGAGAAAAGAAGTAAACACTAAAAAACCAATTTGTTTTCATTTCTTTAAAGGTATTATGACACAGGGAATCTTTACTTGGGAAACAAGGTGGCAGAGAGAACTCTGCCCTCCTGCTAAAATAACTGGAAAACTGTGTAAAATATAAAACTGTACAAAATAGAAAACAACTCTTTTCAGACACTGTGCAATAGGCTACAATTTGACTCTTGAGAAGAGGTAAACAAATGATGGCTGCCTTAGAACAGGGAAGATAAATCCAAGGACAACACAGTGATTTTGCTGAGTTGATGTGACGGAGATCAGAGTTGCGGGGACGGGGTGGTTGGATTTTGCAGGGCAGAGTACCAGAGAAGAGGTAATTATTCTGAGATCTCTAGAAATTGCACAAGGTTTCCCTGAGGCTTTGACTGAATATTAGCTAAGCCTAAAAATATGGGTCTTCATAGGACTGGGCTAAGAACAACCTCTAGAATAAGAGCTGTAATGTGAACAAGTCCCAGATACCACACAGCCTTGGGACACATTTGATTTCTGACCAACCAGAGGGGACACTCCTCAATGGAGCATTCAGTGGAGATCCCAGGAGGCTCCTGCTTTAGTAGCAGAGTTAAACAAATAAAAAACACTCTAAGCCTAAACTAATAGACAAGTCTTAAGGTTAAAATAAAGCTTAAAACAATCAAGTTGACTTGTAATTTTTTTTTTTTTTACAAACTGGATTATTCTGTTTCTAGGGTACAATCTACCTCATTTTCCTGCATATCTTTGTTTCTATTGTTTCCTTGGCCTCACCCCCACCCTGTCCTCTGCCTGTTAATCTCCCATTCATTCTTTTTTTTATTTTTATATATTTACAAAAATTTTTAACATCTTTATTGGAGTATAATTGCTTTACAATGGTGTGTTAGTTTCTGCTTTATAACAAAGTGAATCAACTATACATATACATATATCCCCATATCTCTTCCTTCTTGTGTCTCCATCCCTCCCACCCTCCCTATCCCACCCCTCTAGGTGGTCACAAAGCACAGAGTTGATCTCTCTGTGCTATGTGGCTGCTTACCACTAGCTATCTATTTTATGTTTGGTAGTGTATATATGTCCATGCCACTCTCTCACTTCGTCCCAGTTTACCCTTCCCCTCTCTGTATCCTCAAGTCCATTCTCTAGTAGGTCTGTGTCTTTATTCCCATCTTGCCCCTAGGTTCTTCATGACCATTTTTTTTTTTTTTTTACATTCCATATATATGTGTTAGCATACGGTATTTGTTTTTCTCTTTCTGACTTACTTCACTCTGTATGACAGATTCTAGGTCCATCCACCTCACTACAAATAACTCAATTTCAGTTCTTTTTAAGGCTGAGTAATATTCCATTATATATATGTGCCACATCTTCTTTATCCATTCATCTGTTGATGGACACTTAGGTTGCCTCCATGTTCTGGTTATTGTAAATAGAGCTGCAAAGAACATTTTGGCATATGACTCTTTTTGAATGATGGTTTTCTCAGGGTATATGCCCTGTAGTGGGATTGCTGGATCATATGGTAGTTCTATTTTTAGTTTTTAAAGGAACCTCCATACTGTTCTCCACAGTGGCTGTATCAATTTACATTCCCATCAACAGTGCAAGAGGGTTCCCTTTTCTCCACACCCTCTCCAGCATTTATTGTTTCTAGATTTTTTGATGATGGCCATTCTGACCAGTGTGAGATGATACCTCACTGTAGTTTTGATATGCATTTCTCTAATGCTTAATGATGTTGAGCATTCTTTCATGTGTTTGTTGGCAATCTGTATATCTTCTTTGGAGAAATGTCTATTTAGGTCTTCCGCCCATTTTTGGATTGGGTTGTTTGTTTTTTTGTTATTGAGCTACATGAACTGTTTGTAAATTTTGGAGATTAATCCTTTGTCAGTTGCTTCATTTGAAAATATTTTCTCCCATTCTAAGGGTTGTCTTTTGGTCTTGTTTATGGTTTCCTTTGCTGTGCAAAAGCTTTTAAGTTTCATTAGGTCCCATTTGTTTATTTTTGTTTGTATTTCCATTTCTCTAGGTGGTGGGTCAAAAAGGATCTTGCTGTGATTTATGTCATAGAGTGTTCTGCCTATGTTTTCCTCTAAGAGTTTGATAGTGTCTGGCCTTACACTTAGGTCTTTAATCCATTTTGAGTTTATTTTTGTGTATGGTATTAGGGAGTGTTCTAATTTCATTCTTTTACACGTAGCTGTCCAGTTTTCCCAGCACCACTTATTGAAGAGGCTGCCTGTTCTCTATTGACATTCCTGCCTCCTTTATCAAAGATAAGGTGACCATATGTGTGTGGGTTTATCTCTGGGCTTTCTATCCTGTTCCATTGATCTATATTTGTTTTTGTGCCAGTAACATAGTGCCTTGATTACTGTACCTTTGTAGTATAGTCTGAGGTCAGGGAGCCTGGTTCCTCCAGCTAAGCTTTTCTTTCTCAAGATTGCATTGGCTATTCGGGGTCTTTTGTGTTTCCATACAAATTGCAAAATTTTTTGATCCCTTTTATTTCTTTTTTTCTCTGATTACTGTGGCTAAAACTTCCAAAACTATGTTGAATAAGAGTGGTGAGAGCGGGCCACCTTGTCTTGCTCCTGATCTTAGTGGAAATGTTTTCAGTTTTTCACCATTGAGGATGATGTTGGCTGTGGGTTTGTCATATATGGCCTTTAGTATGTCGAGGAAAGTTCCCTCTATGCTTACTTTCTGGAGAGTTTTTTATCATAAATAGGTGTCGAATTTTGTCAAAAGCTTTCTCTGCATCTATTGAGATGATCATATGGTTTTTCTCCTTCAATTTGTTAATATGGTGTATCACATTGATTGATTTGTGTATATTGAAGAATCCTTGCATTCCTGGGGTACACCCCACTTGATCATGGTGTATGATCGTTTTAATGTGCTGTTGGATTCTGTTTGCTCATATTTTGTTGAGGATTTTTGCATCTGTATATATTTTTCCACTGTATATATATGCCACATCTTCTTTATCCATTCATCTGTTGATGGACACTTAGGTTGCTTCCATGTCCTGGCTATTGTAAACAGTGCTGCAATGAACATTGTGGTACATGACTCTTTTTGAATTATTGTTTTTTAGATAGCTAGTGGGAAGCAGCTGCGTAGCACAGGGAGATCAGCTTGGTGCTTTGTGTCCACCTAGAGGGGTGGGATAGGGAGGGGATATGGGGATATATGTATACATATAGCTGATTCACTTTGTTATAAAGCAGAAACTAACACATCATTGTAAAGCAATTATACTCCAATAAAGATGTTAAAATAAATAAATAAACCAGGCCAAAAAAATAAATAAAATAAAATATTTCCCTTACAATAACAATTTAGTAGACAACATTTTAAACGATATTTTAACATAAGATGCTTTGTGTATGTGAGTGGATTTTTCTAATCCCCAAGTCATCAATGAGTTCCTGAAGAGAGAAGTTTAAGAAGTCCAGTAAATATGATTTGTTGCAGTGTTATTTAAACTCCAACCATTGAAGCACCTCCTTTGTGACTTTCTCCAGAGCTGTATTATTATGAATGTATTTTTTTTAAGTTTAATATGCAGTTTTACTCTAATAAAAATATTTAAGACTATTTTCCTAATCACTGCTATACCGAGAAATCCATTATTACTAGTCATAAATATTTTTCTTGTATATATTAAAATTAATGTAATTCTAGTAAGTATTGTAAATGTTTTTCTATGTACTATTTATAATCAATTCATCTCCAGCAAAGGCAGACTGTATTTAGATAAAGGCATGTCATGGAAGGAACATGTGCTTTGGGTTTGAATAGTCACTTTGCCATTTTCTATTTATTAAAATATAAGTAAGTAAGTACTGGGCTTATTTGAACCTTATACTCCCTTTCTATGAAGCTAGGATGATAGTATTTACCTTGAGTACTGTTGTTTGGTTTTAATGAGATAATAGTTGTGAAAAGGATCACATTTAGTATCCAATAACAACTGTAAAAATAGTAAGATTGGCAATAACTAATATTTATTGTACAATTACTACAGCCAGGCACTGTACTAAAGCATGTGAATATGTTTTCAATAAAAGTTAATGTTTTGTCAAAAGCTATCATATCAAGTAATTCAACAGTCCCATCAAGTATTGAGTATCACAGCTCCCAAGTTTTTAAAGGAATGAAAAATGTTTGAGGGTGTGCTGTTAGATTAGAACATTTACAGTGAATCCAATATTAGAGCTGGAAAAAAGTAATATGATAAAATGGAATTAGGTTTACATTATAGATAAAATTTATGACATTTAAATGTCTCCCTTTGAAATGTGTTATAATATATAGATTATATCTAATTATCCCTCAGTTTCTAAATGGGCACATAAAGCTCTTGCAGTTGATTATGCTGCATTTAAAGGGCAAACACATTCACATATGTGGGGTTTCCTACAGCTTTCAGGTACAAGAACAGAAAGTATGTCAAAAGTGTGCCTTGTGGGTGGTAATGTTTAGAAACCAGAGACAACTAGGCAAATAAGACATGTTCTTTATGTGTCTTGATTCCACTATCCCAAATTTGCAATGCTCTTGTCAAAATGTTTCTAAAGTATCTATTCCAGTATTGAGTTCTATCTTCCAATGAACTCTGATCTTACCTGGGTCTCATTTCCTCTACCGAGTGTTTTCTGTCTACTCAAATTTTCTCACTTAAGGTGTTTACATGGAGCAGACTTTCCTGAAGGGTTGAGGTGACAGGTGTTTGCTTCAATCTGCTGCTTAGCTGCCTGAAATCTCCTTGCTTCACTAGTTTCTGGGGCTCCTTCCTTTAGCCTCCCAGGGGGGACACTCCCTTGTACATTATTATGCAGAGTAACAGCTCTCCACCACCTACCCAGCTCAGAGGCTGCCATTGCAGGGGACAGCGCCAAGCTACAGATTCTTCCAGGGCCTCCCAAAGTACACAAATGAACTGGAAGAAGCTTTGAATTTCTTTACTTTCTATCAACTCAACCAATCTCCATGAGAGGAAAGAAACAGTACATAGAGATGATTTTATCCAATTTCGTTTAGAAAGCAGAAGCATCTATTGTCATTTTGGGTGTTAAGTAATAACTTTTCCTCTCTTTGTTGTAGTTGGATAATTCCAGGTACAAACAAGGAGTGCTCAGTGCTCCTACTCTCATTTCAACTGTTTCTGCTTCCAAGAAAGGAGTTCCTGACTCTACCTTCCAGCATGCTTCACAGTAGTTATGCACATATAGAAACAGAATGAACTAGACCTTTGGGAAAATCAAATCCAGTTTGATTTAAACAGCTATTCAAGGAGATGAATAGTCAACAGCTGAAATCAACATATCACACAACTCCATATTCTCAGTGTATCATTTAAGTATCTAGGATGAAAGGTTAAAAGTAACAACTTGAATATGTCTTAGCAAAGATAGTTATTAGTACTCTGAGACTAACAATTGTCCCCAAGGATTTTAATTGGTGAAGATGCTAGTAGCATTTGAAAGATTCTAACCCTAACCGAATCTGGTCCTCTCTTTACCTGGTACATTACTTCCTCTCAGCCACATTCATCACTAATTTATACTCTAACATTTCAACACATGGGAGAAAAAAGGAGGCTACAGGCTTCTAGAATCCTGAGCAAGCTTTTTCTCCTTGACAATAGCTATGATCCACACTTCAATCTCTACTGCAGCTGTCACTAGAAAGCCAAACTTTCAGCAGAAAAGCCACAAATACCAGACTAATGATTGTAGCAAAATGCTCACTTTCTCTAAAAATATCAGAGGATTGAAGGGTGACCCCATATGGGCTGGGATGGATGTGATAAAATGCAAATGCACAGCTTCCAGTGGAAGAGAGAATGATACAGTACTAGGTCAGAAGTGTGGCATGAATGAGGATATTTTTTAATACTAATGTAACTGGGGGAGGACTGCTTACAGATGGGAGGGGCAGCCGGTAGAGAGAGGTTGGTAGGAGCTGGGAGTGAAAACTGAGCAAGCATATGGAGTTGTAAGGAAACAAATGCTCCAAGGAGGCAGAAGATGTGGAGGCAGGACTCAGACTGCAGAATCTCAATAATGATGCATTGGGCCTGAAAAGAGGGAGGCAAGCTCAGGAACTAACCTTGGATAAAGTTGGGATGCTGAAGGCTCTGGGAAGAGTAGTTTCCACTAGAAGGCCAGAGAGGAAAGAGCCTTGCCAGTCCAACAAAGAGAGACAAGGTTTTCCTAGGTTTGGGACTAAAGTAAGGAAATACAGAAATGGGAGAGGGTAGAGCAGTATCTCTTTTAGATTTTGAGGAAAGTCATACAGGCATCCAGGAACATCTGAATCTTCTTTTACTCAAAACATCTTTAGAGATAAAACAAACAGAGCAAAATATTAGCACTAGGTGAATCTGGGTAAAGGGTGTTCTTTGGTGGCCCTTTGGTGTTCTTTGACTCTTCTTATGTTTGCATGAAGGCACCTGATTGATGTGGAGTCACTCTTCAGTTTTGCTCAACACTGGGACTTCATCTATAACAAATGTTAGCTTTCTTCCTCCAATGTCTCAGTTCAAGGAGCAAGCAAAGGCTGATGGGACAGGCGAGTTTCTCATGTAAGACAAGCTACTCCAATAGGCACTCCCTGCTCTCAACGTCTTCTCTGCCAATTTAATTGACATCACATTCTTATCTTCCCCCTTGGTCCTAAGATTCTCCCGAACCCCCAAGCTTAGTGTAGTTAGATGATGTGATGTAATACACAGCAAACTCTTACTACAATGTGACTGACTACTGAATTACACATGACGATTGAATTGGTTCAGTGAGTTTACTAGCAACAAATCATGAAATTTATAAGCCACTTTGCTCAAGTACTGTTTCATTTCCCTAGATCCTATATTTATGCTGAATCTGCAGCAATCCTCTAGCTAGGCTCTGCCAAGCCCTAAACAAGTGGGTTTATGGTAACAGCTCCAATTATTCTTTGTCAGCCCCTCTTCTGTCCTCATTTTCAGCTTTCAATGTACAATACCCATTACCACCTTAACTTCAAGTCTATTAATATTTAGTGCATAGGATTTAATGTTGAGATGTCTTCCCATATCTTAACACTGTATTTTCTTACCATACCACTCCCATTTCAAAATATGTTATTGGTTTTTAATACATACACAATTATTAACACCTAAGTAAGGTCCTGTTTAAATCCAGGCCCCTTTTCTAGAAGAGACTGATTCACATATTATGATTAAGCAGTCTTTATGATTTTAACCGAACCCACTTCATAAATAGTCTAGACTTTGAGGTTTCTACACAATGTAGTAAAACAATCTGTGTATACTGACATGGTGTGTCAGGTGCTGTCCGGCAAAGGGCACTATACATAAGAACAACAGAAATGGCAGGAAAAGGACACAAGTCTCAGTCACACTGTCTCTGTAGTAGCAACCTTGGGTCCCTTTGAAGTTGACTACTTCAGCAGAACACTACTGGAAGTCTTCTTTTGGGAACTTCCTAGGGATTCCCAGTTCAATACATATGCCTGTACACAGCCCCTACATCACAGGAGAGCAATGTAACAGAGGCACACTTGCTCACAACCACATCAGACTCCAATTCCTCTTTGATTGCAAACTTCTAGGCAACCAGAAGTCTCCAACAAAGCCTAACTTCCACCTCAGAAGCAACATCTTTCATTACACTCCAGGGTGAATAAGCCTTTCAGCTGCCTCCTTGTTGTCTGGCTTAGATTTTAACCTTCCTTTCAATCATATGTGTTTCTCTCACTCTAAAATAGAAGAGAGTAGATGGAGGACACTAGGTTTTTATGGCTCTTAAAGATGATCTACAGAGAGACCCTGGGGCGCTAGCCCCTCACGATTTTATTTCAGACCACGTCACCAGAAAGGCAAGTAGGAAGGGATGCTATTGTTAGCACTTCAAATCAACATGCAGCATCACCTTTTGTTTTGACCTGCTCAACCTTTTCTTTCAAGAAATTATCCTTTGATTCTCAAACTCCCTTGCCCATGTCTGAGAACAAAGAGAGATTTCCCCCCCGCTTCCTTTTTAGTGCATAAATTGCTTTAGTCATTTTCAAATTATGAAGTATGGGGGAAATTTTCATGCAGAGAAAATAGTTATGATTTTTTTATGGATAATTCAAATATAGTTGAACTTTAAGATGGGGCATGAAATTGTTATGAGTTTGGGGGGGAAAAAACTGAGCAATCAAAAAGCAGTCTTCATATATGCACAATAAAGTTGAGTTTTAAATTGTGTAATCCTACCTCTGTGTAACATGGCAGGGATATTATTGTTTGTTTTCATATTGTGCTCTATTTTAAAATGTGCATAGTTATGCAAATAAAGTTAGGTAACTCAATCAAAGCTTTCCTTTTTTTAAATTTACCATCTTAGTTTCTTAAATCTAAAACATAGGAAAATTAAATGCAAAAAAAGTCAAAAGGAAATAATTGAAATGTTGATGTTACCTCTTCAAAAAATTAAACATATTTAAATTTTTCGTTAAGACAAGGTTGATTAACATTACAAGTAATTAATCCCATCAGTAAAAGAAAACATTTCCAAATTGTGTGTCTCTATTTGACTCTCCATCATGTTCCATCCCTTCCCTCATTCCCGTATCCCCGGCCTTTGAACAATTACTTTTCTGGCCTGGAATGCCCTTTATTCCTCTTGTCTATCGGGCTAACTCATATTTATCCTTCAAAACTCGGATCTGTTGTCATCTTATCTTATCCCCCTTACCCTTGCTGGCCTGGAAAAGTGGGCTCTATCTTTATATATTCTTATCTTAAATTTTACTGTATTACATATTTTTGGTTTTTGTCTGACCCTAGATTTGGTTAAAAACCCTTGAAGTTAGGAATTTTGTCTTACACATTTCTCCAAGCCCTAGTGCCTGCTATAGTGTACATAAACATTCACAATATATATGTTGGATGATATTTATCTTGACATTTTCCCACTAATTAGTGATTTGATAGATTTGCGAACCTATTTTTGTGAATATGTTCATCTGAAATAACAAAAGCCAGCTAAAATTATTTCTTTTTCAAAAGATCTTTAAAAGGAAGGAAGCTATGGTGAACACTTCAGGCACATTTGCTTATCCTGGTCCTTTTAAGTCCTCTCGGAACAAAACTGGAAGGTATTAGGTGAACTGTATGAAATTGCCATTGGTCAAAAAGAGTCAAATATTCATAATTTTATAAGATTCAACCTAAGAGATACTTACTCTGTACAGTGCCTCAGTCATCACCATGAACTTAACCTGGTAAGGATGGGGTTGTGCTTCAATATCCAGGCCCTTTAGCTCACCCCTATTCCTGTTTACTAGAGAGCAGGATTGCTGTGCTGTGGATAACTAGTGCCATGTGTTCCTCACTGTTGTGCATCATTTGGGAATAAAGCCTCAGAGGAGTAGGAATGGGCTAAGTAGGGGTGTACATCAGAGGAAGATGTTATCCAATCCTGGCCTTGTATGCTTACTGTCAGAGTTGACATCTTCAATCAGTGAGATTCCTCATCAAATATGTTCCGAGATATGCAGACTAGGCTTCAAAACATATAATATGTGGTACCTTTTATCTCACTGGAGGAGATCCCCACATGGCCATTTGCCCACCCCAAAGCAGATTCCCCATCAGCTTTCCTGACTTCCCTTCTCCAAGACTATTTTGCCTGTGCTGTGTTGGCAGAGCCAGAGCCTGTCTGACTTCCATTTGCCTCCCTCATCACTTCTGTTGGCTGGGTCCTATCCTTTCTTGTCTGTTTTAACACCATTTCTTCCAGAAGAGTGAGTTAATCCTTTCGGCCTCAGGATACTAATTACAGATGCATGAATATGGGCTGAATGGTAATACAGCTAGGTGGATTCAAATTCATAGTTGGTTAGAACTATAAACAAAAACCTCTTTAAAACACTTAAGTTATAGTACCACTAACTCTCTACCAGTAGTGGTGTGACTTATGTTTTCTTAGCATCAAAATTTTTTATCCATAATATGAGAGAAGAAAACCAAAATGGTTGCCCTTCCTACCACCCAGGATAATAGTATTAAATGAAATCATGTATATGAATCTGCTTTGTGAATGCTTTAGCATCATGCAAATATAAAATATTAGTATTATGTGCATTATTATGGGAATATGTTCTACCCAACATTTTCATCAACAACTTGAACAAAGACATAAAAGCACAATTATAAGCTTTCCAGATGACAGACATATGGGAGGAATAGCTAATAAAAAGAAGGGAAGAGAGAATCAAAGTTCAAAGAAATCATAACAGATTGGAGTGATGACTAAAACTACTAAAATGATATTTAATATGAACAGATGTAACATACACTTCGGTTATAAAAAATCATGTCAGGAGAGACCTGTTAAGACATCAGTTTATATGAACCACAGTTATGTGGCTCAGAGTTGAAGGTAATTTTTAGGTTTATTTATATGGATACAGTGTCCAGAACAAGAGATAATATGCTATATGTGTTAGATCATTGCTTATATATGAAGTATTTAATATTAAAATATGAGGAACTGAGCCCCATGTTAGGAAGCTGAAATACGATCTGGGGAATGCAACCAGAATTTAGAAAGTCTTAAAACTATATCATATGAGAAGCCATTGACAGAGTTAGAGTTGTTTTGCTTGGAAAGTGATGATAAGGTTGTGTACAAATGTTTCAAGGGCTTTTACATAGCAAGGGTCTAAGAATGTCTACTACACAGAGTAACTGGGAGATCTAAAAGAGAAAACATGGCACATGCTAGATTCTCAGTAAGTGACAGTTGAATCTAAATCCATTCTGCGTAGCTCTATTGGGAAGAATATGAACCTATGGCTAGGCGGGTCAGTAAAGTTAAAATAAAAGGAATGAGTTTCCTGTGGTTGGAAGTAATCAAGGAAACTAACATTTATTGTTACTTAGAATGTTTCTGGAATTTGCTAGAAGTTTTGTATATATCAATGTTGTCTTATCAGGCAGGTATATAATTAGAGTCACATTGTTATAATTATACACCTGCATTCCATCCACACCCATCCCACAGCTAAGAAGAGTTAATATAGAAAAAGCCAGTACAGTTTCCAAAAAAAATGAAAGGGAGCTAATGTTATTACCTTTTAACAGTGGAAAATCATAGATACAGAGAGATTATGTAAACTAAATACTGAATAATACTGTGATAGCCCTTTTCTAAGGTAATAGTTTTCAAACATTAGTGTGTATCAGAATCACTCAGAGGTCTTGCTAAAATACATATGGCTGTAACTTATGCCCAGAGTTTATGAATCAGTAGACCTTGGATGGGGCCCCAAAATGTACATCTAACAAACTCTCAGGTGATAGCGATGAAGAATCACTGCTCAGAGTAAAATTGCCTTGTTCATACTCCTTGCTAAAGAAACAGCACACGCAGGCCATATTTTTTATGGAGTAAATTATCCCACAATCCTCAGTTGATAACTAGAGGTCAGAACCTAATCAATCCATAGGCTGTTCAGTGACCTATAATGTGCCTTGGCATGAAAAGACAAGCAGAAAAAATCAAGTATCATTTCTCAAGAATCTAAACGTGTGTGTTTAAAAGAGAAGTAATTGATATAAGAAACAGAAATAGAAAAACCACCAAGTATAAAGGAAAAGGTGAACAGGTAAGTGGACAGAAGTGTGGCCAAGATGATGGAGTAAAAAGAACCTGAGCTTACCTCCTTCCATGGTCACACCAAAATTACAACTATTTACAGAGCAACTATATATGAGAATGAACTCAAGACTAGCAGAAAAGATATACTTTAAAAGGAGCCTGAGTCAGACCCACTGCTGATCTTGTAGAGCCTCCCAAGGAGGCAGGAGGCAACTGGGACTCCCTTTGGTACATAGGTACTGGTGGCAGCCATTTTGGGGAGCTCATTCTACCACAAGGACACTAATGCTTGTGGCAAGTGCCATTTTGGAATCCTCCCTCTAGCATATTAGTGTCAGGGGCTTATCTACCTACCGAAGTCTGGCACTAGTCCTGAAACCCCTGCACAGACAGCCATTCAGGAACCAAGCCCTGCTCCCAGCAGGTTGGCACCAGCCCATGCCCTCCTCACACCCACTTGGACCCTGCCATGCCCACCAGTGGGCCAGCAGCCACCAAAGGAGGCAGGGTCTGGCAGTCAACCAGTCCAGGGGTCAGCTCCATCTACCTTCATGCCCACAGTATTTGGCTCTACCATAATAGAAAGGCCCATGCAGCCTACTTAGGAGGCACCCCTAAAGCATACAGCCCTGGTGATCAGAGAGGAGTGTGCTGCTGGACCCTAAAGGACATCTCCTGTATTAAGTCTCTTCTCCAAGACTGGGAAACATAACTGACTGACCTAATACATAGAAATAAACACAGAGAATTAGGCAAAATGAGGAGATAGAGGAATGTGTTCCAAACAAGGAAGGAACAAGACAAAGCCTCAGAAAATGAACTAAACAAAATGGAGATTAGCCACCTACCTGACAAATAGTTCATGGTAAAGACCATAAAGGTTCTCAACAAACTCAGGAGAAGAATGGATAAACAGAGTGAGAATTTAAACAAAGAGTTAGAAAATATAAAGAAGAACCAGACAGAGCCAAAAAATACAATAACTGAAGTAGAAAGTACATTAGAAGGAATCAACAGTAGATTAGATGATACAGAGAAGTGTTTCAGTAAGCTGGAAGACGGAGTAATGGAATTCACCCAAACTGAACAGAAATTTTTTTCTTTTTTAATGAGGATAGTTTAAGAGCCTCTGAGGCAATATCGAGCATACTAGCATTTGCATCATAGGAGTCCCAGAAGGAGAGGAGTGGGAAAAGGGGGCAGAAAACATATTCGATGAAATAATAGCTGAGAATTTCCATACTCTGGAAAAGGAAACAGACATCCAGGTCCAGGAACACAGAGAGTACCAAATAAGCTGAACTGAGAAAGTCCACACCAAGACACATTATAATCAAAATAGCAAAAACTAAAGACAGAGAATCTTAAAAGCAGCAAGAGAAAAGCAACTAGTCACATAAAAAGGAACTCCTATAAGACCATCAGTTGACCTTTCAGCAGAAATTTTGCAAGCCAGAAAGAACTGGCATAATACATTCAAAGAGATGAAAGTAAAACCTACAATCCAAAATACTCTACCCAGCAAGGCTATAATTCAGATTTGAAGGAGGGATAAAGAGTTTTACAGATGAGTGAAAGCTAAGAGTTCAGCACTCCACTGGCTTCAAAGAAATGTTCAAGGGACTTCTCTAAACAGAAAGAAAAGACCACAACTAGATATGTCAAAATTAGGAAAGGAAAAATATCATTGGTAAAGGCAAACATAAAGGAAAGGAGAAAAGTTTAAAAGACAAAAGTTGTAAAATCATCTGTATCCACAATCAATAGTTAAGATATGCACAAAACAAAAAGATGTAAAATATGATGTCAAAACATTAAACATGGGGTCGTGGAATAAAAGTATAGGGTTATTAGAATGTGTTTGAACTTAAGATATCATCAACTTAAAATAGTCATATTTATATGTTATTATATGTGAATCTCATGGTAACCACAAACAAAAAGAGAAAAATATTCAAACATAACATCAAAGACAGTTATCAAATCACAAGGAAAATGAGCAAAAGAATAAGAAAGGAACATAAAGAACTACAAAACAACCAGAAAACAACTAAAAAATGACAATAATGGCAATAAATACATAATGTAAATAAACTAAATGCTCCAATAAAAAGACCTAGAGTGGCTGAATGGATAAAAAACAAGACCAATACATACATGCTGCCTACAAGAGACTCAATTCTGATCTAAAGACACACAGAGACTGAAAGTAAGGAGATGGAAAAAGGTATTCCATGTAAATGGAAATGAAGAGTAAGCTGGGGTATAATCCTTATATTAGACAAAATTGACTTTAAAAAACAAAGACTGTAATAAGAGACAAAGAAGGACATTACTTAATGATTAAGTGATCAATCCATAAGAAAATATAACATTTGTAAATATATATACACCTAACAGAGAAGCACTTAAATACATAAAGCAGATACTCACAGACATAAAAGGAAAAAGTAATAATAGTAGGGAACTTTAACACCCCACTTACATAATAGTCAGATCATCCAGACAGTAAATCAATAAGGAAGTACTGGCTTTAAATGACACATTAGAGAAAATGGACTTAATAAATATATAAAACATTCCATCCAAAAGCAGCAGACTACACATTCTTTTCAAAGGCACAGGGAACAATCGCCAGGATAGATTACATGCTAGGCCACAAAACAAGTCTTAATAAATTTAAGATTGAAGTCATATCATGCATTTTTCCAACCACAATGCTATGAGCCTAGAAATCAACCATAAGGAAAAAACTTGCAAAAAACACAAAAACATGGAGGGGAAACAATATGCTGCTTAACAGCTAATAGGTCAATGAAGAAATCAAAGAATAAATAAAAAATAGCTGGGGACATATGAAAATGGAAACACAATAATCCAAAGTTTACAGGATGCAGCAAAAGCAGTTCTAAGAGAGAAGTTTATAGCCACACAAGCCTATCTCAAGAAAAGCAAAATCTCAAATAGATAATCTAACCTTACACAGAAAAAAAAGAACAAAGACTCAAATTAGTAGAAGAAACTAAATTAAAAAGATCAGAGAAGAAACAAACAAGTTAGAGACAAAAAAAACCAATAGAAAAGATCAATGAAACTAAGAGCTGGTTCTTTGAAAAGATAAATAAACCTTTAGCTAGACTCATCAAGAAAAAAAGGGAGGGGGGCCTAAATAAATAAAACTATAAGTGAATGAGAAGTTACAATCAACACTGCAGTAGTACAAAGGATCATAAAAGATTACTACAAACAATTATACAGCAATAAAATGGACAACCTAGAAGAAATGCATAAATTTCTAGAAACATATAATTTCCCATGACTGAATCAGGAAGAAATAGAAAATATAAACAGGCTGATTATCAGTATTAAAAATGAATCAGTAATCAAAAAACACCCAACAAACAAATGTCCAGAATGAGATTGCTTCACAGGTGCATTCTACCAAACATCTAAAGGAGAGTTAACATGTATACTTCTCAAACTTTTCCAAATAATTGAAGAGGAAGGAATGCTTCCAAACTCATTCTATGAGGCCAACTTCATCCTGATATCAAAACCAGACAAAGACACTATTAAGAAAGAAGATTATAGGCCAATATCACTGATAAACATAGATTCAAAAATCCTCAACAAAATATTAGCAAACCAAATTCAACAATACATTAAAAGGATCATATACCAAGATCAAGCAGGATTTATCTCAAGGAGGCTAGGATGGTTCAATATCAATCCAGGTGATTCACCACATTAACAAATTGAAGAATAAAAATTATATGATCATTTCAATAGGTGCAGAAAAAAGGTTTTGACAAAATTCAATGTCCATTTATGACAAAAACTTCTCAACAAAGTAGGTGTAGAGGGAACATACCTCAACATAATAAAGGCCATATCATACTCAATGGTGAAAAGCTGAAAGCATTTTCTCTAAAATCAGAAACAAGTTAAGAATGCCCACTCTCACCATTTTTGTTCAACAAAGTATTGGAAGTCCTAGTCACAGCAACCAACAAGAAAAAAAATAATAAAAGGAATTCAAATTGGAATTAAAGAAGTAAAACTGTCATTGCTTGCAGATGACATGATACTATACATAGAAAATCCTAAAAATGCCATCAAAACGATTAGAACTAATAAATGGACTCAGTAAAGTTGCAGGATAGAAAATTAATATACATAAATCTATGCACTAACACTTCTACACACTAACTACAAGCTATAGAAAGAGAATTAAGAAAACAATCCCATTTATAATTGCATCAAGAAGAATAATATGGGTTAAGAATAAATCTAACCAAAGAGATAAAAAAAATGTACTCAGAAAATTATAAGACATCAATGAAAGAAATGGAAGACAACACAAACAAATGAAAGATACATTGTGCTAATGATCTGGAAGAATTAATATCGTTAAAATGACCATACTATCCAAGGCAATCTACAGATCCAGTGTAATCAGCACACCAATGGCATTTTTCACATAACTGGAACAAAAAAATCTAAAATTACTATGGAAACACAAAAGACCCCAAATAGCCAAAACAGTTTTGAGAAAGAAAAACAGAGCTGCGAGGCATCATATGCCCAGATTTTATACTACAAAGCTAAAGTAATCAAAACAGTATGGTACTTGCACAAAAATACACATAGTTCAATGGAATAGAATAGAGAGCCCAGAAATAAGCTCACACTTACATGGTCAATTAATCTACAACAAAGAAGGTAAGAACATACAATTTGGAAAAGACAATAAATGTTGGGAAACCTGAACAGCTACATGCAAAGAATCAAACTGGACTACTTTCTCACACCATATATAAAAATATCTCAAAGTTGGTTAAAGACTTAAATGTAAGACTTGAAAACATAAATTTCCTAGAATAAAACACAGCTGTCTGACATTGATCTTAGTAATATTTTTTGGACATATCTTGTCAGGCAAGGGAAGCAAAAGCAAAAATAAGCAAATGGGATTACATCAATTAAAAAGCTTTTGCACAGCAAATGAAATATCCAGTAAGAGGTTAATATCCAAAATATACAAAAACTCATACAACTCAACGTAAACAAACAAACAAAAAGCATTATTAAATGGGCAGAGGACCTGAATAGACATTTTTCCAAAGAGTACATACAGATGGCAAACAGATACATGAAAAGATGCTCAACATCACTAATCATCAAGGCAATGCCAATCGAAACCACAATAAGATACTACCTCATACCTGTAAGAATGGCTATTATCACAAAAGATAACAAATAACAAAGTTCAGCAAGCATGTGGAGAAAAGTGAACACCTGTGCACTGTTGCTAGAATTGTAGATTGGTGCAGCCACTATGGAAAACAGTATAGAGATTCCTCGAAAAATTAAAAATAGAATTACCATATGATCCAGCAATTTCACTCTAGGTATTTATCCAAAGTAAATGAAAATACTAATTCAAAAAGATATATATACCCCTATGATTATTGCAGCATTATTTACAATAGTCAAGATTTGGAAGCAATCTAAGCATCCATTAAGAGATGAATGGGTAAAGCAGATGTAGTATATATATACATATATGTGTGTGTGTGTGTGTGTGTGTGTGTGTGTGTGTGTATAAAAAATGGAATATTAGCCATAAAAACAAATGAAACCTTGTCATTTGTGAAAGCATGGGTGGATCTAGAGGGTATTATGCTAAGTGAAATAAATAACACAGCGAAAGTAAAATACTGCATGATCTCACTTATACGTGGAGTCTAAAAAACAAAACAAACAAATCAAAATGAAAACAGACTTATAGATACAGAGAGCAAATGGGTGGTTGCCAGAAAGGAGGGGTGTGGGGGTGGGCAAAATAGGTGAAGGGGATTAGAGATATAAATTTCTAATTATATAATAATAAGTCATGGGGATATAATACACAGCATAAGGAATGTGGTCAATAATATAGTTATAACTTGGTATGGAGACAGATGGTTACTAGACTTATTACACTGATCATTTCACAACGCAGGTAAATATCTAATCATTATGTAATACACCTGAAACTAACAATATTGTACATCAACTATATTTCAATAAAATGAAAGGTAAGTGGATAGTCAGAAGAGGATATAGAATACAGAAAAAGCAAGAAGCAGCTGAGTCAGGTTAATGGTGAAGCACTAGATTAAAGATTCTTTAACATCTTTTGCTAAAATTCCTGGAGCCTCTGGGATCTGGTTCCCTTATCCATTAGGGTGTCTCTGCTAAAGTTTGTTTTCTTTCCATTTTCTAATTATTTGACTTTTTCTATGTTATTTTTACATACCTACTTACAATACACCCCACACTTTTTGTGTGTACAGAATTGAAAACATATACTCTGGCATTTCCTGCTTCCAGTGTTGCTGTTGAGAAGTCCACTGCCACGTTGATTCCCTATCACTTGCTTGAATCTTAATCCTTTACCCTCTAGAAGAAAGTCTTCTTTTTTCCTAGTGTACTTATATTTCATGATAATGTGTCTTAGTATGGGTCTTTTAAAAATTGTTGCCTGGGTTCTCAATGACTTCCTCATTTTGGAAAGTTGTGCCCTCCGTTATGACTTTTGTTTGTTGCATTCTTTCTTTAATAGTTTTTGCTCTCTGTTTTCTAATTCCTATTTCAGGAATTATCAGATATGTGACCTGCTGGATTGAACCCCTATTTTTTTTCCTATTGTGTTCCATTTTCTATGTATGTCTTGTTATTCTATTCCTGGAAAGATTTTTCACAATTTTATCTTTCAAGTTTTCTACAAAAAGCTAGAAAAAAACATATATATATCACTTCTACTATCATAGTTTTAAACTCCCTCTGTTCTTTTTCCTTCCCTCCTTCTCTCCTTCCTTCCCTCCTTCCTCCCTTTCCTTCTTTATTTCTTAAGAACCTATTATTTCTGCTTTGTAACTACAATATTCCTCTTAAAATCTTGATTATATCCATCACAGATATAAAAAAAAATGTTTTCTTCTCATTTCTCCATCATCTCTCTGGCAGAGGCAGGGGTGGTGGCAATAACTGCAATAGTTTTGGGTCTCTGAATCACAGCTGGACGGGCAACTTTTGAAATCAAAAGTCCAGTGATGGCACACTTTCTCTCTCCAGCATGTCTATAAACTTGTCAGTACCTAGTTCCCTTTATTAGATATTTCTGCTTGTCATACCTTGGATATTTTCTGTTTCTTACGTTGGGTCCTAATTGATACACTAAATATAGACTGAAGCTAAAAAAGAAGATGAAGGTACAATTGTGTTTAGGAGTGAGTAATGAAGGTGGAGAGAGAGAGAGAGATGACCCTGAATTATGGACAGAGAGGTGGTGGTTTGTGAGAATATATGGTTTAAATTTAAAAGCAAAAAAAAAGAAGTAAATATTTTTAAAATCTTGAATTTTCTTTCTGTAGAAATAACAAGTAATAGAAAGGAAATGAATATTTATGTTTATGCTCAGAAGGCTGGACATAACAATAAATTAAGAAACTGAGCACTTCCTAGTTACTGTCATACATTTCTAGGGATAGATCTTTTCCTATGTATATCTCCTTTGGTTGTTTCTAATCATTATACATTTTAGGTAAAATGTAGTGTCCTCCTTTGTTTTTAAACTCATTCTTTTGAATAATATTATTCAAGTGAGATGGGAGACAATAAAAAAAAAAGGACCAACACAAAATATATAAGTAGGTAATGACAAATACTTTGAGGAAAAGTAAGCCAGGTAAAAAGATGGAGCATGATTTTCAGTGTTATATTTTAAAAGGCTGGTCATGGAAGTCCTCTCTTGAAGAGGTGGTATTTTAAGCAGGGACCGAATGATGTAAGGGAACAACAAATGAAAATATTTGGAAGAAGAGCATTCCAGGCAGAACAGGAAATGCAAAAAGTCTTAGATAAATGCCTTTAGTTAAGTTGAGAAACATCAAGAAGGCCGAGGTAGATGCAGCCTGGTCAGAAGGGGAGGAGCCCTTCAGGGAAACAAACAAGTAGGACTTAGTTGGCCATGGAAAGATCTTGGTTTCTATTTTTAGTGTGATAGGAAACTATTGAAGTGTTTTGTGGGAGTGACTAACATGATTGGATTCAGGTATTTTAACCATCTCTATGGCTGCTGTATGGAAAATTGAGTATAGCAGGGGAAGATGAATTAGGAGGTGGTAGCCTTTGAGGTAGTGAGAAATAAAAAGATTTGGTTGAGGTTTTTTAGGGGAGAACCAACAAATTTTGCTAAATAGCGGTCATGCATGAAAGAAAACGAGGAGTCAAAATGAGAGCAAGGTTTTTGACTTGAGCAGCTAGATGACAAGTGGTGCCAATTACCATATTAGGAAAATGTGCAGAGAAGCAGTTTTGAGGAGAAGGGATTTAAGACATTTTTCCAGTCATGTTGAGTTTGATATTTGCTTATTAGATGTTCAAGTTGAAATGTTGAACAGGCAGAGATATATGAGCTTGGAATTCTTAATTTATTGAGAAATCAGTTTTTCTTCAAAGCATTTATATTTACTAAAATAACACAAGCATTATGAATATACTAAGGACGAGTATTTGTGGTAAGGGAGAGAATTGTTTGTCTTGTTTGAATGTTTATACACTTTTTGTCTAATCATAAAATTAAATATATGATTATCATGGAAAATTATGAAGCTATATAGAAGCATAAAGAAAAAATCATAATACTACCATTGAACATCACTATTTGTATTTCTGTATATTTCCTTCTGGTGATTTAATATTACATGGTGAGTATTTTCTGATTGATCAAATATTCACTGGAAACATTTTATCACTATACAATAAGAGCTACAATAATTCAGTAATTAAGTTATTAGTGCAATAATCAATGGTTCAATGAACTGGATAAGGCCTCTGAAACAGATTATAGTCCAGTATGAAAATTTAATTTACGGCAAAGGAACCTCACTTACCAAGAAGGAATGTATTCAACAAATCGAGCCATAATCTTATCTCACACCCTAACCCAATATTAAAGGTAAAATTATTAAACCATAAATATTTAACCCTCTGTGAGTCTACTCTTGCCCTCCTTAGCTTTTTCTCAACAGAGAATACCTTTCAAATATGTCAGATGATGTCACTCCTTTGTTCAGAAGTTCCTTTAAGCTCCTTTAAGTCTGAAGTTCTGCAAATGGTACATAAGATATTACATAAGCTGACCCCTGTTCTCTCTGTCCAACCACTTTCCTCCTCTACTCTCCTCCCGCTCAGCTAGCCTCACCATCCCTCAGACACACCAGCATTCTCCCACCTCAGGGTCTTTACACCTGCTGTTTGCTCTGTCTACAATGTTTCCCCCGGATGTCCCCATGGCTTGCTCAATCATTTCCTTCAGGTCTCTCTTCACATGTCACCTTAGTTGGAGTTCTTCCCTCATCATTCTATTCAAAATAATAACTGATAACCTCCATTCTTTCCCACTGTGCCCTTCCTCCAAGATTCTCTTTCATTCTTAACTTCCTTTATTATTCCACATCAAACTTACTGCTACCTGACCTACTGTATATTTGTTTATAGACTGTCTTCTCTCATTAGAATATAAGCTTCACAAGGACAGAGACTTTATTTTTAGTTTTACCCCACTACATTACCTGACATATATTAGCATTCAATAATTTTTTGTTGTATGAATAAATTACTGGGTGAGTGAATTAATTTAGGATGAAATGAAGGCCAATATTAGCTGATCTTTTTCTGAACACAAGTGAAATAAATGAATCGAAAGAGAAAGTAAGACTTTCCAAAAAAGCCCAATCAGTTTTATAAATCAAACAATAGAAATCTATTTTCTATTTTCTTATTCCTCTTTTAACTGCCACCCCCCCCCCAAAAAAAAAGAAGAAAAACAGGAAAGTACAAGTCTGAAGAGGGTTTTGGTTTTTCTCTGTTGTAATTCAGCCTGATTTATCTGCTAAACTCTCAGGAGGGAAACTATGGAATCCCGAGCACCAAACAGAGTGAGAAAATGGGTAGTAAATGGATGAAACGATAGTGATGAGATCAGAGAACAAAACAAAACAAAGCCATGCCACAGCTGACCATGCTGAACCCGCGGTTGCAGACTCTACAAATATTGCCAATGGTAGAGGGAAAGAAACGGTATTTTAAACCCAACTGTAATCCCCCTCTATTTTGCATTGCTCTGGAAAAGCAGTGCTTACAATGACTTTCCCTATGCTTCCCATGTGGGATTTAGGCACTGTTGTAACCTTTGTGCTGTTCATTGTGAGGCTAGAAAAGTACAGTTCCACTACATTTAAGCCACTTTGTAAGGGGAAATACAGCTGTCAGTTCAGGTGGCTTTAAGCTGCCAGAGCTTGGGAACTAAAACCAACTCATCTCTCTTCAAAATACCCACATGGTAAGAGAAGCTGACAGATATTAGTTCTGTCTTCCTGTAATAGACTCTTCCCATGCAATGTAGTAGTCTCAAGGAAGTGCGCACTGAATCAACTGTGGAACCTTAAAAAGTGCTGCCCTCACCCAAGGTTTTGGCCTGAACATTAAAATTTGTACATGCTCGCAGGAGATTCTAATGTGCAGCCAAATTGAGAACCATTGTTATAGGTTTTTCTTTTCCTTTCTTTTCTTTCTTCTTCTCCTTCCTTTTTTTTTTTCTTTATGGTTTGCCTACCCAGAATAAATTTTCTATTTCCTATGATATCTAAATTCTAAATTTTGGTTCAGAGTTTTGCTCTTATTCATTTAGGAAACTGTGAGAAAAACTGACTTCTCCCAGCTTCAAGGCCCAGCCTTCTTGGCTTGTGTCAATCAGCCCGTTCTATTGCCCTGTCCACAGTCACTGGTCCAGGAATGAGCAAGTAATAGGAACAGCCGAGTTAGGATGGATTTCAGGACACTTCCTTAGATTAGAAGTCTGTGTTAAGAACATTTTCTTCCTTCCTCAGGACAATGTAGGAGGTAGATGTGAAGCCAGGAACCAGCACAGGTATTTTTCTCCAGAGGAGAAGCAGCCCAAAGATGTGATCTTTACTTAGAAGGGGACACAGCCAGGGAAATTGCAGAGAAATTGCCAGAGTCACAATCTTATGGTTACTCTCAAGTCCATCCCATTTCTGGGATTCCAGTTAGATAAGCCAATAAAGCACCTTTTTATTGAAGTCAATTGGAATTGCAATGTAGCTAAAGTACTCTAACAGATTTACCCTGACATTCTGTTTTTCTCCCTGCCTCTCTTAAACCTGGGCCAGTTGTTAACAGAAGATGCCAAAATCCTCATTCAGTATTTACAGGGGGCTGAAGCAGTCTTGCTAATCATTTTTCATGATCACCTTCCTAAAATAAAGTAAATCCTAATGTAAGCAAGATATTCTTTGTGTGATTTAAAATGGAAGTGCTAGCTTCTGGGAACCATATGAGGTTAACTGCTATAACAACTGCAGGAAAAAGTACTTCTATTTCATACTGTTTCTTTTTCAGTGGCTCAACAATAAACAAGTTGCCTCTGTTGGCAAATCAATAATCCTTGAGTGGATGATTCACAGGAATACTGTATGAGTAACTGTAAGTTCAGTTACAATACTGGAATGAAAGAAAAGCATGGTCCATGGCCCCAAGTAGTTTATTATTTAATGGAGCAGTTCTCCAATCTGCTTTCCTATGTGAAGAATCTTCAAGGAGTCATGTCTATGTCTTACCTAATTTCCTATCTATTCTGCCTTTAGAATGTTATACCAAAGCACACTAAAGCAGATAGCTTGTAGTCTCTTTGATCCACGATCCTTTCTAGACAGTAATCTTTTCACTAGATCCAACAAACTCATGACTTTGCCAGCCTGGAACTGAAACTACAAACATATAATAAGTGTTAAGAATCTTCCTCTCAGTTTTCCCCCTTTTATCATTTTTTCTAGTTCCAGAAACTAGCACTTTTCAAATCACCAGACATAGTTCTCCTGTGTATCATCATCTAGTGATGTTTCACTAAGTTTTATCTCAAACTGACCTCTTTCAGAGGTCAAATTTTCCCATTTATATGCATAAGAAACTGAAATTTTTATGATTCCATAAATTAATCTGACCAAAAAACCCATATTCTTCAAGGAATTCTGAATTTTGATTAAAAATATAGCCTTCAGATATATTCCTAGTTTCTTGTGGAATCAAATCATTTGGATTTCATAGGCTGATTTCAGTCAAATTGACAAAGAGGCAGAAGTCTCAGAGACATATTGAGTTTTCTTGTAGGCAGCCACCCATGAAGTTAAAATCCAGGGGAAATCAAATTTCTTTAGTTCAGTCATTTGCCTCCAGTAATGACTTGCTTTTACACCAGCCATAACATTTCTCTACCATTACAACGATTTAGAGCATTTTTGTGTATCATATTATTTTCACTTCGACACAGTTTTCCCTGCTTCACTGCCGAACCAATCCAATGCTCTAAGGTACTGTCAGTTCGCATGAAGGGACAATCTGCAGGCTCCACTGAGTAGGTGAAATGTTCCATCATGACTGGTTACACTCAAGTTATGTCTTTACCTTTAGCTCAGAGTAGCTCTACATTTTCTCTTAAAGCTTGTGAGTCAGTCTGGAGACGTTGGTTTTTAGATTGTAAGTATAGGTGAGTGTAAGAAGCGGAAAAAAAGATTTTCAGAGAGGTCACTTCTGACACATGGGTAGCACTGGAGTGGGCTTAAAAATGCATATACCACCCCGACTCCCACCCTGACCCAATCATTTTGCTGATAGGCCCTATGATGCTTCATAAGCGACTAATACTTGGGCTTTAATATCATGAGGTCTGGTCCAGCCAGGAAAGGAGCCCAAATAACTCTCACGAGGTTTTACAGACTTGTGGTTTTTGCTTTTGAAACACTTTTATTATGAAATAGAATATATACACATCTACTAAAGTGCATAAAATGTATTTTCAGTTTAGTAAATAGCTATAAACAACACTCATGTAAATGTTACATAGGTCAAGCAAAAGAATACTGTCAATATTCCAGAACGTGTGTCTCTTCCTACCATTCCCTCCCCTTTGAGGTAATTGTTATCCTGACACTAATAATAACCAATTTCTTGTTTTCTTTAGTTTTAGTTCTTGTTTATGCCTTCCCAAGCAAAATACTTTACTTTTGCTTGTTTTTAATACTATATAAATGGAGTCAGGCTGTGTATATTTTCTATTATTTGCTATTTTTCTTTCACTATAAAGATTGTAAGTTTCACCATATTGATGTGTATAGAACTATTTATTAATTTTCACTGCTGTATAATATTCATTATTGATATTGCAAATTGTTTATCCATTTTGCTATTAAAGGACTCTTTGGATTTTGGAAAATTTGAAAAATGCTGCTTTGAACATTCTTATATCTTATTTCTTGTTGCATATAAGAATGCAGATTTGTAGAGTACACACTTAGAAATGGAAAGACTAGGATATGTGTATTTTTTCAACTTTACTAGTTTTTCTCCCAACTATAGCATTGCTAGATAATGCTACACCAGTTTGCAAAATGTTGTACTAATTTCCATTCCTAAGTGATACATGAGAGTTTATGTGTGTCAACACTTGGTATAGTCAAGTATGCATTAGTATCTGCCAATATGGAGCATGTGCATTGGAATCTCATTGTAATTATAATATGCATTTCCCTCATTACTAATGAATATTCATTGTCAATTTTGTCATACTTATTGATCATTGTCATAGTCTGCTCAGGCTTCTGTAACAAAATATCCTAGACTGGGTGACTTAAACAACAGAAATTTATTTCTCAGAGTTCTGGAGGCTGGGAAATATGAGACCAAGGTGTCAGCCAGTTTGGTCCTTGGTGAGAGCCCTCTTTCTGGTTTGCAAATGGCTGCCTTCTTGCTATATCCTCACATGATGAAGAGAGATCATTTCTTACCTGTCTCTTCTTATAAGGGTACTTATCTCATTCATGAGGGTTCCACTTTATTGACCTAATTACCTCCTAAAGGGCCCCCCCTTCCAAATACCCCACACTGGGGATTAGGTCTTCAATTAAAATTAGGCATTTTAGGAGGACACAAATATTCAGTCCACAGCACTTATTTAGATGTGCTGTTTTGTGAAGTACCGCTTCAAAACTCTTAGATAATTTTTCTGTTGAGTTATCTGCCTTTGCCACTTTGATTTTTTTGGAGGCTGTTATATATTTTGGATTCTGTTATATATTCTGGATACTTTGTTAGTTATAAGTATTGCAAAAATCTTCTCCCACTCTGTAACTTATCTTGTCTGTACAACGAAATGTCTTTTGATTAATGGAAATTATTAACTTAATGCTCTCCTCTTTACATCTTTATCATTATGGCTCTGTAATTTGTGTCTTGTCCAAGAAATCATTCCTACCCTGAGGTCTAAAGATATTCTCCTATTTCTCTCTTAAACACATTATAGTTTTTTAACTTTAAAATGTAGATTTTGAGGATCAATTTAGACCTTCAAGAATTGATTTTTCTTAATATGGTAAAAATCAAGAGTTTACTTTTTAAAAAAATATTGATAGCAATTATGCCTGCATAGTTTATTTAAATTTTGTGAGTTTTTTACACTTATCTGCAGTAATATTTGTGTAAAAAGTCAAGTATCCATTTATACTTAGCGCTGATACTAAGCTCTCTATTCTGTGTCATTGATCTACTTTTGCCAAAACCACTGTTCTTATTACTCTAGGTTTGCAATATGTAATAAAAACAGAGAAAGTTCTTCTATCCTGTTTTCTTAAAAGATGTTTTTGGATATTTTTAGCTCTTTGTAATTTCATATAAATTTAAAATTCAGCTTGTTGAGATCATGACTGGAGTTTCATTGAAAGTATAAATTACTTTATGAAGAATCCATGAACACTGTGTATTTCCATGTCCTTAAGTCTTCTTTAATGTTTTTCAATAAGGTTATAAATTTTACCTGTAAGCTTTTGCATTTTTTTATTAGATTCATTTGCAGGTTTTAGATAATTTATATGAATATATAAATGATAGATTTTTAAATATTTATTTACTAAATGTTTTGGTTGCATATAAATATACAATTGATCTTTTATTTTTAATTAATTAATTAATTATTTTTAACTCTTTTGCATGTAGTTTCCTTTATTTAGCATAGTG
The DNA here is from genome assembly GCF_003031525.2 of Neophocaena asiaeorientalis asiaeorientalis. Lineage (NCBI taxonomy): Eukaryota > Metazoa > Chordata > Mammalia > Artiodactyla > Phocoenidae > Neophocaena > Neophocaena asiaeorientalis. Next base: position 1,917,351 of record NW_020171982.1, read on the forward strand.
CTTTTAAGATTCATCCATGGAATTACATTTATCAGTAGTTTGTTCCTTTTACCACATCTTCTTAAGTCAATCATCTGTTGATGGGCACTTGGGCACAACTGATATTTTATAAGGATTTTTGTATATACTGAACTTGCTAATCTGTCGTAAATTTGAATTATTTGTACATTTTTCTAGATTCACAATCATCTCACTTACAGATAATAAGAATTTATTTATTTCAAATTCTTCTAGCTTCACTTTTTCTTCATTGCATTGGTTGAGACCTTGAGGACATTGATGATAATGGGGATCTTCGCCTTATTCACAAACTTAAAAAGAAAGCTTTCAACATTTGATCATTAAATGTTTCTGGAAACTTTTATTATAGATACTCCTTATCATATTAATGAGGTTCCCTTCTACTTCTAGATCACTAAATATTTTAATTTTTTAAATCAAGAAATGGTGTTGATTTTTGTCAACTTCTTTTTCTATGTATATTGAAATTAATAACTTTTCACTGTAATGTAAATTTTTGATGGCTTAAAATGGTTAATTTTTAATGCTAAATCAAATTTGTACTCCTGTGATACACTTGAGCTTGGCAGTGATGTATTATCTTTCTTATATAGTACTGTGTATTCTTGGAGTTTGCATTTGCTAATATTTTGCTTGAATTTTTGCATTTATAATTCATGATTGGTGCTGGACTTTAATTTTAATTTCTAGTCTAGTCCTCACCAGTTTATAAAAATATATTAAAGTGTAACATACACACACTAAAAAGTACATTTTTAAGTATGCAACTTTGATCTATCTTTGTATATATATATGTGTGTATTTACACAAGCACACACACACTAGTAAATTATCACCACAATCAAGATAACGAATATACACATCACTCTCAAAAGTTTCCTCATGTCCATTTTTAATCTCTCCCTTTGGCTTATCCTTAAACCCACTTCCATCTCCTGGGAACCACTGAATTACTTTCTGTCACTATGGATTAGTTTGCACTGTCTAGAACCTAGAACTTTATATAAGTAGAATTATACAGTATGTACTTTTTATGGTCTAGCTACTTTCACTCAAAATTAACTATTTTGACATTCATCTGTACTGTACATATCAAGAGTTTGATATTGTTATTGCCGAGTAGTATTCCATTATATTGACATACCACAATTAGTTTATTCATTCATCCATTGATGGGCATTTGAGTTGTACACAGCTTTTGACTATTACAAATTAAGGTGCTCCGAATACTGTCGTATGACTATTTGTATGAATAAACATTCTAATTTCTCTAGGGTAAATATGTAAATGTTTAAAGTTGGGGTTATATGTAGGGATACATTTAACTTTTAAGAAATTGCCAAATTATTTTTCAAAATGTTCTACCATTTTACATTCCTACCAGTACAGTAGTACACAAAAGTTCACTTCTTCCATACCCTTGTCAAACTTGGTATTGTCAGCCTTTTTAATGTTAGCTATTCTAATAGGTGTGGGAGTGTATCACTGGTGTTTTAATTTGCCTTTCCCTAATGGCTAAAGATGTTGAATATCTTTTCATATGCTTATTTTCAATCTGTATATCACTTTATAAAGTGTCTCTTCAGGACTTCTCTGGCACTCTAGTGGTTAAGACTTGGCACTCTCAATGCAGGGGGCACAGGTTTAATCCCTTGTTTGGGGCACCAAGGTCCCGCATGCTTCACTAAGATCCTGCATGTGACATGGCGTGACCAAATAAATAAATAAATTAATTAATTAATAACTGACCTGACTCTTAAAAAAAAAGTGTATCTTCAAATATTCCCTTTGTTTATTCTGGCAGTTGGTTTCTTTTTCTTTTTTTTTTTTTTATAAATTTATTTTTGGCTGTGTTGGGTCTTCGTTTCTGTGCGAGAGCTTTCTCTAGTTGTGGCAAGCGGGGGCCACTCTTCATCGCGGTGCGCGGGCCTCTCACTGTCGTGGCCTCTCTTGTTGCGGAGCATAGGCTCCAGACACGCAGGCTCAGTAGTTGTGGCTCACAGGCCCAGTTGCTCTGCGGCATGTGGGATCTTCCCAGACCAGGGCTTGAACGCGTGTCCCCTGCATTGGCAGGCAGATTCTCAACCATGGCGCCACCAGGGAAGCCCCGGTTTCTTATTCTTGAGTTTTGAGGATTCTTTATATTTTCTAGATACAATTCCTTTATTAGTCATGGGATTTGCAAATACTTTCTCACAATCTTTAGTGTTTTTTTCCCCATTCTACTAACAGTGTATTTCAAAGAACAGAAATTTCGAAGTCTAATTTATTGGTCCTTTTACTTCATGGACTGTACTTTTCACTGTTTTATGAAAGGAACATTTCTTTGCCTAACCTAAGATCATTAAGACACACTCTATGTGTTCTTGAAATTCTATGGTTTTATATTTAAACCTATTAGCTATTTTGAGTTAATTTTGGTATAGTGTGGGATATGAATTGAATGAAATGAATGAATATTGAGGTCTTTTTGCATCTGGATAAACAAATTTTTTAAGAACTATTTGTTGAAAAATTTATGCTTCTTCAATGAATTGCCTCTTTACCTTTGTCAAATTCAAATAAGTATATATTAAATTTTTAAATTAATTATGTATTTCCAAGTCTATTTCTGGACTTGATTTGGTCCCCTTGATCTATTTGTCAATTTTCATGGCAAAACCACAGTATCTTGATTACTATAATTTTAAAATAAATAAATCTTAATGTCAGGTAATATAAGTTCTACAACTTTACTCTGTATTTTCAATGCTATTTTGTCTACTTTAGATACTTTACATTTCAATATGAATGTTAAAATCAGCCTTTCAAAAACCTAGCCTACAAAAAACTCCTTATAGGGTTTTAATTGACATTACATGGAATCTATAGATCAATTTAGAGAGAAATGACAAGTTAAAAATATTGAGCCACCCAATATAGGAACACAGTATTGCCATCCTTTTAGGGATTCCTTAATTTTTCTCAGAATTTTCTGTTTTTCAGTGTAAAGGCCTTGTACATTTTTATCAGATTTATCTCTAAGTATTTGCTATTTTTGATGCTATTGTAAATGGTATTTTTAGTATGTTAACTACTGATTATTAGTACATAGAAATCCAACTAATTTTGTACGCTGATCTTATATCCTACAACCTTGCTAACCTCACATATTAGATTTATTGTCTTATTTATTTTAGAGTCCATAAGATATTTTACACAACCAATTGTGTTTTCTCTAAATTAAGACAATTTTAATTCTTCCTTTCCTACAATGTTATTTAATCTTTTTCTTATCTTTTTGGACTGACTGGAACCTCCAGTACAAGGTTAAATAAAAGTAGTGAGAATGAATGTCTTTACTTTGCTCATGATCTTAGGAGAAAACACTAACTTTATGCACCATTAAGAATGACATCAGCTGAAAGCTTTGGTAGATGACATTTAACCAATTCATGACATCTCTTCTACTCTTTGTTTTCTGGGAAGATTTTATCAGTAATGGATGTTGGGTTTTTCAAATGCTTTCCCTATATCTATTGAGATAATCACTTCCTTTGCTGTTGCTGTTGTTGGTGGTGGTGGGGGGGGGGTGGCAGTGATAGTGTGTGTGTGTGTGTGTGTGTGTATGTGTGCAAGTTTAGTCTTAATAAGGTCAATTACATGGATTGATATTTAAATGTCAAACCAACTTTGCATTCCTAGGATAAACCCAAATTGGTCATATTATATTATTTTCTTTATATATTGTTGGATATAATTTGCTAAAATTTTGTTGAAAATATTTCATGTATGTCCATGAGGGATACTGTTCTGTAGTCTTCTTTTCTTGTAATGTGTTAGTCTGGTTTTGCTATCAGAGTACCACCAGTCTTATAAATGATAATGGGAAACAGTCTCCTCAGTTTTCTGGAAGAGTTTGTGTTTAGACATGTTTTATGGCCTGGTATGTGTTAAATATTTATAAATGATTTATGCATGATTGAAATTAATGGACATTCTGCAGTTAATGAGTCAACTTTGTTAATTACATTTTCTAATATTTTATATCCTGATATTTTTAAGTGCTTTTCTATCAATTTCTAAGAGAAGAGTGTTGAACTTCCTAAATTTGGAAATTTATCAATTTCTCATTGTACTTTTGTCAACTTTTGCTTCAAATAATTTGATACTTTGCTAATATAGGCATATAATTTTTAAATTGCTGTATCATTCTGATCATTGGATCTTTTATCAGTTCAAATGATTCCTTTTAATTCTACTAATCCTATTTGCCTTAAGATATCTTTTGTTGCTAATTAATGTGTTATATCAACTGTCTTTTAATTAAGATTTAATGGTGTGTCTTTTTCCATGCACTGAATTTCAGCATTTTCTATACCTATGCATTTTAGATATTTTTCTTACACACAGTGTAAACTCTTTGTTCCCAGTCTCATTATCTTTATTTTATTTATTTATTGAAGTATTGTTGATTTACAATATTATATTAGTTTCAGGTGTACAGCACAGTGATTCAGTATTTTTATGGATTATACTTTTTAAAATTTATTATTAAATTTTGGCTATATTCCCTGTGCTGTGCAATTTATCCTTGATGCTTAGTTATTTTTTACATAATAGTTTGTACCTCTTAGTCCCCTACCCTTTTATTGCCCTCCCTCATTCCTTCCCTCCTCTGGTAACCTCTGTGAGTCTGTTTCTGAATATTCATTTGCTTGTTTTCTTTTTTAGATTCCACATATAAGTGATGCCATATAGTATGTGTCTTTCTCTGTCTGACTGATTTCACTAAGCATAATACCCTCCAGGTTCATCCATGTTGTTGCAATTGGCAAAATCTCATTCTTTTTATGGCTGAGTAATATTCCATTGTGTATGTGTGTGTTTGTGTGTATCAATCACATCTTCTTTACCCATTTATCTGTTGAGGGACACTTAGGTTGCTTCCATATCTCAGCTATTGTAAATAATGTTGCTATGAACATTGGGGTCCATGTATCTCTTCAAGTTAGTGTTTTCATTTTCTTTGGATATACACCCAGCATGAAATTACTGGATCATCTGATAGTTCTATTTTTTTATTTGGAGGGGGAACTTTACACTGTTTTCTATAGTGGCTGCAAGAATTTACATTTGCACCAAAAATGTACTAGAGCTCAATTTTCTTTACATCTTCACCAACATTTGTTATTTGTGGTCTTTTTGATGATAGACATTCTGACAGGTGTGAGGTGATATCCCATTGTGGGTTTGATTTTCATTTCCCTGATGATGAGTGATGTTGAGCATCTTTTCATGTGTCTGCTGGCCATCTGTGTACCTTCTTTGGAAAAATGTCTATTTAAGTCTTCTGCCCATTTTTAATTGGGTTGTTTGTTTTTCCATATTGTGTTGTATGAACTGTTTATATATTTTGGATATTAACCCATAGTCAACAGTATAATTTGCAAGTATTTTCTCCCATCCACTAGGTTGTATTTGTCTTTTTAATGGTTTCCCTGTTGTGCAAAAGATTTTAAATTTAATTAGATGTCATTTGTTCATTTTGCTTTTGTTTCCTCTGCCTTAGGAGACAGATCTGTGAAAATACTGCTACAATTTATGTCGGAGAATTTTCTGCCTAGGTTCTCTTCTAGGAGTTTTATGGTTTGCAGTATTATATTTAGGTTTTAATTCACTTTGAGTTTTGTTTTTGTTTGTTTGTTTTGGTATATGGTGTGAGACAATGTTCTAATTTTGTTATTTACATGTACCTGACAAGTTTTCCCAGGACCACTTACTGAAAACACTGTCTTTTCCTCATTGTATTCTTGCCTCCTTTGTTGTAGATTAATTTACCATAAGTGCATGGGTTGATTTCTGGGCTCTCTGACTGTTCCATTGATCTCTGTGTCTTTTTTGTGCCAGAACCATATTATTTTGATTACTGTAGCTTTCTAGTATAGTCTGAAGTCAGGGAGTATGATACCTCCAGATTTGTTCTTTTTTTCTCAAGATTGCTTGAGCTATTCAAGGTTTTTATGGTTCCATATAAATTTTAGGATTGTTTTGTCCTAGTTCTGTGAAAAATGTCAAATATTTTGATAGGGATTGCATTGAATCTGCTGATTGCTTTGGGTAGTATGGACATTTTCACATTAGTTCTTCCAATCCAAGAACAGAGGATATTTTTCCATTTCTCTGAATCATATTTAATTTCTTTCATCAATGTCTTAGAGTTTTGAGAGTATAGGTCTTTCACCTCCTTGGTTAAGTTTATTCTCAGTTATGTTATTCTTATTGATGCAATTTTAAATAGAATTGTTTTCTTGCTTTCTCTTTCTGAAAGTTCATTACTAGTGTATAGAAAAGCTTCTGGGTCATAAGTTCTATGTGGATGGAAATTATGCCCATTTTGCACATCACTGGGTATTTAAACATAGTATAGTACCTAGAATATGGGAGTTAGATAATATAGATTTAAATGAATAAGAGAATGAATAAATTAATAAGCATAGTCCCTGCACTTGTGGTATGTACAGCCTGGTGCATAGCTATTGAAAACTTTCTAGATTTCCCCAGCAAGGGTCTCTTCAGTCTCAGGTATATTTCTAGGTGAAAGTCAAGTTCATATGCATGATCCTTTGCTATATACCCATAGAGCAGATCTAAATACTAGTGCTAGCCATGGTGTTACTAGTGCCTATCACAACTTTCATTGTATATTGTTCTATTTTGGTTCATTGGGGTGTATTGATGGGTTTAGAGCAAGTGGCAGCCTCAGTGTTCTAAGCATCTAAAAGAGCTACGGAAATGGTGGTGGGTGCACTTGGAGAGGGTAGCTGGATTTGAAACTTTGAGGATTTGTGGCCTTTTTCATCTTTAACCATTCGAAGATATAGACCTACAGATACTGACATAAGCACACAACTTTCACTGGGGCAACAATTACATGACACCTATTATTTGAATCTCCTCCCCCCAGAGTTACTTCCTTTTCTTTCTATTTCGCACACACTGAATGCCTTTTAGTCTATTTTTTCAACAAACAGCCTTAAAATGTGCAAAGCACCTGCTATCACTTGGTGATAAAATGTGAGTAATCCCTGTCTTTATGAAACTTATGATGAGTTGACAAGGTAAAGAAATAAAATAAGCAATTATACCACAGTGTGATAAGGAAATAGAAAAATGACAGACATCTAAGTGGAACTGGGGCTTGTCAGGAGGATCCCTTTATATTACTTCTGGGATACCTCCTCTGACCCTCTATGTCTTGGTTAGATGTGACCTTCCTGTGTTTAGTGAGAGTACCACATTGCTCAACTCCAGGGGCGACACTAATATTATCATGCAAATGGTGTCCCTTGGATTGTTCAGCATATACTCCATGCAACTCCATATACTCTAATGGCAAAAGCAGCCATGATTATTTTGAAAAGGCCAATTCTTAAGGAGAAGACAACGAATTATTACAGCTGGTCTAAACTATGGAGAGGTGTTTCATCAATAGGAAATATAAGAGTAGTAGTCTTCCAGGTTTTGGTACATAGTTAGTCCATCAATAAAAGAATAATAGATGAGAGACAGGAACCTTGAGACCTTATGCAGTGCTGCCAAATCAAGACATAAGCTGGTGCCAGACAGTTATGATTTAGTAATCCATTGAGGAAAAGGTGATGGAAGATGGTATCGCTTCTGGATATTCATGAGGCTGTAGGCTTTAGAAGACTGATTTCTATAACTCAGTACTTCTGATCTTCAGAGGATCAGAACTAGGAACAGTCATGGGGGTTGACGTATTTGAGGCCAAAACAGTCCTGGAAGAGGCTATTTCTAATGAAACTAGAGTCCCAGCAGTGGGAGTAAAGGTTCTTAATAAGGCCTGCTTCAATGTGTTATCTATATATTGTGCAAGATGTCTGTCCTTTGTAAGCTAGGGAAAGCACCTCCTCACCTGAAAGCTCCTGACTGTAGCTAGCATGTATGTCCAGAATCCAGGGCACAGGAGTGACAGGCATGGCGGTATATGGCAGGAGCTACCGAGATTACTGAAGAGCTGAAGCTTAGATTTTCCAGTCAAAGTCAAGGGCACTTTCTAATCTGATTGGCCATGTGTCTGAGCATTTAATCAATGCAATCGTGCCTTTTTACAAGGCAGGGTAGGAAGCCAAACCTCACAGTCTGAATCCATGCCCTGAGGACACATGTAACTATGCAGCAGAACTATAGACTTTCTTCGTGTAAACCTGCAGCTCTTGGATTCTTGTTTAGCTCTGATATTTACAATCCACTTTTAAGATAAGGAGTATTTGGAAACTTTATTAAACTAAATCTGCCATCAGTCAAGAATTTTTTTTTCTTTAATTTAGTTCCAAAATTCCCGAAGAAAAAAATCAGTATTAAGTTTTTCAGCAGGAGCTTTACACACATTGCAAAATAACTGTTTACCAGTTTGTGTAGGCAGTAAATTTACCTGTGAAGAATTAAATATGAATACAAGAACTCTCATATATAGAGAGAAGTAATTTCTTTTTGAAAATCCACCATATATTGCTCTGGGTGCTTTGTGCTTGCTTAATCATGAGTCATCTCCTTCTTTTGATGAAGTAATTCATATCTGAATGTTTTCATCATGAAAATAAGAGCCCACTTCAAATTCTCTTTATGAGAAAGTCTGTGCTTTGGACATGAGATGATCATTTCTCTTGAGGAAACAACACTAAAAAAAATCAAAACTTGTTTTTAGCACAGAAACTGTAGCTCTAAATTTGTTTAAATAGGTTCAGTTTTCTATTTCAATTCCTGTGTCAAATGCAAGTGTGGGAAGAATTTTTAGCATCATGGATAATCTGCAAAATGATGCAACTCTGCATCGGGACTACAACAAAATGAATATATAGTCAGTATACAGGAAATGCTGTGCCTTTTTAAAAGCACTTTTAATATCAGTGGTAGAAAAAGATGGGTATCTGAACTCAAAGGCATAAAATGCTATGTATTCTAATATAGATCGTAAGGTATAATTTAGATCATCCTAATATGAAGCCACTGAGTTGGAAACTTGGGAATTCAGACAAGAGCTAAAGAGAAACAGAAGGTGGGATTTATTTCTTGAGCCAACTAACATCAGGCTAAAATTGTTGGTTCATTTTTTTCCTCCTTTTTGATGGATGGACCTTTTTCACCCTTGAAAATGTGACCAAACGATACATAAAATTCTGTTAACAATAATTATCTTTGGGGGAGGGACAAGAGGCAGAGGAGGAAAGCTCTGATACCCATTATAAACATTTTGAACAATTATTTGGATATTCTACTAAGGTACATGGATTACCTTTTTAAAATGTCAATAGGTATTTTGTAGGTGGAACGATTGTGAACTATATATATTTTCACTTTTATACTTTTGTGTACTAAAAGCACTGATGCTATTTTTGAGCAATATTCATTCATTGTCAAAAATTAGAAATAACTGATAGACAAAAAAAAATACTACTAAAACATTTTCAAACCCCATGATCCATTCAAAGACAACTGTTAGCTTTTAGACGTTTATTCTTCCAGATTGTTTTCTCAAATACATTATGCTAATTTAACATCTAATACTTAACTTTCCATATCACTTAATATAATTCTGCATTACTATTTTAAGGACTGTATATAAAATGCACCATAATAAATGAGTTCATTATTGTTGGAATCATAGGTTGTTTTATGTTCCTCCTTCTCCCTTCATATTTGTGCATTTGTCTCATTATTTCTTAGGATAAATTCCTAGAAAAGCATTGCTGGCCCAAAAGGAAGGCATATGTTTAAGGCATTTGATACAGTTGCCAAATTGTCTTTCAGGAAAGTTGGACCAATTTAGACTACCATTAGCAGTGTATCAGAATGTCTGTTTCTTCCAACCCATGCTGTCACTCAGTTTTGTCAGCCATTTTAATATTTGTCAATGTAGTAAGCTAAAAATTAAATCTCATTTTATTTGCATTTTTTGAAGTTAAATATATTTTCTTCTCTGTTGAATTATCTGTTATTGTCCAGAGTATTTTTTCAATTGAGATGTTTAACAGTTGCTGTTAAAACTCTTTATATGATAGTATATCAACGTATATTAATATATTTTGTAATTATCTTTCCCAGTTTAGTGTTGTCTCAACTTCATTTATTCTGTTTTTTTCCCATAGACAAGGAAGTTTTACATTTTATTTTTAAATTGATTGACAGACTAAACATATAAATGGACAATGACCAGGCCATATATAAAACTAGAACTTTGATCCACAACCTGCAGCCACCTTCCCAGGAAACCACCTCCTGCAATAAACAACTAGGAAGCCAGTTTGCTACAAGTCAGACTTGCAGGAACAGAGATTGCTATGCCTAGCGTCAATCCAGGAAGCTAAACAATGACTTCTGTATCAATCAGCCCCAAATGGCCAGGATTTGATTAGTAACTGACAGCTTCCTTAATTTTGTCCCCACTTCCAACTTAGAACCAAGCAGAGAAAGCAAATATGTACCCCTAAACATTCACATAAGATGTCCCACTTCTAGTTATCCTGCTCAGAGCTTCCCCTTGCCAACAGCCTCAATCAGGCCATACCAGAATCCTTCCCTTTTTTCCACCATACAGCTTTCCCACTCAGCCTGCGTTTCTGCCAAAACACAAGTGATGGTTGCTGACTCCCATGCCATTGCAAGCTCTTTATAAATAACTTTGCTCTTCTTATTTGGCTAGTCTTCATTTATTTCCACACTATTTATGTATTCTCATGTTGCTTCTCCTTTGGTGCTACATGTAGAAATCTTCTTTATCACAAGTTTATGTAATTTTTAACTGTATTTATTTATACTTTATTGAAGAGTCAATACAGTATGCTGGAGTATGCTGGTTCAAAGTGCTTGCTCAGGAACTAGATTATTTAGATTTTGATATCTGGGCTGCAACTAATCAGGTAAATGACTTGAACAAATTACCTAATCTCTCTGGCCTCAGTTTTCCCATTTGTATAATGGTTATAATATTACCTCTTCAGGGTTGCTGTGAGGACTATGTGAGAATGCTTAAACCAGTGTTTAATACATAGTTAGAACCCGATATGTTACTTTCAGTGTTTTTTCCAAGCACTTTATGATCACATTTCTGATTACGGGAGGGGTTTACATGATTCTTACATGAGGTTACAAGCACACCCTAAGAATCAGTTGAGGAATAGGTTTTTGATTTCAACCACTTTAGGCTCTCTGCACTTCAGGGCAAGGATGTATTCACAAAAGCAAGAAACTGAGGGAAGCTTAGGCATGCTGCTTGGGCTGGCAGGTTGAGAATTGGGGAAATGTTGCCATTTACAGGCACATGGATGCCCAAGACTCAGTCCCAACCCAGAGTGCCCACAATCTTGTGTATCATTTCACCCACGAGAGTGAATCAAATTTTTCTTGATTCCATGTATAAGTGGTATCATACAGTATTTGTCTTTCTCTGACTTAACTTCACTTAGCATAATACCCTCAAGGTCCATCCATATTGTACCCTCAAGATCCAGCCATTATCTCATGGCTGAATAATATATAATCATATTTTCTTTATCTACTCATCTATAGATGAGCCTTAGATTGCTTTCATATCTTGGCTAATGTGAATAATGCTCCAATGAACATGGGAGTACAGATATCCCTTTGAGATCCTGTTTTCATTTCCTTTGGATACCTTCCCAGAAGTGGGATTGATGGATCATATGGTAGCTCCATTTTTAAATTTTTAAGAAACCTCCATACTGTTTTCCATAGTGGCTGTACCAATTTACATTCCCACCAACAGTGCACAAGAGCTCCCTTTTCTCCACATTCTTGCCAAAGCTTGTTATTTCTTGTTTTTTGATGATCGTCATTCTAACAGGTGTGAGGTGATCTCTCATTGTGCTTTTGATTTGCATTTCCTTGATGATTAATGATGCTGAGCACATTTTCATGTATTTGTTGGCCATCTAGAAAAAAGAATCTACTTAATAAGCACCCTAGATGATTTTGAAGATGATGGTATGTAGACCCTACACTGAAAACAATGCTATAGATGTGCTCAGGGACTAAACTGGCTTGCATTTGATTTGTATCTAAAGTATGAATTTTTAAAAAATGACATGGCATCAGGGGAAGAAGAAGAGGGATTCAATTCTCCTCCTCCTTTCATCTTTTTCAGTCTATAGAGAAAGAGGCCTATTATTATTATTTTGTCCTTAAAGATTACATTAAAATACTTAGTTTCTTTAGTGTTGCAACTTCTCTGTTATGCAGTTCAGAGCATTCTGTCAATGGGATAAATCTTGGGATGTCTGAGGAAACACTGGTCACCATGACCCTCTCCTCCAATTACCAGTACCTCTGGCTTTAGTTAAAAACAGTGTCTTAAACTGTGTTTTTCTTGGAGTTTTTCATACAATAGCAACTATCTTTTTTGATCTTGACAAATGAAATTTTTAAAAAATAAAGAAAAGAATGAAGGAAAATATTTAACTTGTTTCAATCTCACACATGCACATAATTATATCTAGTACTTAAATATATGATTTTATACTGTCTCCAATTATTTCGTGTTTTAATCTTGTCTTTTCAGCTAGATGGCAAGACAGTAGTATATTTCATTACTCTTATCTGCTGCAAGGAGGAAAATAAGCACATAATAAATATTCTGATTTAGCTTTTTTCTCTCTCACTACGATTTGGTCATTCTTTTCTACTAATTCTATTCACATTGTACATTTTGTCTTCTCTTTCCTCCATTTTCCCACTCTTTAAAGGCGAAGTCAACGTTTTCCCCCCACATTATCAGGAGATAGTCCTATAACAAGATGGAATGCCTGAGCTTAAATATATCCCCTCATATAGACTCCTGGTTCACACTGTTACTGTTTATATGATATTCCTCTGACTCAGTTTTCTTAGTGTGTAAAATTAGGATAATAGTCATATCTACGTTATAGGTCAACAAATTTCAAATTCAACAAATGTATAGGTTTGTTCCAAGGATTATATAAAGTACATAAAGTATTTACAATGGTACAAAGAACATAAATAAGTTCTTAATGAATATCAGTTATTATAAACATAATTTTTCCAACTGAGACATTGCATTAAGGCATCTCCAGAGTTAACATAGCTGTGTTTTTCATTTATAAAATATGATAAAAATTGTTATTTAATTAAAACTTCTCAGAATGGTTTAATAATACTACCTCAACTTTGTATATAAGTAAATTGAGTGTCTGATATGTTAATGTAATTTACTGAGGTAATAATGGTAAAAAGTTTCACATGCTTTTTCAAAAAGGAATATAATATTAGCAAACATTTGTTAAACACTTATGTGGTCACTTTTTCATATGCATTCATCTCATTTATTCCTCAAAATAACCCTATTTTCACCATTTAACAGATGAGTAAACAGGCTTAAAATGCTAAGTAACTTGATCAAACTCGCATTTCACAAGTAACAGAGCCAAGAGTCAAACCCAGCTATTTTGGGACCTATATTCATCTTCCACTTTTTAGGGAATATGTAACCCCAAATTCAAGCCTCTGCATGACACCACACTGCAATATTATGCTGTTTCCTTTCTACTCCAAGGACATGAGCAAAATGTATACCTACATTACCTGGAAAAGATACCCTCCTGTCAGCCAAGAATGAGAGAAGTATACCAGCTTCAATGCCCCATGGTATAAGGAGAGAAAAAACATTGTGATTTAAAATTGAATATCTCCAGGTGGGTAAATCAGATTTGCAATGGTTACTCTTTATCCGTGGACTTGATTCACGTACAAACACTTCTGCCAGTCAACTCACAGGCTGGAAAGATATTAATGACACAAACCCAAGTATTTGGGCCGACCCAACGAGGAAAACACCGTCTTAAAACTTTATGCCTCTGTACTCCTAAGACTGAAATTGTTAATTGTACCACTTTAAAATGGTATTGTCTAAAGGAAATATTAGTCTCTAAAGTTTATGAAATGCAAGTAACACATAGTAATACTGAACAAATCTAATTCAAAGTCATTTCATTTCTTTATATTATTAAAAAGTAAATATTAGATTAAAATTATTCATGAATAGCAAGAAAACTATAAATTCCCATGACTGAAACTCTGTAATAAAAAAGTAAGTAACCATGCTATCATGTAAAAGTAAAGGTCAAATTTCCCACCAACTATTTAACTCCTTCCTACTGTCACCATTCTGATGCGGTTCACTCGCTCTCACTTGGATTACATTGCTGCCTCACATACAGAAAATCTAAACGTTACAAGCAGGAAAATCTATGACATTGGAAAGTATAGCTCTCTTTGAACAAATTTTAGAGAAACACTGATATCACATTCCAGGTACAAATGAAGAAAGAAAAAAAAGGTAACTTACCAAGAAGCCCAAGAAAAGGAAATGCTGTCGATGCCTGTTTGATAATTTCAGGGTCAATGTGGTAATTTGACTTTTTAAAACCTTACCTGTTTTATTAGAATTCTGTTACCAAGTAGCAGCATGTCTGTGTTGTATAGTTTTCCTTGAGAACAAAGCCTCTCTTCAGAAATTGCACGCATTGTGAAGTATACATGGTCATGGATTGCCAATACCTTTAAGGTTCAAATATAGCTTCCTCTCTAAAAATAATCAAAATTGAGTGACGTTTAACAAACCTTAAAACAGACAAAACTTTCAGAGAGATATTTTAGAGCAAACCAATAAATGAGAAGTTGCTGTTCAATGTGTATATAGTTTCAGTTATACACACCGAATAAGTTCTAAAGATCTAAAGATTGTGCCAACAATATAGCTAATAATATAGTTAGTAATACTGCAGTGTGCACTTAAAAATTTGTCAAGAAGTCAGATCTCATGTTAAGTGTTCTTACCACAATAAAAACAAAAAAATATTTAAAGAAATAATATATCATATGTGTTCTTCTAAATTTTTTCCTTCCTATTGACATAACTCATTCTTCCTCTTTAAGGAAGTCATATATTTACCTTCAAATGGAAATACAAGGACCTATTTACTTACCTATTTGACTTTGTATCTAAAGCACCTTCAGCAATTTGCTTTAAACTATCCCTGTTTCAGTATAGCTCAGAGTAAATGTTCCTCCAGTTTTCCTCCTGGTGGAAAACATTTTCTTTATGCTTCATCCTCTTTCAGTCAATTGGTAGAAACTTCAGTGTTCTTACTGATATTTAGTAGATTTTCTTGAAAAAGTGATTTCTTCATTTGTTAGGATGATTTCCAGAAACTTTAAATTGTTTGGTTTTTAAAAAAAGACAATTTTGCCAGTTATGTTTTCACCATAATTTTTCCCCAGTTTCACCATGGGGAGTGTCTGTGGAGATTAAAATGCTGCCGTTCCAGGAGTTTGGGGGTTGTCTTTCTATAACTGTGGTTTTAATTTCATTTCCATGATGGCTAATGATACTGTATACTTTTTGCTAATCCAGGGATATTGTTTTATCACTAACCTAAAAAAACATATACTTCATTTATCAAAATGGCTGAAATTATTTTTAACAACTTTATTGGAAATATAATTGCCATATAACAAATTGCACATGTTTTGACTTATGTACTCCAATGGAACTATTACCATAGTTAAGATAATGAAACTATGCATCACACCCCAATTTTTTTCATGTACTTTGTAATTTATCCTCCTGTCTCTTTCACCCACTTTCCCCTCACACTGTCCTATATAAGCATTGATTTGCTTTCCATCAATATAGATTAGCTTGCTTTTCTAGAATTTAACATTTATAGGATCATATAATATATAATCATTTTTTTGGTCTAACTTTTTCCATTAAATGCAATTGTTCTGAGATTCATCCTTTTGTAACATGTATCAAAGGTTCCTGTCTTTTCATTGCTGAATACTATTACATTATATCCATTCATCTGCTGATAGAAACTTAATTGTTTCCAAGTTTCAGGCAATTGTTAATAAAGTTGCTATGAATATTGATGTACAAGTCTATTTGTGGACATATTCTGTCATTTCTCTTGGGTAAATATCTGGAGTGAAATGGCTAGATCATATGGTAGATGTATGTTTAACTTAAAAATAAATAAACAAAAACCAAACCAAACAAAACCTGCCAAACTGTTTTCCAAAGTGGCTGTACTCTTCTACATTCCAACCAGCAGTGTATGAGAATTCCAATTTCTCCAAATACTTGCCAATAAATGGTATAGTTGGTCTTTTTATTTTTTAGCAATTATAATAATATACTGGTATTATATTATACTTTTTACTTTCATTTATCTAATAATGAAATATCTGTTTAAATAAAACGTTCTACTGAGGTTTTTTTTTTTTATCCTGGTATTTAGTTTTGAGCGTTCTTTACATATTCTGGATATAAATACTTTATAATATATATAATTGCAAATATTTTCTTCCAGGCTGTGGTTTATCTTTTCATTATTTTAATAGTATGCTTCAAAAACAAAGTTTCTAATTTATATGAAGTTCAGTTTTCCAATCTCTTCTTTTATGGACTATGTTTTTGAGGTCATATCTAAGAAATCCTTCCCTAAACACAAATCACAAGAGTTTTCCTCTGTATTTTTCTTAGTTTTCTAGTTTTAGGTTTTACATTTAGGTCCAAAATCTTTTTTGTGTTAGCTCTTTCAATATGGGGTGAGGAATGTATCAAAGATCTTTTTGTTTTTGCATACAAATAATCAATGTTGAAAATACTATCCTTTCTCCACTAAACTGACTTTGCAACTTTGTCAAAAATCAGTTGTCCATATATGTGTGAGCTTGTTTCATTCATCTATTTGTCTACTTTGATACAAATACCACACAGCCTCCATTACTATTGCTTTATTATAAGTTTTACATTCAGACATTCTTAGTACTTCAGTTTTGCTGTTAGTTTTGCTGTCGGATTATTTTTTGGCTATTCAATGTCCTTTGCATTTCCAAATGAAGTTTAGAATCAGTGTTTCAATTTCTATTTTAAAAATTTCTATGGAAGAATAGGGCTTCCCAAAGGATACCTTGAGAAACTCAGTCTTCCTCCATAAAACAATGAAAATTCTAGAAAAAAAAATGTCAAAAGCAACTTTCTCAGGACTCTGGAAATTATTCATGGGTTTGTGACAGTGAGAGGAGTGTTTGTTAAAAAGCCAAACAAAACAAAACTGCTGCACCTTGGTAACAAAAGCAGGGGTTTTGGCTTTTATGCTTGGTCTATTCCCACTCCTCTCTCCGAAGATATTCATTATTTTTTTTTTTTTGCGCTACGCGGGCCTCTCACCGTTGTGGCCTCTCCCGTTGCGGAGCACAGGCTCCAGACGCGCAGGCTCAGCGGCCATGGCTCACGGGCCCAGCCGCTCTGCGGCATGTGGGATCTTCCCAGACCGGGGCACGAACCCGTGTCCCCTGCATCGGCAGGCGGACTCTCAACCACTGCGCCACCAGGGAAGCACGAAGATATTCTTTATTAATCTAATTTAAAGACTTCACAATAGTCTTGAAACCAAGTAGCCTCACAACCACAATAGCAGCGAGAGATAGGAGTCTTAGAACAACCAGAAAGAGCAGATAAGGATTTCAGCTCTTCAGAACATCCCTTTTCCATACTATTGTTACTATTAGATTTATACATCTAGCAAAGTTTGATTTACAGGGCACTGTCTTAATTTAACCTAACTAAGAGCTCACTGAACTATAGAATCTCTGCCTCCATGGCCTTTGTTGGAAAAAAATCAATGACAATTGTCTATCATTGAAGCCTTTTAAGTCTGCAGTACCATTGAGGCAAATGTGGGCCTAACAAAAAGTTAAAAGTGATATTTGAGGAACAAAAATGTCCAAAGGAAACACTGGAAATTTCTAACATAGTTCTGTAACTACTTCTGTGTACATGTTCAAGGCTGTGCACATGCTCAAGAAAAACATGGGAGCACCCCAGTCTCTCAGATGTGGCTGAAATGTAAGTACTATCCAAATAGGAAATGAAGCATAAGGCACAGTTGTGAACAGCCTGTGCACTGAAGGCATGTCTTAACCGACATACAGAGACCCTTCGTAAAGGATGAAACATTTACTGGTTCAAGGCATTTAAAGAAATCTCTGACCATTCATTAGCTGATCAATAAGTTAATCAATCAGAGATTTCAGTGGCAGCACACTATTAAGAATACAGACTTTATAGAATTAGTTCAGGAAAGTTACTAAGCAAGTGAATAGCAACAGTAACAACAAGCCTAAGAGAGAGGGAGAAAGAAATTTCTATACTTACCATAGTATACTATCCCAAAGGTTCATTTTTTAACAAAAAAAATTACAAGAAACATGAAAGTATTGCCCATACACAGGAATAAATTCATTCAATAGAAACTATCCCTAAGAGGACCCAGATGTTAAGCTTTCTAGACACAAACTTAAATCAGCTAGTATAAGTGCATTCAAAGAAGTAGGACAAGCATGTCTAAAGAATTAAAGATATGACAATGATTCTCATCATTCATAAGAGAGACTATCAACAAAGAGACAGAAGTTTTATAAGAGAAACATTACTCTCTGAAAATCATACAAGATGACTCAAAAACTGATGATGATTTACCCCAATAAAGATGTTAAAAAAAAAAGTTAAAAAAAAAAAAAACTAATGATGAAGATACTTATGTGGATGATATATGAATATGGTTAGAATACTATTGTTTTCTTGAATGTGAATTGAAAAATTGCAGTATTTTTAACGACATTATTTTATATGATACATGGCTTTAAATGTGTGTAATTAAATTATGAAATAAAAAAAGAACCAAATAGAAATTCTGGAATTAAAAAGTACAATAACAATAATGAAGAATTCATTAGAGGGGCTCTAGAGTTGACTCGAACTGACAGAAGAAATAAGCAGCAAACTTGAAGAGAGAAAAAGTTATATCATCAAACTATGGAACAGAAAAAAAAAAAAAGAAGAAAAATGAATAGTACCTCTGAGACCTGTGGTGCACCATCAAGTTGTACTAACAAATTTCCCAGAGGAGATGAGGGAGAAAAGGGGCAGAAACACTGTTTGAAAAAATTATGTCTAAACACTTCCCAAAACTGATGAAAAACATTAATCTACACATCGAAGATGTCTAATAAACCCCAATCAGTACAAGTTAAAAACAGTCCACACATAGATACATTCTGAACCACAACTCCTTCTCCATTGCCAATCCTCAGGTACCCTGCTGGTGGTTAGGATCCTCTTACTTATCCTAACACGTCTTAAGGGAAGAAAACTTGGAGAAGGAGGAAAATTATACACAGATATAGAGGCTGGTGGAGATTCCCTTGCCTGCATGTCCCACACTATGCACACATACACACTAGACACAATTACCTCTTTTGAACTCCAGACTGTGGGGATCCCCAATGAGCAAATCTATCCCTGTTTCTTTGTCTGTCAGTGAATAAATGTGAATTTGTGAGGAATAAAAAAAAACCTGCACTCAAACTGTCAAATTATAAAAAGCCACACTATAAAATGTCAAAGACAAACTGTTATTTTCTCATTGGTACCCTTAAGATTACAAACTGTAGTAAGTCACACTGTAAAATTTTAAAACAGTCACACTGTAAAAAAGTCAAAGACAAAGAGAGGATAATAAAAACAGTAAGAGAAAAAAGCTTACAACATACAAGAAATTCTCAATAAACAGATGACTTCTCATCATAAACAATGGATTTGCAGGGAGGGATGGAGTGGGAGGTTGGGGTTAGCAGATGTAAATGTTTATATATAGAATGGATAAGCAACAAGGTCCTACTGTATAGCACAGAGAACTATATTCAGTATCCTATGATAAACCACAATGGAAAACTATAAAAAATGTATATGTATAACTGAATCACTTTGCTGTACAGCAGAAATTAACAACATTGTAAATCAATTATACTTAAATAAAAAATGATAAAAACACAGAAAATAAAAGAAACAATGGAGACAGTGAAATAATATATTCAAAGTGCTGAAAGAAAAGGACTGTCAAATACAAACTCAATAGCCAGCAAAACTGTCCTTCAAAATAAAAGGAGAAAACAAGACATTCCCAGATAAACAAAAACCTAGAGAATATTTTGCTAACAGATATGTCCTATAAGAAATATTATAGGGAGTCCTTTATGTTAAATGAAAGGACACTGGACAATAAGTCAAATCAACATGAAGAACTAAGGAGTACTTGAGAACTACATAGGTGTATGTAGAAGACAGTATAAATATGTTTTTGATATCTTTTATTTTACCATTTTATTTAAAACATAATTGCATAAAGTAAGGGTTAAAAAACTGTGTTGATGGGTTTATAATATATACATATGCAATTTGGATGACCATAAAATTACAAAGGAGGGATCAGTTAATGGATATATACTGAAGTAAAATTTTTGTATAGTACTGAAATTAAATGGATACTAATCCAAACTAGGTTGTTTTAGTTAAGATGATAATTTTAATCCTCAGGGAGACCACTAAGAAAATAATTAACAACAAAAAAAGAAAATGATAAGGAAATTAAATGGTATACTAGAACATATCCAAATGCAAAAGAAGTCAGTAATGGAGGAAGGGAGGAACAAAAAGACATAGGATATATAGAAAACAAGTAATAAATAGCAGATATAAATCCTACCTTATCATTAATTAAATTAAAAATAAATAGATTAAATTCTCAAATCAAAAGGTGGAGAATGGTAGAATGGATAAGAAAAAAGATCCATCTGTATGCTGTCTACAAGAGACACACTTTATATTTAAAGACAGAAATAGTTTAAAAATGAAAATATGGGAAAATCTATACTATGCAAACAATTACCAAAAGTAAGCTATAATAATTTTGCTTTTGGAACTTTCTGGAACTTTAAAAATGTATTTTCAATCTGCAGGTGGTTGAATCCATGAGTGCAGAACTCATTGAAACAGAGGGCCTGCTGTATATTGTTTATAGTACTTCATAATTATCCTTTTAATATTTAAGCTATCTATAAGAATGTCACATCTCTTTCTTATTACTGTAACATCTTTTCTCCTTTTATTTTCTGATTGGTCTTGCTAGATTTTTTTTTCCTCTTTGATTTTACTGACCTTCTCAAAGGACAAATTTTTGACTCTACTGATTTTCCTTTTTGTTAATTTACTGAGGTAACATTGGTTTATAACATTATATATGTTCCATGTGTACATTATATTTTGACTTCTGTACGCACTATAAGGTGCTCACCACTAGAAGTTTAGTTTCCACGCATCACCACAAAGTTGATTCCCTTTACCCATTTCATCCTCCTCCACCTCCTTTCCCTCTGGTAACCACTACTCTGTTCTCTATTATCTCTGTGTTTGCTTTTGCTTGATTTGGTTTGTTCATTTATTTTGTTTTTTTGTTTGTTTTTTATATTCCACACGTGAATAAAATCATATGATATTTGCCTTTCTATCTGGCTTATTTCACTTAGCATAATAATTTGAGGCCAAGTCATGCTATTACAAATGTCAAGATGTCATTTTTTTTATGGCTGAGTAGTATCCCATTGTATATATATACAACATCTTATTATACAGCAATTCATTAATGGGCATTTAGGTTGTTTCCATATCTTGCTATTGTAAATAATGTTGTAATGAACATAGGGGTCCATATATCTTTTCAAATTAGTGTTTTGTATTCTTCAAAAAAACATCCAGAAGTGGAATAGCTGGATCATATGGTAATTCTATTTCTAATTTTTGAGGAAACTCCATTCTGCTTTCCATACTGGCTGTGCCAATTTACATTACCACCAACAGTATATGAGGGTTCCCTTTTCTCCACATTCTCTCCAACACTTGTTATTTCTTGCCTTTTTAATAACAGTCATTCTAACTGGCATGAGGTGATATCTCATTGTGGTTTTGATTTGCATTTCCCTAATAATTAGTGATGTTGAACATCTTTTCATGTGCCTATTGGCCACCTGTACGTCTTCTTTGGAAAAATGTCTATTCAGCTTTTCCACCCATCTTTTAATCAGGTTGTTTGTTTTTTCTGTTGTTGTTGTTCAGTTGTATGAGTTCTTTATGTATTTTGGATATCAACCCCTTATCAGATATATGATTTGCAAATATCTTTTCTATTTGATAGGTTGTCTTTCATTTGATCGATGGTTTCCTTTGCTGTGCAGAAGCTTTTTGGTTTGATGTAGCCCCATTCAGTTATTTGCTTTTGTTTTCCTTGCCTCACAAGATATACCTAGAAACACACTGCTAAGATCTATGTCAAAGAGCATTCTGCCCATGTTTTCTTCTATGAGTTTTATGGTTTCAGGTCTTACATTCAAGACTTTAATGCATTTTGAATTATTTTTTTGTATGGTGTGACATAGTGGTCTAGTTTCATTCTTTTGCAAGTCCAGTTTTCCCCAAACCATTTATTGACAAGACTATCATTTCTCCACTGTATGTTCTTTGCTCTTTTGTCATAAATTAATTGTCCATACACATGTGGGTTTATTTCTGGGATCTCAATTTGGTTCCACTGATGTTTGTTTTTCTGCCAATACTGTATTGTTTTGATTGCTATCGCTTTGTAGTATCATTGATTTTCTTTATTATCTTCCTGACTATAATTAATTTATACTCTTTACTTTCTTCTTCTTTGTGTTTAATTTGCCATCATGTTATAGTTTTTAAAGATGGAGGCATACGTTACTGATTTGAGAGTTTTCTACTTTTCTAAGTATTTGTACTAGATCTCTAATGCTGTATAACAAATTACCAGAAAACACAGTAGCTTGAAAATAACACTTATTACCTCATAGTGTCCGTGCCTCAGGAAGCATTAATGGCACGGCTCGGTGGTTCTGCCTCAAGGTCTTTCTGTCTTGCATGAAATAGCTGGGCCTGTAGTCTCACTTAAAGGCTTAACTCAAAGAGAACACACTTTTAAGCTCTCTCACACAGCTAATGGAAGGCTTTAACTCTTCACTGTCTGCTGGCAAAAGACTTCCATTTCTTATCATATGGCACTCTATATAGGCTGTCTGAATGAACTTATGACATGGCTTCTGGCTTCTTCCAGAACAAGTGATCTGAAAATGAGAAAGTCCATGCCACATGAAGCTGCAATCTTTTCATAATTTAATCTCATACATGACATGATATACCATAGTTTCTGCCATACTTGATTCACTAAGTCTATCCCACACTCAAAGGTAAGGGAGTAAAAATTACTTTCCTCCTCTGTGCAAAATACATTCTTCTCCTCCCAAGACTCCCAGACGTCTCCTTTCATTGTCAAATGAGCTCTAAGTTCAAAATTTTATAACGTGAATCAGGTCCAGGTGTGGATACTGCTCTGTGAGTGTAGTTCCATAATTACAGCTTCTAGAATACAGCCCCTCTCAATCTATAGACCTGCAAAACTAAAACAAAAAATCTGTCTCAGACAATCCCAATATACAGTAGTGGAGCAGGCATAGAATAAGAGCTATAGCCACACCTGTTCAAAAAGAGAAAAATATAGCAGGTGGAATCACTAGCACAAAAAGCCCACAGCAATTCTGAACTATAGCCAGGCAAATATTGGAAACTCCTTGTAGGTCTGAAAACGTGGGAATAATTTGCTATGGCTCTCAGTTCTGCCCTCTGGGCTGTTGGTTCTGCATTCTGAGTCATCTTTCCTTCATCATAAAAGACACTGACTGGGCTTCCTGGTGGCGCAGTGGTTGGGAGTTCGCCTGCCGATGCGGGGGACGTGGGTTCATGCCCCGGTCCGAGAGGGTCCCGCGTGCCGCGGAGCAGCTGGGCCTGCGCGTCTGGAGCCTGTGCTCCGCAATGGGAGGGGCCGCGGCGGTGAGGGGCCCACGTACCGAAAAAAACGATAGAATTTGGGAGGTCCCAAGTCCTCTTTAAGTTCCTTTTGCATGTTCTCTAGGTCTTTCAGTCAACTGGTGATCTTTCTGTATATATAATCCTTCAAAAATCCTTGTGGATCCTCTCTGACTTACTGGAGCCTATTCCATTAGACAAAAGTTACACACATAGATTTCGTTAACATATGCCCTTTTCTATTTCTGTATTTTGAGTTTTTGATAAAAATGCTGAGGGAAGACACCCTGAAGCTTCCTAACCGTCCTATAGAGAAGATGTGTGAGGCACAACTTTGTTCTATTTAGAGAGCATTTTGTCTCACTGAATAGCACCCTGATACATCACTGTTGATCTTCCTGAGAGCTTAACAAAAGATTTTACAGTCACTCTCTTGGCTTAGACATTAATGCATTGGGTTTTATTTTTTACTCAGAAGGCATTGCTTAATTTTAGCATTTGTTGTCTATAGAGACAGAATTTTCAAAACCATCAAGTTCCAGCTCCTTCATGTTTAACAGCATTTTCTTAATTTACCTCCCTTCTCTTGAATTTTATGTTAAGCAGCAAGGAAACAAACAAGTAGCACATTCAAAATGTGACTGGAAATATCCTTAGCCAGGGGCTTCCCTGGTGGTGCAGTGGTTAAGAATCCGCCCGCCAATGCAGGAGACATGGGTTTGAACCCTGGTCCAGGTAGATCCCACATGCCATGGAGCGACTAAGCCCATGCGCCACAACTACTGAACCTGTGCTCTAGAGCCTGTGAGCCACAACGACTGAAGCCCGCATGCTACAACTACTGAAGCCCGTGTGCCTAGAGCCCGTGTTCTGCAACAAGAGAACCACTGCGATGAGAAGCCTGCGCACCGCAATGAAGAGTAGCCCCCCCTCGCCGCAACTAGAGAAAGCCCGTGCGCAGCAACGAAGACCCAACAAAGCCAAAAATATAAAAATTAAATAAATACATTTATTTTTTTAAAAAAGAAAAAAAAAGAAATATCCTTAGCTAGATCATCCAGTTCATCAGGTATATTTTCTGTCAATACTTGCAACATGACTGATGGTGTCCATGTTGTACTTTCTACCACTATGTAACAAGCATCCCCCTTCTTCCAGTTTCCAATAACATCTAGGTCACTTTCCTGAATGTCCTCAGCAGCAGCCTTATCTAATACCATGAGACTTCTGCTAATAGTTTCTTAAAGGCATTTAGGCTTTCCATAATAGACTCAGCAAAGACTGCTGCCTGGTATCAAAGACACACCAACATTTTAGTTTTTTTATTATGACAACATTTCATTCTCAGTATCAAAATCTCTATTACTCATATATTGCTGCATAAAAAATTATCCCTGAATTTAGAGATTTTATAAAACAAACATTTCTTATTTCACAGTTTCAATGGGCCAGAGATCTGGGTGTAGCTTAGCTGGATAGTTCTGACTCAAGATTTCTCATGAGTTTACAATCAAGCTGTTGGCCAGGTTTGCAGTATCATATGAAAGCATGTCTAGGAGATCATGTACTTCCAAGCTCAAGCATATGTTTGCTGGCAGACTTTGGTTCCTCTCTGGCTGACAGCCAAAAACCACTTTCTTGCTACATAGGCCAGTCTATAGGTTGCCTGAATGTCCTGAAATGGATACTAGCTGTCTCCAGCATAAATAATTCCTTAGAGGGCATCCAAAATGGAAACTGTGTCTTTTTATAACCTATTTTCAGAAATGACATACTGTTACTTCTGTCTTATTCTAATTATTATAAGCAAGAGACTAAATGTATCCCACACTGAAAGGGAGGGAAATTAAGCTCTACCTCTTAAAAAGTGTTGCATGAAAGAAATTGTGAGCATATTTTTAAAACCACCAGAAATTAAAATTTCTTCATAAGCATTGCTTTAACTGTTTTACACAAATTTTCTTATTTTGTGTTTTTGTTTTCATTCAGTTCGATACTTCCATACTTCAATACTTCTATACTTCAATACATTAGTTCAATACTTTCACTCAGTTCTAACTTCCCTAAGAAAGTAAGGACACATGGATTATTTGAAAGTGTGCTATTTATTTTCCAAATATTTTGGGTCTTTCTGGGTATTTTTCTGTTATTGATTTCTGATTTAGTTCCATTTCTTTCAGAGAACATAATTCATATTATTGAATGCCTGTAAGTTATTAAGATTTGTTTAATGATCCAGAATATGTCCTATCTTTTTAAATGTTAAATGTGCCCTTGAGAAAAATGTGCGTTGTGCTATTGCTGGCTGAATGTTTTTATAATGTCAGTTACAGAAACTTGGTTGATAGTATTTTTCAACTCTTTATCCTTACTGATTTTCTGACCACTTAATCTATAAGTTATTGATAAAAGAGTGTTAAAACATCTTACTATAATCATGGATTTGTCTATCTTTTCAGTTCTGTTAGTTTTTGCTTAACCAATTTTTAAACTCAGTTATGTAAGAGTATGATCATTTAGGATTATTATGTCCACTTGATAAACTGACCACTTTAATCATTTTGAAATAATGCTCTTTATTCCTAGCAATATTTTTTCAACAGAAATATAGTTTTTCTGATATTAATACAGCCATTCCAGTTTCTTTCATTAGTTTTAGCATGCAGTATCTTTCTTCCTTTTACTTTTAATCTACATGTCTATATATTGAGTGTGTAATTATTGTATTGGATTTATATATGGACCTGGATTTCTATCTACATCTAAAATCTCTTGTAAAAATTAGAATATTTACATCATTTACATTTAATATGATTGTTAATATGTTTGAGTTAAATCGATCAGATTGTTTTATGTCCATCCTGTCAGATTTTTTGTCTCCTTTGTTCTACTATTGTGTTACCTTTTTAAGGATTAATTTGATATTTTTATGATTGTATTTTATCTTCTTTGTTGGAATGTTAGCTATACATCTTTCTTGTTTTTTAAAAAATTAGTGGTGATCTTAGGGCTGATTTTACTTATTACAGTCTAATTTCAAGTAATAATATAACTCTTTACAGAAAATATACAAATGTATACTTGTATCGCACTTCTCCAAAATAATCTAACTTTGAACCTAAAGGAACCAGCAAAAGAAGAACAAACAAAGCCCAAAGAACAGTAGAAGGAAGGAAATAATAAAGATCAGAGAGGAAATAAAGGAAATAGTAACTTAAAAAATAGAAAAGTTCAATGAAACTAAAAGCTGGTTCTTTGAAAACATAAACAGGATAGAAAACCATTAGGCAGACTCACCCTCAAAAAAGAGAGAAGGCCCAAATAACTAAAATTAGAAATAAAAGAGAAGTTACAACCAATATCACAGAAATACCAAGGATAATAAGTGACTACTATGAACAGTTATATGGAAACAAATTGGACAACCCAGAAGAAATGGATAAATTCTTAGAAACATACAGTATTCCAAGAATGAATTAGGAAAAAACAGACAATCTGTACAGACCAATTAATAATAAAACTGAATCACTTAAAAACAAACAAACAAACAAACAAAACTCCCAACAGACAAAAGTTTGAGTCCAGATGGCTTCATATGTGAATTCTACCAAACATTTAAAGAACAGTTAATACCTATTATTCTCAAATTATGCCACAAAATTGAAAATGAAAGGCCACTTCTGAACCCATTCTATGATGCCAGCATCACCCTGATAGCAAAAACAGAAAAAGACACTACAAAAAAAGAAAATTACCTGTCAATATCCCTGATTAACATACATGCAAAATTTTTCAATAAAATACTAGCAAGCTGCATTCAGCAACATGTTAAAAGGGTCATATACCAGATCAAGTGGGATTTATCCGAGGGGTGCAAGGATGATACAACATCCACAAATTAATCAACATGATACACCACATTAACAAAACAAAGGATAAAAATTATGTGATCACCTCAACAGATATAGAAAAGCATTTGACAAAACTGAACATCCTTTTACAATAAAAAGTCTCAACAAAGTGAATATAGAGAGAATATACCTTAACATAATAAAGGCTATATATGACAAACCTAACATCATATTCACTGGTACAAAGCTGAAAGCTTTTCCTCTAAGATCAGGAACAAGACAAGGATGCCCATTCTTGCCACTCTTATTTAACATAGTATTGGAAGTCCTAGGCACAGCAGTAAGATAAGAAAAAGAGATAAAAATTATCCAAATTGGAAAGGAAGAAGTAAATCTGGTACTATTTGCAGATATGATACTATAAACCCTAAAAACTCCACCAAAAAAACCTACTACAACTAGTAAATAAATTCAGTAAATCTGCAGGATATAAAACCAATATACAGAAATCTGTTGTATTTCTATGCATTAATATCAAACTATCAGAAAAAGAAATTAAGAAATCAATCTCATTTTACAAGTGCATCAAAAAGAATGAAATAGCAAGGAATGAAGTTAACCAAGGAGATGAAAGACCTACACTCTGAAAACTATAAGACTGATGAAAGAAATTGAAGAGGACACAAATAAATGGAAAGATATTCCATGTTCATGAATTGGAAGAATTAATATTATTAAAATGTCCAAACTACCAAAAGCAATCTACAGATACAATTCAGTCTTTATCAAAATACCCATGGAATTTTTTTACAGAACTAGAACAAAGAATCCTAAAATCTGTATGGGACCAAAAAAGACCCCAAATAGCAATAGCAATCTTGAGAAAGAAAAACAAAACTGGAGGTATCACTCTCTCTTATTTTAAATTATACTACAAAGGTATAGTAAACAAAACAGTGTGGTACTGGCACAAAAACAGATCAATGGAACAGAACAGAGAGCACACAAAAAAACCCATGCTTATATGGGCAATTATTCTATGATAAAGGGGGCAAGAATATACAATGGAGAAAAGAGTCTCTTCAATAAATGGTGTTGGGAAAACTGTACAGCTACATGCAAAAGAATGAAACTAGACCACACTATTACACCCTATACAAAAATAAACTCAAAGTGCATTGAAGACTCAGATGTAAGACCTGAAACCATAAAACTCCTAGAAGAAAATATAGGCAGTACATTCTTTGATGTTTGTCTTAGCAATATTTTTTCTGGAACTGTCTCCTCAGGGCAGCAAAAGCAACAGTAAACAAGTAGGACTACATCAGACTAAATAACCTTTGCATAGTGAAGGAAACCATTGACAAAATAAAAAGGCAGGCTACTGAATGGGAGAATATGTTTGCAAAGCATATGTCCGACAAGGGGTTAATATCCAAAACATATAAAGAACTCACACAACTCAATATTAAAAAGCTAATAATTTGTTTTAAAAATGGCAGAGGACCTGAATAAACACTTTTCCAAAGAAGACACACAGATGACCAACAGGCACATGAAAATATGTTCAACATCACTCATCATCAGGGAACTGCAATTCAAAACCACAATGAGATATCATCTCACACATGTCAGAATGACTGTTATCAAAAATACAAGAAATAAGAAGGGTTGGAAAGGATGTGGAAAAAAGCAAACACTTGTGTACTGTTGGTAGTAATGTAAATTGGTGTAGCCAGTATGGAAAACAGTATGGAGGTTCCTCAAAAAATTAAAAATAGAACTACTATAAGATCCAGCATTTCCACTTCTTGGTATGTATCTGAAGAAAACAAAGACACAAATTAAAAAAGATACATGCATCCAGTGCATTGCAGTGTTCATTGTACATTATTTACAATACCTAAGATACAGAAGCCACCTAGTGTCTATCAATAGATGAACAGATAAAGAAGTGGTATCCATATAAAATGGAATATTACTCAGTCATAAAAAAGAACTAAATCTTGCTATTTGTGACAACATGGATGGATCTAGAGGGTATTATGTTACGTGAAGTAAGTCAGATAGAGAAAGACAAATACCATATGAGTCCACTTATATGTGGAAACTAAAAAAACAAAAAAAATGAACAATCAAAACAAAACAATAACAGACTCATAGATACAGAGAACAATCTGTTGCTTGCCAAAGGCTAGAGAGGTGGGAGATGGGTGATTTACGGGAAGGAAATTAAGCGTTACAAACTTCCAGTTACAAAATAAAATCATGGGGATGTAATGTACAGCATAGGGAATGTAGTCAAAATAGTGTAACAACTCTGTACGGTAACAGATGCTAACAAGACTTACTGTGGTGATCATTTCATAATGTACAAAAATATTGAATCACTATGCAGTATTACCTGAAACTAATATAATTTTGTAAGTCAATTATATTTCAATAAATGAACAAAACTTGGCAGAAGGGACCACTACAGGGTTAGTTATCTTTATTTTGGCTTTTAGCTTCAGTACAGATAACACATTCCCATGAAAGACAGTTATAGAACGTGTAAGCCACAATTTTATATTTCTGGACTGAAAAAAAGAAAGGACAGAGATTGGAGCAACCCCAGCTTCTGGAACATGTGGTGTGTGTGGGAAGAAGGAACCACAAAAAAATATAGAGCCCTAGAGTCACATTTTGTGTATAAACTCTGCACAAATCTCTACCAGAGCGCCAAATTATAAATGTGCAGGAAAAAAAGCAGGGTGTAAGTAACCCAGCTAATGGAGGAAAAAATTTTTAAAGTTAACAGAGATTTGAGTTTTCACCCAGATTTAGAGTTATTTGTTTGAGTCCAACTTAACTGTCAGTTAAGTCCAACTTAACTGTCTGCTAAAACAAAAATATACATACTGGGCTTCCCTCGTGGTGCAGTGGTTGGGAGTCCGCCTGCCGATGCAGGGATATACACATATATACTTTTCTCAGTTACATAACAGAATTCCAGTTTCCATAACATGACTTTCACAATGTCCAGGATATAATCCAAAATTACTTGAAATATAAATAAGCAACAAAATGCAACCCATTTTAAGAAGGAAAAACAATCAATAAAGGCCAATATAGAAATGAATTAAATGTTACAGCTAGTCATCAAGAACTTCAAAGTAGCTCTCATAACTAGACTCAATGAGGTATAGGAAAATATGGTCGTAATGAATAAAAAGATAGGGAACCCTAACTGAGAAATAAACAATATGAAAAAGAAAAATGGAAAATCCTAGAACTGAAAAATATAATTCTGAATGAAAAAGTCACTGGATGGACTTAAGGACAACTGCAAATTAAAAGAAAAAAGTCAGTGAAGTTAAAAATAGATCAATATAGAAACCTTCAAGATGGTGGAGGAGTAAGACGTGGAGATCACCTTCCTTGCCACAAATACATCAGAAATACATCTACATGTGGAACAACTCCTACACAACACCTACTGAACGCTGGCAGAAGAGCTCAGACTTCCCAAAAGGCAAGAAACTCCCCATATACCTGGGTAGGGCAAAAGAAAAAAGAAAAAACAGAGAAAAAAGAATAGGGACGGGACCTGCACCTCTGAGAGGGAGCTGTGAAGGAGGAAAAGTTTCCACACACTAGAAAGCCCCTTCACTGGCAGAGAAGGGGGGTGGCAGGCAGGAAGAGCCACAGAGGAGAGCATAGCAAAAGGGGTGCAGAGGACAAAGCAGAGAGATTGCTGCACAGAGGATCAGTGCCAACCAGCACTCACCAGGCCAAGAGGCTTGTCTGCTCACCCGCTGGGCCAGGCGGAGCTGGGAGCTGAGGCTTGGGCTTCAGAGGTCAGATCCAGGGAGAGGACTGGAGTTGGCTGCATGAACACAGACTGAAGGGGGCTAGTGCGCCACACCTAGCCAGGAAGGAGTCCGGGAAAAAGTCTGGACCTACCTAAGAGGCAAGAGACCACTGTTTCGGGGTGCGCAAGGAGAAGGGATTCAGATCACTGCCTAAGCAAGTTCCAGAGATGAGCACGAGCCGCGGCTATCAGTGCAGACACCAGAGACGGCCATGAAATGCTAAGGCTCCTGCTACCGCCACCAAGAAGCCTGTCTGCAAGCACAGGTCACTATCCACACCTCCCCTCCCGAGAGCCTCTGAAGCTCGCCACTGCCAGGGTCCCATGATCCAGGGACAAGTTCCCCGGGAGAACACATGGCATGCCTCATGCTGTTGCAATGTCACACTAGCCTCTGCCGCCGCAGGCTCGCCCCACATTCCGTACCTCTCCGTCCTCCCAGCCTGAGTGAGCCAGAGCCCCCTAATCAGCTGTTGCTTTAACCCCGCCCTCTCTGGGTGGGGAACAGATGCCCTCAGGTGACCTACACGCAGAGGTGGGGCAAAATCCAAAGCTGAACTCCAGGAGCTGTGTGAACAAAGAAGAGAAAGGGAAATTTTTCCTAGCAGGCTCAGGAGCAGAGGATTAAATCTCCACAATCAACTGGATGTACCCAGCATCTCAGGAATGGCTGAATAGACAATGAATCATCCTAAAGTTGAGGCAGTGGACTTTGGGAGCAATTGTAGACTTGGGATTTGCTTTCTGCATCTAATTTGTTTTTGGTTTTATGCTTATCTTAGTTTAGTATTTAGAGCTTATCATAATTGGTAGATTTCTTTATTGATTTGGTTGCTCTCTTCCTTTTTAAAAAAATATATATATTTTCCTTTTTCTCTTCTTGTCAGTGTGTATATGTCTGCTTCTTTGTGTGATTTTGTCTGTATAGCTTTGATTTTGTCATTGTCCTAGGGTTCTGTCTGTTGTTTATTTTAATATAGTTTTTAGCACTTGTTATCATTGGTGGATTCGTTTTTTAGTTTGGTTGCTATCTTCTTTCTTTTATTACTTCTTAATTTTTTTATTTTTAATAATTATTTTTTTATTTTAATAACTTCATTTCATTTTTTTCTTTCTTTCTTTCTTTCTTTCTTTCTTTCTTTCTTTCTCCCTTATCCTCTGAGCTGTATGGCTGACAGGGTCTTGGTGCTCCGGCGGGGTGTCAGGCTGGTGCCTCTGAGATGGGAGAGCAGAGTTCAAGACATTAGTCCAACAGAGACCTCCTGGCTCCACGTAATATCAAGTGGTGAAAGCTCTCCCAGAGATCTCCATCTCAATGATAAGACCCAGCTCCACTCAATGACCAGCAAGCTACAGTGCTGGACACCCTATGCCAAATAACTAGCAGGAGAGAAACACAACCACACCCATTAGCAGAGAAGCTGCCTAAAACCATCAGAAGGTCACAGATACCCCAAAATACATCACTGGACGTGGTCCCACCCACCAGAAAGACAAGATCCAGCCTCATCTACCAGAACACAGGCCCTAGTGCCCTCCACCAGGAAGCCTACACAACCCACTGAACCAACCTTAGCCCCTGGGGGAAGACATCAAAAACAACAGGAACTACGAACACGCAGCCCAAACACAGTAAGATAAGCAAAATGAGAAGACAGAAAAACACACAGCAGATAAAGGAGCAAGATAAAAACCCACCAGATCTAACATATGAAGAGGAAATAGGCAGTCTACCTGAAAAAGAACTCAGAATAATGATAGTAAAGATGATCCAAAATCTTGGAAATAGAATGGAGAAAATACAAGAAACATTTAACAAGGACCTAGAAGAACTAAAGAGCAAACAAACAACGATTAACAACACAGTAAATGAAATTAAAAATTCTCTAGAAGGAATCAATAGCAGAATAACTGAGGCAGAAGAACAGATAAGTGATCTGGAAGATAAAATAGTGGAAATAACTACTGCAGAGCAGAATAAAGAAAAAAGAATGAAAGAATTGAGGACAGTCTTATAGATCTCTGGGACAACATTAAATGCACCAACATTCGAATTATAGGGGTTACAGAAGAAGAAGAGAAAAAGAAAGGGACTGAGAAAATATTTGAAGAGATTATAGTTGAAAACTTCCCTAACATGGGAAAGGAAAACTAGTCATCAAGTTGAGGAAGCGCAGAGAGTCCCATACAGGATAAATCCAAGGAGAAACATGCCAAGACACATATTAATCAAACTATCAAAAATTAAATACAAAGAAAATATATTAAAAGCAGCAAGGGAATCCCCATAAGGTTAACAGCTGATCTTTCAGCAGAAACTCTGCAAGCCAGAAGGGAGTGGCAGGATATATTTAAAGTGATGAAAGGGAAAGACCTACAACCAAGATTTACCCAGCTAGGTTCTCATTCAGATTCGATCGAGAAATTAAAAGCTTTACAGATAAGCAAAAGCTAAGAGAATTCAGCACCACTAAATCAGCTTTATAACAAATGTTAAAGGAACTTCTCTAGGCAGGAAATACAAGAGAAGGAAAAAACCTACAATAACAAACCCAAAACAATTAAGAAAATGGTAATAGGAACACACATATCGATAATTACCTTAAATGTAAATGGATTAAATGCTCCAACCAAAAGACATAGACTGGCTGAATGGATACAAAAAGAAGACCCGTATATATGCTGTCTACAAGAGATCCACTTCAGACCTAGGGACACATACCGACTGAAAGTGAGGGGGATGGAAAAAGATATTCCATGCAAATGGAAATCAAAAGAGGGCTGGAGTAACAATTCTCATATAAGACAAAATAGACTTTAAAATAAAGACTATTACAAGAGAAAAAGAAGGACACTACATAATGATCAATGGATCAATCCAAGAAGAAGATATAACAATTGTAAATATTTATGTACCCAACATAGGAATGAACACCTCTATACATAAGGCAAATGCTAACAGCCATAAAAGGTGAAATCGACAGTACCACAATCATAGTAGGGGAGTTTAACACCCCAGTTTTACCAATGTACAGATCATCCAAAATGAAAATAAATAAGGAAACACAAGCTTTAAATGATAGATTAAACAAGATGGACTTAATTGATATTTATAGGACATTCCATCCAAAAACAACAGAATACACTTTCTTCTCAAGTGCTCATGGAACATTCTCCAGGATAGATCACATCTTGGGTCAAAAATCAAGCCTTGGTAAATGTAAGAAAATTGAAATCGTATTAAGTATCTTTCTGACCACAACGTTATGCTACTAGATATCAATTACAGGAAAAAATCTGTAAAAAATACAAACACATGGAGGTTAAGCAATACATTACTTAATAATTAAGAGATCACTGAAGAGATCAAAGAGGAAATCAAAAAATACCTAGAAACAAATGACAATGAAAACACGACGACCCAAAACCTATGGGATACAGAAAAGCAGTTCTAACAGGGAAGTTTATAGCAATACAATCCTACCTCAAGAAACAAGAAACATCTCAAATAAACAACCTAACCTTACACCTAAAGCAACTGGAGAAAGAAGAACAAAAAAACTCCAAAGTCAGCAGAAGGAAAGAAATCATAAAGGTCAGATCAGAAATAAATAAAAAAGAAATGAAGGAAACGATAGCAAAGATCAATAAAACTAATAGCTGGTTCTTTGAGAAGATAAACAAAATTGATAAACCATTAGCAAGACACATTAAGGAAAAAAAAAACCTAAAAATAGAACTACCATACAATCCAGCAATCCCACTACCGGGCATACACACTGAGAAAACCATAATTCAAGAAGACTCATGTACCACAATGTTCATTGCAGCTCTATTTACAATAGCCAGGACATGGAAGCAACCTAAGTGTCCATCGACAGATGAATGGATAAAGAAGATGTGGCACATATACACAATGGAATATAACTCAGCCTTAAAAAGAAACAAAATTGAGTTTTTGTAGTGAGGTGGATGGACCTAGAGTCTGTCATACAGAGTGGAGTAAGTCAGAAAGAGAAAAACAAATACCGTACGCTATATATGGTATCTAAAAAAAAAAAAGAAAAACTTTCTGAAGAACGTAGGGGCAGGACAGGAATAAAGAAGTAGTCGTAGAGAATGGACTTGAGGACATGGGGAGGGGGAAGGGTAAGCTGGGTTGAAGTGAGAGAGTGGCATGGAGTTATAAGTATTACCAAATGTAAAATAGATAGCTAGTGGGAAGCAGCTGCATAGCACAGGGAGATCAGCTCAGTGCTTTGTGACCACCTAGAGGGGTGAGATAGGGAGGGTGGGAGGGAGTCGCAAGAGGGAGGAGATATGGGGATATATGTATATGTATAGGTGATTCACTTTGTTATAAAGCAGAAACTAACACACCATTGTAAGTAGATTACAATGTGAGAGGAAAGAGAACAAGGCAGAAAAAATATTTTAGAATAATGCCAAATTTTTCCAAGTTTGGTAAAAGATATAAATTTACAGTTTTAAGAACCTTAGAAAGTTTCAAGCCACATAAAAATGAATAAAACCATACTTATGCATATAGTTAACCTGTTGATACCAAAGATAAAGATAACATCTTGATAACAGCAGGGGACTATGACATATTTTATTCAGGAGGAGACCAATTTACATAACTGTTAACGTCTCATCAGAATCCACAGAGGCAAGAGACAATGAGATTACATTCTCAAAGTTCTGGGAAGAAAAATCAATGTACTGCAATTTCAAAAATAGAAAAATATGAGAATTTGTCAAACATTTATTACCAAAAATGCTCAGTGAAATTGTTCAAGCTGAATGAAAATAATTCCAAATAGAAATTCAGATATTCAAGAAGGAATAAAGAACATTGGGAATGGCAAATAAACATAAACACAAAAGATGTTCTCTCCTCTTAATTTGTTTAAAAAATATATACATAGATTACTTAAAGCAAAAGTTATGCTTTGTTGTGAACTTCATAATGTATGTATGACAGCTAGAGCGGGTTGGCTCATGGGGTAAATAGACCTATAGAGTCCCCAGGTTTCTACATTTTATATGCAGTAGTATAATAATACAAAAAGTAGACTATAAAAATTAAGGATATACATTTAATCCACAGAGCAACTGCCAGAAGATATTCAGAAGCACAGCTAAAAAGCTAATAGATAAATTAAATGGCTTTAAATATATTCAAATAACTCAAAAGAATGGAGAAAAAAAGAGATGAACAGAAACAAAGAACAAAACAGAGCTAAATCCAAGCATATCATTAATTAATTATAATGTTACTAGATAAAACAGGCTAATCAGAAAGCCGAACTTATTAATATTGACGAGAAACAAGCCTAAGTACACGCTGTCTAAAGAGACACTTTTAGAATAATGCACAGATATGTTGGAAGAAAATAGATAAGAAATATATATGTATATATATAAAATATTACACAAACAGTAATTATAAGAAGGCTGGTAACCATATTTATGTAAAATAAAATAGACTTTAAGATAAAGAGTATTACCACAGATAGAAACGAATAATATTAAAGAGCTGTATCATCAGGAAGACAAAATGATCAGAAATATAGATATATCTAATTAGTAACTTCAAATTGCATGAGTCAAAAATTGACAGAGTTAAAGGAAGACTAGTTAATTCCACAATCATAAATGGAGATTTTAACACTCTTCTCTCATCGATTGATAGAATACTAGACAAATATCAGTAAATACATAAAAGGTCTGAAGTATTCTCAACCATTTTTATTGAATTCATATTTATGCAATAGTATAATCAACCACTTCAGGATACACAATCTGTTTAGGTGGACATGGTATATTTATCATAGGTCATATCTTGGGTCATGACACCAGTCTCTATAAATTTAAATCAGCGAATATCATACAAAGTATGTTCTACTACCACAATGATAGTAAATTTGAAATAAACAGCATTCTATCTAAGAAAATCCCATCAGAAATTGAAAGACACATATCTAAATAACCTATGGGTCAAAGAATGAATCACAGGTTAATTAGAAAATAGTCCAAACTGAATGGTAAAGAAATTACAACATAACAAAACTTGTGGGATGCAGCCAAAGGAGTTCTTTCAGGGAAATGTATTAATCTTTCATGATTATATTAGGAAAGAGAAAGATAGAAAATCAATGACCTAAGTTTTCACTTTCCAAGGCTAGAAAAGTAGAGCAAAGTAATACACCAATGTAAGTAGAAGGAGGACAGTAATAAAGACAAGACCAGAAATTAACAAAAAAAGAATATGAAATATTAATAAATTCTGTCTTTCTTGTTGCCTCTGCTGCTAATACCTCTATCAAATTCCTCCATTTTTTTCATATGTTGTTTTTCCTCTGGCTACTTGGAGATTCAATCCCTGTGAGTACTTTTTAGAAATCAGCCAAAGATTTGAGTATGGTTTATATCAAAATTTGGGGCTTTCCTTCCGTGGCTCCCTACTTTGTGGAATTTTATTTTCTTTCCAGCCATGCTGACATCTCTGAATTCCTCAGGTCAATAGGATTTTGGTTTTCTCCTTGACCTTTATCTGCCAGCATACTGCATTGACTGGGTAGTAGCCTCAGAGCAGAGTTGTATAAATGCAGATCTTGCTCTGGGTGGTTCTCTTTATTTAAGAGTCTAATTGCTCCAGTGTCTCCTTGTTTGTGGTTGCTTTCCAATGTCTTAAAGCAATTTTCCAAAGTTTATCATTGTTTTCAGCAGGACAAGATCCTCTGCTCGAAGTTCTCCATGTAATTTTTATGTTCAGACAAACCAACATCCTGGTAAAGTGCTTCTCAAATTTTAATGCATAAATGAATCATCTGGGAGTTCTGCTAAAATTCAGGTTCTGATTCAGTAGGTCTGGAGTGGGGCCTAATATTCTGCATTTTAAACAAGCTCACAGGGAACACGGATGCCACTGTGCACAGACCACTTTTTGAGTAGTGACACCCTAGACTACTAACCTAGTGAAATATTGGCAGTAAATTTTACAGTGTGATACAACAGAATTTTAGAGTTTGAAACAATTCAGGTTAACACGTGGCTGTTCATGGAGAAGCACTGGCTGTGGTTGTAAATTCTTATTGTCCTGGGCCTAGGGATCTGAACAAGTGTCAGTATTGATAAAACCTACTACTACCTTATTAATGCTAATGGATTAAACAGCACCATGAGCCTGATTATCTGTTAGCCAATTAAGATAAGCATTGAACTTGTCTTTATAGTATATGTATTGTGATCGGAAATATTGATGTATTCCACATTAAATACTGGCCAATGTATCAAGTACACAATTTTGCCCTGGGCAGATTCTGAAACAGCCACTGAAAACATATTTTAAAAACGACAGTTGCTAACTTTTATCCAAACAACAACAAAAAAAGGATTTGCATCTTAATGGGCGATAACAATGAAATTTCTTCCAAGGATCTGAAAGGAAGTTATCTCCTCCATCTTTATAATATCCAGTCAGTCACTACCATGGGCAGCCCTCGTTAGA
This sequence comes from Neophocaena asiaeorientalis asiaeorientalis, assembly GCF_003031525.2. Lineage (NCBI taxonomy): Eukaryota > Metazoa > Chordata > Mammalia > Artiodactyla > Phocoenidae > Neophocaena > Neophocaena asiaeorientalis. Next base: position 1,956,410 of record NW_020171982.1, read on the forward strand.
TAACCCCTCCCTTGGCTCACAAACTCAGCCATTAAATTGTACAGATTTTATCTTCTAAATAATTAACCAATCCAACTTCTACCAGCTCCATCCTTGCTATCACTTCCCTAACTTAAATAATGAATACCTCTCTTGACTGCTATTCATTTTTTCCTTTAGGTCCATATCCAACTCTGCCATCCAAGTAATATATTTAGCCCCCTCCTTAAAACATCTACAATATAAAGGTCAAGCTACTCAATGTGACATAGCAGGCACTTCACGAGTTCATCTCTGCCTATCACTATGCTTTCTTATCCCATGAGTCCTTTCCTCTCAAATTATATTTCAGTGATGATAAACCGTTGTACTCATACTGGCCATGCTATTTCTCCCCTTCACACATTGGCCCTATTTGCAATAATTTTTCCTATCTCTATCAAAACCATCCATCTCCTTCCTCTGGATTAGTCTTAATTCCCTTTTAGACTTAACTCAGTTGTCATCTTCTCCAGAAGCCAACCAGATGCTTATTGCCAAGTTCCTCAGTGTACACATAATGCCCAGTGAGTATTTCTACCACTGGTGTATCACATACCAATAAATTATCTGTTTTTATTTTTGTCTCCTTCTTAGATCATAACATATAAATCAGTCTTAATGTTGCCTTTATCTCTGTGTAAGAGTCCAGGCTGGCACTAAGTTAGAGTTCAGTAAGGCCTAATAAACCATATTAATGAGAAAATCATTCAATTATTTGAACAACTGGTATTAGAGTTTCTCTGGTTTAAATTTAAGAAACTGCCTTGTTCATCTGTATTAAATGAAAGGAATAAAATGTTAAGACTACTGTCTAGCAAGAGAGAAAGAGATAATTAAACTAATAAGGTAATAGGAATTTGAGGGTATAGCAGGAAAAAGGAGAAAGGCAGAGAGGAACAAAAGAAGGTTGAATAATGTGATGGAAGGCTAGATAGAGTCTGGAGCCTGGGGAGATGGGTAGTCAGAGGGAAATCCCAGTGGTTTGGTGGTGGAAATTTTTCATTTTGGGTTTTTTGTTTCTTTCTTTCTTTGCTCAGTATGTGTACTATCTACCCAATACCTCCCTTTTCTTTTGAAAACAGAACCCCTCTTCTTTCAGACTGTTATGAACATTTAGTTCCAGAGGAAGCTACCAAATTCATTCATGCTATTAGGAAATACTGGACACCTTCTATGTGCCAGGGACTGTCCTAATATGTAGTGATAGAGCAACCAAGGGGAAGCTACCAAGTTCAAAATGAGTCCAACACCCTGTACATGGCTAAGTGGCCAAAGAAAGGAGTTGGGGAACAGGATGGCTGAAGCAAAGTGATGTGCTTTGTTGGCCACATCTGAATGATCCAGTGGACAGCTGACCCAAGCTGGGCCAATTACAGCCTTTCAGTGATGTAAGTTTTTATAAACAGGCACGTCAAATACCCAGTGTTAAGTTTTGTGATGTGATAATGTAAACTCACTATTGTAACTCTTTAATTACTCCCAAGTTTTTAGGAAATACTGACCTATTGATACAGAGTTGTTAAATGATATGAAGAAACAATAAGATAAGGCAGTAAAGGCAAAACACATTGCCTCTCATTCAGACATCTATATAAATGGAGCATCATTCTAACAAGGAAAAGTGTAACCCAAGACCATCATGTGGTGATAAGTTTGGAAGAGAGTGAATATGTGAAGGCAGTTCTGGGAATAACAGGGAGGAGCAGCTTCTCAGTGATGCCTCCACAAAGGTTTTGATACAAACTCCCATAACCAAGTATACATGAGAGGAAGCTATCCTTAAATGTTTAACTCTCATGCCTCCTCACTGCCACTTGGGGCTCTATTCTGTCTCCTCTTTTTTTTTTTTTTTTTTTTTTTTTTGCGGTACATGGGCCTCTCACTGTTGTGGCCTCTCCCGTTGCGGAGCACAGGCTCCGGACGCGCAGGCTCAGCAGCCATGGCTCACTGGCCCAGCCGCTCCACAGCATGTGGGATCTTCCCGGACCGGGGCACGAACCCGTGTCCCCTGCATTGGCAGGCGGACTCTCAACCACTGCGCCACCAGGGAAGCCCTGTCTCCCCTTTTTCTCCTTTTACTCAGACCGAGCAATATCTGCTCACACAAAGGTAGCTCTCAGGTGGGATCTCTGGTAGCAGAGCTGAAACAGGGTGGGTGAGAAGTAAGAGGGTCTAATAATGTGATCATTTCTTTCATTTTTTGCCGTCCTTGCCTACACATGCACAAGCACACATACACACACACAGAACTACTTGAATTAGGGAACACAATTCTATTTATTATCTGGGTCCTAACTTCACTCCTCATCTCCCTACTTTCACTTTTGAGTTACCAGCCCTAGTCCAGTTCCTACAATGAAATGCTCAGAAAGGCTACTCTAGAGTTCCCTACCAAATACAAATGACTCCTCCATCAGTCTTTTGTGGATGGAAAGAGTCAGCATGGATGTGCAGAATAGTCTTGCTGTTTATAATCTAAGTATAAGCTCTAAAGAATAAACATATCAGGAGGCTCTAGTACTCATATATATTTTCGCATTGTTACTATTAGAAAAGTCACTTCAAAAATCTCAGAACGTCTCTGTGATTGCTTTAGGCACAGAAACTTGGCACTCTATTCTGCTGGGAAGAAAACTAGGACAAGTTATGAAGATAAGTAGGAGTGGTCAAAGAAGAGAGACGTGGCAACCAGGCAGATAGCTAAGGACAAATTAATTCCCTATAAGCCACCACGGACCTTTGTAGTTCCTGAGCTTTTTGAGCCTCTCTTATTGAAATTCTCTAACTTTCATGCTCACCGTCCTTCTTATGTTGCTCTCCAATCCCAGCTCATTGATTAACCAATATTTAATTTGCATTTCTATGTGCTAGTTATTGTTCTTGGAACTGTGGATACCATCATGAACTGAACATAATCTTGACCTAAAATGCTTAGTACCCTAGGAGGGAGAGAGAAATAATCATGCAGTTAAATATGGTATCATAAATACTACCAATGGACTAAGCACAAAGTTCCTAGCACTTCCCCGCCCACCCCCCACCCCTCTCCACAGACTAAGAATTTTGAAACAAGAGCCAGACTCAGGTGAATCTGTATTTGGGAAGCACCTGGCAGAGCTTCCCAAAGGAAAGTTGTTGATTTTCATTCTGTTTGTACATTTACTACAGTCATAAACTCAACCTTTAGTTTCTTCTGGGTGGAATCCTCTGATTATACCACCCACCAAATAGCTGATTAGGAAAAGGCAGTGAGCCATTTCCACTGCATTGTGGATGAGAAGCATTCCTGCCATCTCAAAATAGAAGTCAGGGAATATTTTTTTTTCTCAGAAAATATTTTTACATATACAGTTCAATTCTATCGTTATATTTCAGATAAATCAAAGGTTAAAGATGATTTTATATACCAGTTTTAGAATTTAAGCACCACTATGACATAAAGAAAAGACATTCTGGGCTTCCCTGGTGGCGCAGTGGTTGAGAATCTGCCTGCTAATGCAGGGGACACGGGTTCGAGCCCTGGTCTGGGAGGATCCCACATGCCACGGAGCAACTAGGCCCGTGAGCCACAACTACTGAGCCTGCACGTCTGGAGCCCTGTGCTCCGCAACAAGAGAGGCCGCGATAGTGAGAGGCCTGCGCACCGCGATGAAGAGTGGCCCCCGCTTGCCACAACTAGAGAAAGCCCTCGCGCAGAAACCAAGACCCAATACAGCAAAAATAAATTAATTAATTAATAAACTCCTACCCCCAACATCTTAAAAGAAAAGAAAAGAAAAGACATTCTAAGTTATACACAAATGGTTTATAATGAATTTATACCAACCTTTTAGTAAGTCAGATACTCATGCATCTCAATTTAACATACTGGGGAAAAGTTACACTCAAGATTATGAAGTGACTTTAGATATTTTTATCTTCTTTATTTGAAAAAATATAAGTTTAAATTGCTTATAGAAATGACTAGGAAAATGAAATAAATTATAAAGTAAGGGGTAAGAGAAAAAATTTGTCCCATAAATTACCTAAAGCTATCTTGAGGAAGAAAGATTATTTCACAGTCCATAATTCTGTATATCCTCATGGTGAGAGCACTTAAGTCCCTGAAGCTCTTGTTCATATTTATGAGAAAGTTAAGCCCTTAGAATGTGAAAGAGAAGAGAGCATATGGTACCCTAAAAGACTAGATAACTTTAAAAGTGATCATAAAATCAGGGACCCTTAAGAAAGATCGCTCATGTTAATTCCAATGAAAATTAACCAATTCTTCTTCAAACTATATCTCAGCCAGTGTCATAGTGAACTAGTGGCAAATGGAGAAAGGTTTGTTTCCTTTTTCTTCTTTAAACCCTGACATAGAAATAGGGATTCTCCTCAAGGTGACAGAGATAACTCCATTTGCCTTGCATGGAATTCAGTGTAAAGACATATCTGCAAGGTTAAAATTCATGGCTCATGTACAACTATTCCTAGTAATGAGGTCATCTATCTAGTTAAGGGATCCAGATTTGCATTGACCCACCATTTCTGAGCATGAGTTATTTTTTACCTTATTTCTACTTATTTATTTTTCATTATGTTTCATTTGGCTTACTTGAAAAAGAAAGAAATTTGGGAATAACAAAGCACTGGGGTATATCCTACTGTACCCGCTATTTATGCTATAAAGAAATACCTCCCTAGACTCTGAGTTCTCTAAGAGGCTGAATCATTCAGAAGTAACTCAGAAGAAATAATCAGTGAAGGAATGTTGAAAGTAATGCTGTTTTTCTGGCTTTGCCTTCTCAGACACTAGACTCTCTTCTCTGAGTATCAAGTATTGTCCAGATATTTACGTACAAAAACAATAAAATTGTTTTCTTTTTTAAAATCAGGGTTTTAGGGAAACAAGAGTTTTGCTGAAAATGTCTGAACCCATAATCTGAAGTGGGAACTCTGAAGTTTCCTACATACACAAAAAGTAGGAGTGTATAATGCTCTCTGATAGTTGTTTCTGCACTCTGCATGTTAGAAAACTGGGAATGACCTTTAAATAGTACAGCTAAAGGAACAGTATGCTCCAGTCAGAATGCACTCCAGCGTGACAAACAGAAGTGGTCCATTCCTTAATTCTGAGCTCCAATTACCAGTTATCTCTTTAATACTTAAAATATAAAATTTGAGGGCTAAATAATTTACTAAATTATTTTTACAGAAATCTTTGTTCCCCTTCAACATGCTCTGCAAAAGACAAGATACGAGGGAGATGCTGCCTTTTCCCATGTACATTGAAAAAATTTATATCTGTGTTCTCTTGTATCATGGTTGGTTTTTTGGTGTGTGTGTTCTGGGGTGATAAGATGTATGTTTTGGACCCACTTTGGAGAAAAAGTCCCTTCTGCTTGGAGTCTTCGACCGAAAATTTCTGCTACAACATAAAATCATGAGCACCATTTGCCACCTCCATGGCAGCAATGGCTCAGAAAGGAGCTTGACACCATTACTGTTTATTGTAGCGAGCCCTCATAGATTAGGCTACAGAAAGATGGAAAAATCATTCTGTAGAGGTAGAGGGGAAGCAAGAGGGAAATGATGTCAAATGATGGGAGGTCATTAGAATAGGATGCAGATGTGAAAGATAAAGACAAGAAATCTTAGAGTCTTAAGATTCTTCTCCAAAAAGTTAAATGTAATCCTTGTGAAGAACCTACATTTTTTCACATTCCATAGCAAATAGGAGAGAGACATAGATATTACAAAATAAGTATTATAAATCCTCTACAGAGGCTTTCCTGGTGGCACGATGGTTAAGAATCTGCCTGCCACTGCAGGGGACATGGGTTGGAGCCCTGGTCTGGGAAGATCCTTCATGCTGTGGAGCAACCAAGCCCATGCGCCACACCTACTGAGCCTGTGCTCTAGAGCCCGCGAGCCACAACTACTGAAGCCCACGTGCCTAGAGCCTGTCCTCTGCAACATGAGAAGCCACCGCAGTGAGAAGCCTGTGCACCGCAACAAAGAGTAGACACCGCTCGCCGCAACTAGAGAAAGCCTGCGTGCAGCAACAAAGACCCAATGCAATATATATATATATATTATATATACATATATGTATATGTATATATATATATAATATATATATATAAAATCCTTCTACAGATTCTAAGAATCAGAGGTGGTGTACTGTGGTGGTAGTTAGTGATACCCTGTTTCAAAAGAACAAATATGTTTAGTAGTGATCTATTTTTGTTGCTTTCTGTTTATTTGCTTTCCCAGAGTCCTTTCTCCTTCCTTTTGATAATAAAAACTGCATCCTCTCTTGGTAAACTACCCCTTTCCCTCTCTTAGATCTGTAGCTCACGTGGCACTGAATTTCCCCTCTGGTTCCAAGAAAGCACAGGCAACCTAGACATGGGCAATCAGAGTATGACGTCTCCTGGCCACATGCATCACATCTCGGGATTTTACTAGAATTATCAGGAAAGAGGCGCCCTCTCTTTCTTTAAGGCACATGTTAGCCTGGAGCCCCTGGGAGTATTACTCGCTACTACATGCAGAGAGCCTGCTGCGCAAATCTGAGGAGTGGGGAGAGAGTGAGGCCTGGAAACACCAACTGGCCTAAAGGCAGACGTGCTGCAAATTTTTTCAGCAGTAAATACATTTCATTTATTATGCTTGTAACTTAAACTAGCTAAGTTGGATTTCTGTAACTTGAATCTGTAAGACTCATAGTTAGAACATCTTATAAGGCAAACATAATTTTCTCCATGTAACTGCATCTTTAAAAGCTTAAATAAGTCCTGGGACTTCTCTGGTGGTCCAGCGGTTAAGACCCCGTGCTCCCAATGCAGGGGGCCTGGGGTTCGATCCCTAGTCAGGGTTCGATCCCTAGATCCCGCATGCCACAACTAAGAAACCACATGCCGCAACTAAAATGATCCTGCACGCCACAATGAAGATCCTGCATGTGGCAACGAAGCTCCCGCGTGCTGTAACTAAGACCTGGTGCAGCCAAATAAATACATGAATAAATAAATAAACATTTTTTTAAAAGTTTAAGTAAGTCCTAAAAACTATGAAACTAGGAAGTGGCTTAGGCCAAATTAGAACCTTCAAAAATCATAACTATGAATTATGCTCTCTTCAGGAACACATACCTGCTATGCTATGAGAAGCTTTCCTATATTTATTGACTGCTACCCAATTCTGCTGACATACATAGAGAATAATAAACAATGCCAGCATTCTAATATTATAGCACTTTCACAATCATTAATTTATTTTGGTGCTCATTTTCGCCACTTCTATTCAATATCACACTGAAGTTCCTTGTCAGTAAAATAAGGCAAGAAAACAAAAAGCCAAGGCATAAAGTAGGGGAAGAAAGAAGTAAAACTGTCTTTATTCACAGATGACATAATCATGTATGTAGACACTGTAAGGAATTTTTAAAATAGCTATTAATACTAATAATTGAGTTAGGCAAAATTGCAGAAAATAAAGTCATTTTACAGATGTTTTCTACCTACCAGGCACAAATAATCAGAGAATTAAATATAAAATGACCACTTACAATAACATCCAAAAACGTGAAATATAATACTTACATAATCTTTTTTTCATTTTAAAGTTTCTGAGTTTTCTGTTTTGTGTTTCGTTTTTCATCCAAGGATTATTTAGACCATGTTTCTTAATTTCATAGTAGTTCAGGGCTTTTTTTTGCAATCTTTTTATTATTCTATAGTATATTTTTAAATGGAAGTCTTAATCCTCTGAATTCATTTTACAAACAACTAAGGCAGGGGTTCTCAAACTTTAGTGCACATTAAAATCACCTGGAAGACTTTCTAAAACATAGATTGCTGGATCCCATTCCCAAATTTCTGTTTCAGTAGCTATGGGAGGTAGATTATCAAGTTTTCTAACTAGTTCCCAGGTGATGTTGACCCTATTACTGGTCTAGGAGCCACACATTGAAAATCACTGCACTACAAGATAAATATACAGGTTTGAAATTTGAAAAATACTGTTAAAAAATTAAAATAAAATGAACTTTCAGTAAGGCTTACACATAGCTGCTCAGTACCTTTTTCAAGGTCACACATTTAAAAATGACAGATCAGTATCTCCTGACTCTCAGAAAAGTAATGACCCAAGCACATCATACCATCTCCTTTGGTTCATTATAAGATTGAAGATTCTAGAAGTTAGACCTATTTAAGAATGGAAAGGACTAAGACTTCCATGTTCAGGAAGACATTAGAGAATCCGTTAGAAGAGATCATTTTGAGGAATCTTATACATTGGACTGGAGGCTAATCTGAACTACTTCGGAGATTTGAAGGCTTACAAATCTAAGAACGCAAAGGAGAATAAAGCTGATGGATATAGTTCATGAAAAAGAATAGAGCAACCATTGGGCTTTGAGTGCAGGAAGAAGGACTAAGTAAGAATAACTGCTTTGGAGTTACTAGATTTGAAAAAAGTGTTCATAATAAATTGATCAAATCAAGAAAAGTTTCTAAATCAAGGGAGAAGGCTTGAGGTTAATATGACATTTAAAGTTTTTAAATGTAAGAATTCAATTACCTAGTACAAAACCCAAGAAATACGACTAATGAAAAGACACCATGACCTACAAAGCTGGCATAATGTAAACTTTTGTGCTGCTGATTATAATCTGGTTCCACAAGTTAAAATTTCTGATGAGTGTAATAATTAGAAACGGTAAAACTGGAGCTCACTGTACTTAGATAACTCACCTAATGTCAATTTATCAAGTAAGCCTCATAGCTACTTCTTGGGCTTTGTGAGACTAAAGCTACATTGTTCACTATGCCATAAATGAATAGTTTGATCTACATCCCAAGTGACCACATGTATTTTCATACAAAGCAGGACCTTTTGTTAGTGAAATAGCCTATTATTAATAATAATTCTGAGGAAACATAGTGGGTAGCTTTTTGCCTAGGACTATGTTCTGCATCCCCATGAGACAATCCAAAAGATAAGGCAGTTGCTGATGGAGACAGCCACAAGTGCCATATCAGTCAATTTTGAGACCCATCCTCTAAGCTACTCAAAGGTACCTGAAAGCAGCACAATCATAATTTTATTTTATTTATTTATTTATGTTTGAGGTACGCGGGCCTCTCACTGTTGTGGCCTCTCCCGTTGCAGAGCACAGGCTCCGGACGCGCAGGCTCAGCAGCCATGGCTCACGGGCCCAGCCGCTCCGCGGCACGTGGGATCCTCCTGGACCGGAGCACGAACCCGTGTCCCCTGCGTCGGCAGGTGGACTCTCAACCACTGCGCCACCAGGGAAGCTCCCAAATTTTATTTTTAATATTCACATACATTGGTTCTTCCGCACTCCAAAACTGCATGCTTTTTCTTGCTTCACATGCCTGAAACTTACCCATTATTTCTTTCTATACTTTTTAGGTTATTTGCCACAGTCATTTTGAAACATTCTCCTTCACTGCCTGCCAGCTGGAACTGCCCTTCAATGTCTAACCCTTCAGATCCCTCCTTCTTTATGAAACACATTGCATGGTATAATTAAAGTAGATTCTGTTCTGCTGTATGTTGTCTAACATTTTGCCTTGTGCCTGAGAGAGCTATTTATTTTAGCGGCCACAGAATCTTTGGGAATTGGTAGCTCCCAATGAGGGTCAGTAGGCAGCATGAAGAACAGATGACAGCCTGCAATACCTCCTTCGCATTTCTGTAAAGAGATCTGACATTTACAAAGTACTGCATGTTGCCTTTCCCCACAAATCTCTAAAGACTTCATAAAAATAAAAGGCTTAATGATTATTCCTTCACATTTGCTATGATTTCAAAAGTGCAAGATAAGCTATTTTTGATTAAACTGAAGGAGGCCTTACCATTGCAGATATGGTGAAACCATCACCAAGAATATCTGAATGCAGGAATAATAAATGTCAGAAAATCCTTTCCTAGAAACTGCAGTGCCAATTCTGGAGCTGAGAATTGCTGTTCAGGATAGGAATTTGTGTTCTGAAGAATCAACATCCCTCTTTCTACAGTACTCTGAAATTTAGATATGGTAGAATCAGGTAGCATTTAAACTGCCTAACAGTTCATCATTCTTCCATTTTCACTGTTCGTGAAAGAAATTTGAAAGCAAACTGGTCTACCTTCAAATACCAGAGATAAACTTCCTTTAATGATAGAGAATACCTTAAACTAAAGATTCAAACAAATCCCACAAGTTAATCTACCCCTGAATCTTTTAAATTGCATATAAAACCTGCATGCATTAATAAGAAATGACTTAACTTTATAAATACTGCCTTATTTTTAATTTTCTGGTCTAAATACAGATTACCAAATAAGAAATTTTCTGTAATATTTCCTTCACGCAGAATCTAGGAAAGTGCTTACATTAACTCATCTTTTCTATAGTAAATAATTTAAGTGGGGAAAAAGTTAATAATAAGTAAAAGGAGCTCTAGTGACATTTTAAAGTAAAACTCAAGGACAGTTGTGATGTGAATCAAGTCCCATTTCTCCCTCAGGGTCACATACAAAGCACAGAAAAGCTGACTAGGTAAATCAGTACCGGATTTGGTAGGACAGGGAAGAAATGACTGCAAGTGCATAAGCAGGAGAAATAGCCATTTCCAAAGGATGTTTATCCAAGTGGATATTGCCACGAAGAGTTGAAGGGAAAGAAAAGTGACTCCTTAACCTTCCTCCATTCTCCTACCCTCTGTCCCAGCCAGACTCCATCTAAACAATGGTCCTTACAGTTAGGGGTCAGGAAAAAAGAACATGAGCATGCTCCTTTAAAAAAAAAATGGCGCTTGATAATAAAACCTCATAAGTCACATATTCTGTTTAAATTGTTACATTCTCCAAAATTTTATGAAATTCCTGAATTTTTATTGATTGTTGTGAACTATATCTTACCTATAAAAAAGTATATACAGCAGAGAGTTTAGAATAAAAATTGCATGAACACCTACCTATGTACTCACCACCAGTTTAAGAAATACAACACTACCCGTTCCTTAGATGTTTTCTATATGTTCCTGCCTGATTGCATTACATTCCCTCTGCTCAGCATTGCCCTGATTTTCTTAGTTTTACCGTGTAAAAATATGGTACACAGCTCACTTGGTTTTGAATTTTATAAGAGCAGACTCATGATGTACATATTATTTTATGACATTTTTCATGTTTTTGTGGTTCATTTATGTTAATGCTTACTTCTATAATTTATGTTTATTACTGTAAGGTATATCATTAAATGACAGACCACAATTCATTTATTCATTCTATTGCCAACAAATTATTTGGGATATTTCCAGTTTCTAAAATCAAATTCTTTTTCCCCATTAATTCTTACTTTTTAAAAAAAAAAAGTTAAATGTCCACCAACGTTGCAAGAATAGTATAATGAACCCTTCACCTAAGTTAACTTTTTACCATTTAGCTAGCTACATTTGTGTACATGCAATCTCTTTCCCCATATTAAAAAGTGTGGGATACAGAAAAATCTTTGCTTGAAGGTAAATTTATAGTTTACAGATTCCATCAAGAATTTCAATAAGTTGTCAAGTACCATCTTTTTTTTTGTTTGTTTTTTTGGTGGTACGCGGGCCTCTCACTGTTGTGGCCTCTCCCGTTGCGGAGCACAGGCACCAGACGCGCAGGCTCAGCGGCCATGGCTCACGGCTCACGGGCCTAGCCGTTCCGCGGCATGTGGGATCTTCCCGGACTGGGACATGAACCCGTGTCCGCTGCATCGGCAGGCGGACTCTCAACCACTGCGCCACCAGGGAAGCCCCGGCAAGTACCATCTTTTAATCTAGAAAAATTCCCCAGCTTTTTTGGAGAATGTCTCAAATTTTTGATTTGGTTTGATTTCCTCATGATTACAGTTTAAAACTTTTTAAGAAATGCTACATACGTGACACTGTGTCGCCATCTAGTACATCACATTAATAGGCACATGATTTTCAGGCTGGCCCATTATTAATGATAAGTTTGATTATTTGGTTAAGGTGGTAGCCACTAGATTTCTCCATTGTAATAGTAATGCTCCCAAGTTCACAATTAAATAATGTGATGGTAATAGTTGGAAACTCTGTAAGTATCTTGTTCCCCAACAACGTTTCAGTTGACGATTTTAGCATGCATTGATGATTCTTGCTTTACTCCGTTGTTTATAAAATGGTGATTTTTCTATTCCTATTATTTTCATTGCATTTAGTAGTTGGCCTTCTTCTGTAAAAAACGGCATTTCCCTTTTCCACCCCACCCCTTTAAATGTGTTTAACTGCATAACATTCATATATGAATCAAGATAAAACTGCCATAACTTTAAAAATGCTCTACACAGTAGAAGTGAAAGCAATAATGGACAAAAAAAGCTCCATATTTCTTTAAGGTAAAAGAGTAAACTTACTGGGAACATTTAACAATTATAAATGTGTATGCATCTAATAACAAAGTCTGAACATATATAATGCCAAAACTCATAGAACTAAAAAGAGAAATACACAAATCCACAATCACTATAGATAACTGATTGAATAAGCAGACAAAATATCAGTAAAGATAAAGATCTGATAACATAGTAAATTTGAGTTAGTTTAAACCACTGAATCTAATTTGACCTAATACACTGATCAACTATAGAAGATACATTATTTTGAAGTGCACCTAAAACATTTTAACAAAATCAGGTAATACACTAGGCCATCACTCAACAAATCTCAAAAAAATAAAAAAATAAAAAAAACAATAAATGTCAAAGGACTGAAGTCATACAAACTGTATTAGCTGATCACAATGGAATTAATCAGATATAAATAACGTAAATATAGCTGAGAAGTTCCTAAATATTCGAAGTTTTAAAAATTACTTTTAAATAAACCACTAGCCTAAGAAAATCACATATTAGAAAATGAGAAAAACTGAAAACCAATGAACTAAGTGTCCATTTCAAGAAGTTAAAGAAAATATCAAAAAATCTCTAATTAAAATTGAAAAAAGGAAATAATGAAGATAAGAACTAAAATGCGTTAAGCAGAAATCAAAGAGAAAAGCAACAAAGTCCAATGTTTATTCTTCAAAATGACTTAAAATTTATATAACGCTAGCAAGACAAAAAAGTACACAAATGGCTAATATAAAGAATGAAAAAGGGTGACCACAAGTACATGCTTCAGATACTAGAAAGAGGAAATTTGAGTAATTTTATACCAAAATATGTTAAAATGTATGTGAAATGGACAAAACCCTTATAAATATAAATTATCAAACTTACAGAAGAAAAGCCCAAAACCAGAAAAATACTTATTTATATGTTACTATATGCTCATATACATACAGCTGAATTTTTGGAGGATGCTCTCAAGAAAAGAGAAGTGAAAGAACTAAGGTAGAATAGGAAAAGCTACGAAAGACAGTAGTCTCAGTTGAGACTTGCTTCAACTGGATCCCACAGAGAAGTTCTGGCACAGAAATTACACCATACAGTCTCACCTTGAGTTAAGGCAGGCTGACTTTTTGTACTTGTGTCACTTAGTTATTGGCCAACGTCTGTCCCAAAGAATGGGATGGCAGTGTACTCCACTGGGCAAGGTGGCTTACACTGAGCTAAGAGCAATCCTCCGGCAACTGTAAAAAGTTACCAACCACAGGAGGTGAAGGATGGGTACACCAGCCAACAAAGGGGATCTGGATGGGGCATCTACCTATCCACTGTGGTCCACCCCTTGCACCACTCAGATTCACTTGTTTATTGCGGTAGTTTCACCCTATACAGTCAGAGCTTCTTCAGGATTCTGGTTGGTGACAATTTCTGGAACTATTAAAAAAGGAAAATTAGCAGGTCATATTACAGCCCTGGTGCTATAGTTGGTCCTGAAGCCATAGCTATAATCATCATCTCCCTCTTCTGCTGCCCCTTCTGGATTTCTCTGAAGTTTGGCTACCATTTCTGCTAATTTAAATAGCTTGCCTGGTAGACTGACCCAGATCAGTGAGTCCTCAAGGGAATCTGACAATCTTTGGAGACATTTTTGGTTGTCAAAACTGAAGAAAGTGCTATTACTTTCTATTGCGTAGAGACCAGGGAAGCTGCTAGACATCCTACAATGCATAGGACAGCTTTCCTCAACAAAGCACTATCCAGTCTAAAATGTCAATAAAGCTGAGGTTGAGAAGCCCTGCCTTAAAAGATTTGGCAAAAATTCTTATGGGTTTGGGGTGTTTCAAGGTCTTCTTTTTGTTCATTGTGCCAGTGACTTGGCTTTTTGGAGAAAGGCAACTTTATAAGCATTCACCCCAGACCAGTCTCCCAAAATGCTCCTTTACTTCGAGCAAAATCCCAGCGGAGAGCGAATCAGGAGAATTAGTTTGAGAAAAGGCTTTTCTACCAACTGGTTCTGTGTCCTTAGGAAAGTCTCTTCAACTCTACACTTAGATCTTTTTCCCATTTATAAAAACAGGGGAATTATCTGATGTTTGTATGGTCCTTTCAGTTCGGACCTTCAGTTCTTTGCGGCTAAATACTTCCTGGAGGAGGGAGATTAACATTCAAAAATCAGAACCGTTTATTTGCCTCTTAGCCTGAATTTGTTCATCAGCTCCTCTTATAAAAGACAGCTGCGCAGAAGAGCAAATAATAATGGGTGTGCAGGAGGGGACGGCATAACCCTGATAAACTGGAAGTCAGCTGGACAAGAAAATTGCTAAGGGAGGAGAAAACAATGAACACGAAGGCAAGAAGCTCCAGAAGTCAAACCAACAGCTAATCTAGGGCTGAACTGGTAACCACTAGAACCACAATAACAAACATTTGCACAGAGCTTTATACACATTAGCTATTTTAACCCTTACAGCAGTCTCATGAGACAGAAAGTGCTGTCTTAAATACCCCCATATTACAAATGAAGACCCTGAAGCCAAAGAAGACAAGTGGATGCTTAAGTTTCGTGTTGAGTAAGAGGCAGAGTCAGGACTTAAATTCACTTCTTCTGATGGTAATCCTTGAGAGCACAGGAAGAAAGTGGGACTGAGAGTCTGGAGACCTTGTTCTGAGTAGAGTCCTAGCCTTTCCCAGTTATGTAAGAGCTTGTTTCTTTATATCAAAATTATTTGATTCCAATGGTGGGGGAGGTTTTTCCATCTTCTCTGTACTCATTAATTACATCCCCCTGAGCTTGAAAGGGGTGATTCACTTTCAGCATTTCTAAAAAATAAATAAAGTCTTGCCAAAACACAAACATTAGTTCTGCCACATTATTCTTCAGGTCCATAGGCCATGTCTCAAAAACCTAAGAGAATAATGCTTACGAGTTAACTCTGGCTTTGAAAGGTTTTGAAAAAAATTATGTTCTCATAAAAGCCTTAGAAAGCATGGGTTTTGTGTCAGTACATTTGTATGACCCTTACTGTGTGCTAATTATCAGTTATTTTAAAAGTTGTTTTATATTGAGTTTCATCACACAGCAGCTTACAGAAAGATTTGTGGGAAATATCCTGAATTTCTGTCTGTAAAACCTTGTAAAACTCTATTACATATTTAATTATTGTTATAAATATGGTTTCAAGTTCACCCAAACTAAAGAAGAGCTTTGGGGACACAAGAAATTTGGGGGGATCAAATTTTTGTCTTGGTTCACTGGAGATGATATATATGATAATGTCTGAGCTATTGAGTCAAACGAGCCTAGGTTTGAATCCTCTATCACATACTTCTTGGACTCACTGTGTATCTTTATGGCCTCACTGCTGATCCCAGCCATAGCTGCAAGACATTTTTCCAGGTAGACTTTGACTCAGCTGGCACTTATAGCATTTCACCTCCATGACATGCTATGCATCCTTGCTTACTGCCCCCTGACTTCTCCAGTGCCAAAGCGTGGGTTTGCAGTGGGAACTTTTCCGGCACAACTCATGTACAGCTGCATAATGTGGAGGTACTACTTCTGGGGTAACGCTCAATCAATTTGGGATGGGAGCCGATGGGATGGATGAATACTCTTCACTGTCAGCCCTTAGATTTGCAATTCAGTGAGGCATTGCATGTGACTTCAGAAGATCCCAGCAGGACTGAACTCTAGTTTTTCGTGACTAAACAATGCTCAACAATGCTCCCTTATATTGGCTTTTTGTCTTTCCCTATGAAACTCTGTGCAGTTACTTGCTTCTATTTCCTGAAATCAACTCCCAAATAAACTGCTCATAAGACAACTGGTACTAGCAGTAGCCCTAGAAATTCTGGACCCGAGTCACTCACCATTGCTGGTGACCAGTGGGCTGGTAATAACACCAGGCATGTTGTAACATCAAAATTAGAAAAACTTTCACTTGTGGTGTGTTGGAATGATAAGTGTTGGTTAAGTCTGGGGTAATGTGGGCTATTGGACAGAATTAGGTGGCAGTGGTAATTAGAAGGTAGAGTTCTGTTGGCTGCAACGGAAACATTAAAAAAAGAAAATGATTGGTCTAGTAAGGTAACTATCAACTAAGAATGAGCTATGAAAGCCATAAAGCCCTCCACAGAAGGGTTTAAAGAACACCTCTAATCCTGCAGCCATAGGGTAGCCTGTGTTGAGGATTAGTCTCCAGTTTTTTTTGTTTTATTTTTTTTTTAAGAGTGAGAGAACTTCGAGACTGATGTGCAGAGTCAACATGACTCCTATACCAAAGGAGTTCTGATAGAGGAGGGGTATGACCCTGATACCCAGTACGGGAATATTTGGCTGGACAAGCCTAAGAAGGTTTAACTCCTCAAATTTCCTAAATCCTCTAGACCAGCGGAATCAAGTCCCTCCTCCCTTTAAAGAGGACAGTGGCCTCCCCTGGCCCGAGGTCCATGCAAAGAACTCACTCAAGGTTATGTTTGCCTTCCTCAAGATCGGGCACACTCTTTCTCATTCCCACAAATCATTGACTAGAATCAGATCTCACCAAAACCCAAGCAAGGAAACAGCGTCTCTGTTCTGGAAGGTAGTAGATTATTCACTAAAAGAATTGCAGCTTTTGGTTAATATGTACAATGAATCATGAGAGATCCCCTTGGATCAAGGGGCAGAATGTAAGACTGGATGAGAGAAGTTATTCAGAATAGATGCACTCTCCCGTGACTCAGAATTTAATATTCTAGCCTGAATACCTACAGCCAATTCTAATCCACTGCTAGAATGGCTCCTTTAAAGCTCTGAGAGTCCTATAGTCTACAGTAGTTGAAGTCAGATATGGGAATTACTGTGGAAATTTTAATCAACTTTATGGAGGTATAATTTACATACAATAAATGCACACATTTTAAGTATGTAGTTCCAGGAGTTTTGATAAACGCAGATACCTATGTCCACCCTAATGAACATAAATAATATTTTCATCACCACAGAAAGTTCCCTTGCACCCTTTGCAGTAAATTATCCTCGCTCTTCACCTCAGACAACTGTAGATCTGATGTCTATCTCTATGAATCAATTTTCCCTATTCTAGAACTTCATATGACCCAAATCATATAGCGTGCACTTTCATCATGTGCTTTTCTTTTTTTTCACTCAACATAATACCTTGAAGTTTCAAACATAACAGTAACTCATGCCTTTCATTATCTCATTTTTCAAACATACTCCAATTTGTTTATAGATTCACCTGCTAATGAATATTTGGGCTGTTTCCAGTTCTGTGCTAATTTGAAGAAGCTGCTAAAAACATTCCTGTCAAGTCTTTATGTGGAATTATATTTTCATTTCTCTTGGGTAAAATTCTTAGGAGTGGAATCACTGTGTTATAGAAGAACAGGTATATGCTTTTATAAGAAACTCTGTTTTCCAAAGTAGTTGTATATTTTACATTCCCACCAAGAATGTATGAGAGTTCCAGTTGCTCCTCATCCTCACCAACTTGGTGAGGTCTTTTTAATTTTTAAGGTCTTAATTTAACTATTCTAACGAGCGTGACAGAGTATTTTAATGTGGTTTTAATTTGCATTTCTCTAATAACAGATGCTCCGGAAGGCTGAACATCTTTCATGTGCTTATTGGCCATTTGTATACCTTAATTTGTGAGTGTCTGAACAAATCTTTTACCCACTCTTAAAATCCTGTTGCTTATCTTCCTATCACTAAAGTGTTCCTGGGTTTTGCTAAGGTAGGTCAAAGGTAGTTCTCACTCTTAAGTGTTGCACTGTGGCTGGGTTGAAATTCCAATGTCCCCCCAGCACACTTGAGCTTGATCTATAATACCTCTGTCCTCTATACCCTGTCAGTGCTATTCTCTGGTAAGATTCTAGTAGTCTTGACCTGCTGCCATGTGGAAAATTACTTTCATGCAATGGTAGCCTCTAAATTCACTGCCAAGTTATCTCACCCAAACGCCATGGAACACAAGGGTTCACAGAACAAATTTAAATGATTTTATTAAATTATTTAAAAACACATAGCAAGAAGCAAGGGGAGTGAAGTGGGACAAATTAACATTTTTAGGAGAGGTTATAA
The DNA here is from genome assembly GCF_003031525.2 of Neophocaena asiaeorientalis asiaeorientalis. Lineage (NCBI taxonomy): Eukaryota > Metazoa > Chordata > Mammalia > Artiodactyla > Phocoenidae > Neophocaena > Neophocaena asiaeorientalis. Next base: position 1,974,910 of record NW_020171982.1, read on the forward strand.
GTGGACAAAAGGACCATACTACCTGAGTCTTGAGTTACATAATGTGCTTCTATCCTCTCTCTCTCTGTCAGCTACACCAGCCTTCTTGCTGATGGTATGATTCTAAGATCCAGAATTGAAGTTAGAGCAACGGGGTTCAGAGACAGAAGGTGTCCTGGGCCAGTAACTCACACTTGCTCTATGAGAAACATGTTGGGACACGTACACTTGGCCATAGCAGGAAGTTGCCAATTAGAGTGTTGAACAACCATGGGTTTTATTTGCATTTCTTCCATACAGTACACATGGGACTGTCAATCCAGAATAGGCATAATCATGACTTGCTCCTTCTGTCTCTAAGTAGTACTCATATTTGTTCCATATCTTGGCTATTTATTCTATCTTTGGCATGTCTTAAGGGTTATTGACTAACTTACAATCTATATTTAACGTCTCATAAATTTTGCCTATGCCGCACAGGCTGCTTGTTTACTAATTACCTATATTTAATATATCCTCTGAGCTTTACCTACGTATCAAAATCTCCCAGCAGACTTACTATCTATGTTAATCACTTATAGGTTTCATCATCCCATTAATTGTCTTGTTCTCTATGGCAGATTGAACATTCTCAAACAATACAGTATACTCACATTACATCTGTGCATGTGTCCCTTAATCCTCAGCAAAGCACCCACCAAGTTTCTAAATCTAAACCAGAGCCCATTGATTGAAGGAGAGATTGGGTCCCCTTGAAGAAGGACCTTGGAACGCCATTAAGACATGTATACAATAAATATTCACCTAATCCTCCCCCACACAGTACTTATGGTCATTTACCAGAGTAACTGCATCTCTGGGAAAGGAGTATACCCCAACCCCTTTGAGAGCTACTGGAAAGAAGGTCTGAGCTAACCTTAATACAAGGGGAATAATACCAGTTAGAGGGTTAATGGAGGATAGGTGATTAATGGGGTATAACAATAGGTACAAATTAGTCTTGCCGACATATCTGGAAGTATATAGAGTAACAGAATAGTGGGATGGCCTATTACATGCTCAGCTAATACCGTCTCAGAATCAATACCTTGCAAGTTTTGATAATCCTTTCCTCTAGGAGGAAGTGTATAAAGTAAACCAATACCATTATGTGGTGACTCATCCTCCAGTATCAGAATAAATACTTGGTTCGGAAAACCAAAAGGTGGAAGATTGGCACTTTTCACCACCAGTTTTAATGATCTCCTTGAGAAATTTACATTTCTCATCCCTAAAACACTAGGGTTTGACGGATTAAAGGTCCTGGTTTGCAGAGGGGAAACAAATCCACAAGGGGACACAATAAGCATTCCACTAAACAAATGCTATAAATACCACCTGATGTCAGGGGCCAGAAGCCAATAAAGGAATTATTATAGTTATGAGAAATTGACCCTGATTATCACAGGGAACAAAGTTTGCTCCTGTGTAAAAGGAACAAGGAGGAATACGTCTAGAACTGAAGAAATTCATTGGGACATTTTTGGGGAGCTGCTCCCAGGTCTGGTGATTGGTGAATGCACATTTGCAGAAAATACAGTCCAATAAAGCTCAGACCCCCAGCGATGAAGATCTTGGTCACCCTACCAGGCAAGCAACTAGACTAGTTGAAGTGTTAACTGAGGATAGGGAAATCTAGAAAGAGTGGTGGAGGATGGAAAGATAAGTCAAGTATGGCCGTGGGACTGGTAGCAAGTAGCTTGTTCCACTAACCATTGAATATTGTCTTTTTAAAAATTAATCAACTTTATTAGGAACAACTGAAATATAACATTACATTATTTAACATAAATTCTTTTGCAAATTACAGTTAGCCACTAGCTAGAAGAAGTTGTGATTTAGGTTTTAACATAAAGAGCAAGCAGTGCCTAGTAGTGGTTAGCTGTGAACTTACTAAATGTATCCTGTGTCTGGCCTTACCTCTCAACCTCATCTCTGATTCCAACTCAAGATTGATAAACAAATTCTATGTGGATTTGACTTGTTCCTCCACTTTTTTCTTTTTGACTTGGGCTTTCTCCAATGTTAAAGTATAGCAATCCAGTTGGCACTCAATAGCATGAAGCTTGTGCAGTCCAGAAGAGTGTGTGTGCGCGCGTGTGTGTGTGTACGTACTGAAGGTGGGTATTAAAGGTCCCCGGGTAACACTCAATGAAGAGTGATGGGAGCCAACGGGTAAATGTTGCCCCCGTCAATTCTCAGGTGGACAACTTTGAGAATTGCTTGGCTGGCTCTCTCCTTTTAGAAGGTCCTTGTGTGGTCCAGCTTCACCATGGTATTGACCATCTTGATATCACACTCTTAAATTGACTTTTCATCGTTCCCAGTTTTATTTGCCCCAGTCCCTCATTCTTGATCCTCATAATCTTCACACTGAAATCTGCTTTACCTAGAGGAGGAAACTTAGACAAATACCAACCCTATAAGCTTCTTATTGTGTGATGGTGAGAAAATTACTTTATTTCTCTTTGTCTTACTTATCTTACTTATACAATGGTGATGTTAACGGCACAGAATAGTTATGAGAATTAAGTGACAAAGTATAATGACTGGCACATAATACAAAATAAATATTAGCTTTTTTATTACTGCTATTATAAAGCTTTTCCTGAAAAACAAAATTAGGGTCTTATAGCTCATTTAGGAAAATTTCAGCGGTGCTAAAATAAGGACAGTCTGACTTGAAAATAAGATCAAGACATTTCCCCCTGCTTTTTTTCCTTTAACATATAAAGCCTCAAGAAATTCCAGGGTCATTAATGGAGTCCCACTGTCTACATACACTTTAAGAGATCTACATGAAATTGAGACTTCCAACAGCTTTAACTCTTAAAATTACATATGAGTGGTATAAACCTTATGTTCTCATCTCTAGGTAGTTTGCTCAAAATGTCAGTCTCTAAAGACACAGACCTACTGGAGAACGGACTTGAGGATATGGGGAGGGGGAAGGGTGAGCTGTGACAAAGCGAGAGAGAGGCATGGACATATATACACTACCAAACGTAAGGTAGATAGCTAGTGGGAAGCAGCCGCATAGCACAGGGATATCAGCTCGGTGCTCTGTGACCGCCTGGAGGGGTGGGATAGGGAGGGGGGTAGGGAGGGAGATGCAAGAGGGAAGAGATACGGGAACATATGTATAACTGATTCACTTTGTTATAAAGCACAAACTAACACACCATTGTAAAGCAATTATACCCCAATAAAGATGTGAAGAAAAAAAAATGTCAGTCTCAACACAGGTTTAGCTTAGAGAAGATTCGTATATATTATACCTATAAATATATATGTATATGACATATATATGTATATGATATGTACACATGCATATATGTATGCACCTTCTACTTCTAACTTCAACATGAAAATTTTAAGTAAAATTACAATATTAAGAAAACATTTAATTTTACTTCAAAGCACAGGATTTAAAGAAATTTGGCTTTGAGTCTCCAGTGTACCACTTTCTCTAAAATCTTACATAACTTAACCTCTTTAAATGACATATCATTCTTTATTCCTTTTTAAATATGAGTATAGAAGTCACACTATAGAGGTGTTACTAGGGCTAAAGGGGATGTATATGAAATTTATTTTTGAATTAAAATGTTTTACAAATATTAAGCCTCAATAATAATAATTTTACTTGCACCATACACTTACAAATATCTCCTATTTGGATTTACGTACCAATGAACTGAATTTCAAAATGGAAGAGCCTTCTTTTTCTTGCCCTCTCAAATCCTTTGGTAATTTTGAGCTCTTGTCCATAGGATGGGAACTGCAGCCATCCTGACTATGTGCAAGGGCCAGTCTCTCTTCCATTCAGCCAGAAGTGTGGCTGCAGGAGGTTGAGAGCCAGCTCTGCTTTATGCCTAATGCATATTAATTGTCCTGAACCCCTTATCTCCATGCCCAGCGTAAGAGACCTACAGCTCTTACACAGTTACATGGTACTCTTCCCCACCACCTTGATATTTCTTCTCTGGGCTTGGAGGCTTGCAGCACCCATGCTTATTCTGAATCAATAAGCTCTTACACATTAAGAACACTCAGGAGTGATTGATTCTTTCCAGACATCAGAGGCAGCTTCAAGGAAGAGGCAGCGTTTGAGCTGGAGTGTATAGGCTTTCAGATGATAAAAATGGGATGAGGGCATTTGGGACAGTGAAGCGAGCATGAGTAAAGACACAAGGACATGGAATAACGGTCACGAAGACTGAGTTAAGTATACAGTGCGCTGGGTGTGGAGGCCAAGAGAGAATAACAAGCAATATAAAAAGGTTAAGATCAGATAATGAAGGTTAAATATAAGGAGGACTTTCTGTGCAATATGAAGCCATTTGGAGTTTAAATTGGGTTGAGATGGCATAATTAGAGCTGAATTATAAATAGTTAGGGCCTGAATGGGGCAGTGTCATTGACATGGGCAAGAAAGAAAGCCATTTGAGACACTATAGAGGGGGAAAATGGACTTAGAAAATGTTTTCATGAACATTAGGGAGAGAAATAAGTTTTTAAAAATGACTGAGGAGTTGAGCATTGGTGGCTAGCAGGGTGGATTATTAACCAAGATAAAGAAGACTGGAGAAAGAACCTACTTTGGGTACAGAAAGGAGGAGAAGCAAATCGTTGGGTTCCCTTCATTGATTGATTGAGTCATTTTTTTCTTTCATACTGAGGTATAACGTATTTAGTTAAGTGCACAAAAATGCATTAATCTTAAGTGAAAATTCACATTTATATAAATAAGTGAAGCCATAGCCCAGATCAATACAGATCAATTTCTAGCACACCATAAGTTTTCCTCATGCCTGTTTCTAATCAATAAACATTCCCTTGGTGAATTTTGAATTAGGCTCACTTTATATTTTTTTATTCAACAAATATTTACTGAGCTTACAGTAGTGCCAGAAAAGTATGGGGAACAGACACAGAAAGAATAGACACTGTTGCTTTCCTGGCCCCAAATGGTTATTTTATTCATGGTCTAGTGCAGTAGTTCTTATTTTACCGTACATAAAAGTCACCTCGGACTACTGCTTAAAATGTGGATTTGGTAGATTTCCTCCCTCAAAATCCTAATTCAGCACTTTTAGGGTGGAGCCCTGCAATATTCATTTTTAACGAATACCCTGGTTTACTTTGAAACAGATGATTTTAGGGTCAGACTTGAGAAATGCGGACCTATTGAGTGGAACAGTAAAGCCTTGTATTCTGTGCTAAGGAATCTGTACATAAGCCTGAGAGTTTTAGGGAAGCACTGGAGCACCAACAAAGGAATAACAAAGTCATAGTTTTGTATTTGGAGATGATTCTGGTAACAGAGTGGAGAAAGGAGGGATTGGAGGGAGGAAGACTGCTGCCAGGTCAGTAGCATGAAGATTATTGCCATGGTTCAGATGAGGCAAGAGAAAGTCTTTCTTCTGCAGAGAAGACACATTCAAAAGGTGTTTAAAAGGAACACTTAGGGGCTTCCCTGGTGGCGCAGTGGTTGAGAGTCCGCCTGCCTATGCAGGGGACACGGGTTCATGCCCCGGTCCGGGAAGATCCCACATGCTGCGGAGCGGCTGGGCCTGTGAGCCATGGCCGCTGAGCCTGCGCATCCAGAGCCTGTGCTCCACAACGGGAGAGGCCACAACAGTGAGAGGCCCGTGTACCGCAAAAAAAAAAAAAAAAAAAAAAAAAGGAACACTTAGAAGCACTTGTGACCAATTAGATGTGAGTATGTGGTGGGGAATTGACCGGGACGATAGGGAATATGACTAGTTGTCTTTAATAATGTAGATAAAAAGATTCACCCAAATCTTGAAGCCATCCTGACCTCATGACTGCTACCACCCAAATTGGAACGCTGAACAGGTAACACTAGTCCGTTTGTCCTGAGTCACAGAGGGCAGATTTTCAGTGCCAAAAGCTGACTGGTATTTATCCTAATACACAGGGCAGCATCAAAACAATAGACAGTTGCGCATCCACTTAATGAGGCCTTCTGGTCCTGATGGCTTTCAGGAATTCAGTTCCAAGAATGTTCCTTCTGCTGGAGAATTTATTGGTGTTTTCTCAACTAAATGCAAAACACTTCAAGCTGGGTTGGGGACAGGGGATAAAACCAAAGAAAATCTTGGGTTTGACATTGGGAAGCAAGCCTGGGAGGGAAGTGGGGTAAAGACTAATTGCCAAGTATCGTTTCCAGCTTTTGACACAAAGTCTTTAGTCCTATCAGCTGACAGGTGACATAAATGGGATGTGACAAACAGAAGCAGTGTCTCAGCCCCTGCTGTCCAACCCATCAACTTCTTGGATAGCCATGGAGAGTTAAGAACCAACCTGCAGATAGGAACTCCTCACCTGTTCAACTTCAAGTCCTCTTTAGAGGGACTTAGCCCCATGGTGACGACACCAAAGGAGGGTTCAACGGCAACACTATAGCTCATTCCAGATTACTATAAACTTTCTTCGAGTTACCTACTTTGAGTCTGACAACAGTCGTAGAAGTAAGCAAGTCAACACGTTTATCTTCCTTTTCAGATGACAACACTGGGGCTTAGAAAGATAGTGTCCTCCCCAAGGTCATGCATACATTTCCTGCTGGAATGGGACTAAAACACTGAGTATCAAAAGACCTGGGTTAGTTCTGCAAAACGAAGTAATCTCCCAAAGACCAAGGGCAATCTGCTAGTCTGTGCTTGATCCACTTCTCCCTTCTCCTGAAATAGCAGCGTGTCTCCACTGAGGATGTACAATGCCACAAGGACCCTTGGCCCTAGAGCATATTAGAGTAAGAACACAACATAGCCAAGGGATACAGTACACCATAATCCTTTCCTCCTCCTCATATACAAGGTATGCACATCTCCCAGATGCCATGAACACACATGGAAGTTTAACAGTGGAAACTACTTTTTTTCTTTGGGTTGGGAGAGTCTAATAAAAACAAACAAACAAAAACAAAAAACAGGAGAATCCTGATGAGTAACGTACTATTTTTTCTTTAGGAGTTCTTTACATCTGATTCCTAGCTTGCTCTTAGCTCCCAAATGGAACTGGAAAAAGAGATGACAATACTGATTCTTGAAAAATGTTTCCTGTTTCAGATATATAGCTGCCATAGCTGTCAGCATTTGGCTTTGCCATCTGTCGTTTGTCACAGAAATCCAACACTCTTTTATGTAAACCTTGCTTAACTGATATTCACTTAAAACAATTCTAAATATGAAGAATTATTTAATTTAGCAGCAACTCAGCCTATGGGCCAGGAAAATTCAAAATTAAAATGTTGGAGAACTGATGTTATCATGCCTGCCATCTTGATGCCGCTTAGTTCCCTTACTATATGAGTTTGGGTAAACTCCAGAAATGAGCAAGTGTTTAAGAGAAAAGAAATCATCACTGAAACAGTATGCTGATATTCTACCATCTAACAATTAAACACACCATTAGGTATAAACTGTCCTGTCATGAACCACACTAGTCATGACCATGAACCTGGTGGGAAAGGAGCAGACTCAGAGGCTTTGCCTCTTGTGACCGGACAGGAGGCACAGCTGGAGCAGATACAGCTGCAGGCTCTGGGGGATCATCTTGCCTGGCAATCAGAACTGAGAAATGGAAGAGGTGGCAATGGACCTCAGGGATACCCACGCAGGCAGACAGTGCTCTTGGAAGGGGTGACGAGATCCAGAGGCGACACAGAAGCCTGGGTGAGCAGCTTTTACATGAAAACCCTCTGGCAGAAAAGTAGAGCACAGTGACAGGGAATCCTAGAACAGGCCACATTACTCAACCAGAAGGGCTTTCTCTGGCCCTTGTTTTCTCTCTCTTTTTTCTTTTTGCACATTTTAAAATAGTTTTCTCTTTTCCATTTCCTTCCCACTCCTGTTATTTGCCTAATACTTGCATGTAATCAGTTCTCAAGTCAACAGACTACTTGTAGCTTTATACAATCACTTCTGATACAAAGCTTTCTTTTCGTAAAGAAAGGATGCCCTATTTGACTTCCGGCTCTGGAAGTGCCCTACTTTTCTGAGAAATCATGAGTGCAGACAGAATGCATCAGCAGTAGGACTGCCTAGACAGGGATGAGTACGAACTGACTCACCCAGGAAGGCAGGAAAGCAACCTTATGGTCTGCAGTTTCCTCTGCAATGCAAGGCCAGCTGTGTAAGAGAACCAGGGAGGCAGCTGTGTATCAGTGACATGGGTATGTGTCTCTGTGACCACCTACCCTGGGCAGGCATCCAGAGAGCAGAACAATAGGTTTGCAGTCTTAAGGAAGATCTCAAACTTGGATTTAGGTATTTCAACAAAAATCCCCCTTCCAAAAAGAAAGAAACACATTTATCAACTTTCCTGTCCAGAATCCCTTGGGACTGTCTTATCCTGGGACCATGTTAAGCAGGTACTTCCGGTTCCTTTTATTATCTTGGCATTATAATATGGAGAGTGATTTGGCATCCAAGGCTGCTTTGTTTGATGCCTGTACAGCCTTTCCTGTTGATAACACTAATGCGGTTTGTCTTTCTTTCAAGTGCGTTTAGTCCGTAAAATGCTTCTGTAATCAAAACTATATTAGAGCTAGACCAACTTTTCCCATTATACTTTACTGATGCCAGCCAGTGCTAAACTGTTTTTTATGGTCTTTGTATTTTTATTCGTTTTTTAAAAATATTTTTTATTTGGTTAATACATAACTATTCTTAGGATTATTTTTATATTTTGTTATATTCCCCAATAAAAATATATCCTTTAAAGCCACAAAACTAAGACTACTAAAGTGTTATTTGGGAAAATACTTAAGCAGACTATAATGGGATGTTAAACTTGGATTCAAGGTAAATGCAACACTACAGCTAATCATAATAGAACAGAGGTATTGGCAAAATTTTTGCATAGTGAATTTTTATAAATTGAAGCTGATTCCTGGTTTTCCCTTGATAATGTTAAGCTACCTCTGTTTCTATCTTTGTGGTAATATATTTCAATAATCAACTTTTAACCCAAGCTAATCCTTCCCTATCTTTTACTTCCTCAGTATAAACACTATTGACCTCTATCACCTCTGATTTTGCAAATAAACATTGAGAATCAGTCTCAGAGTCTTCCAAATATACTTCTTCCAATTCAAGCATTCTAAGCCAAAATCAGCCTGGGCCTTAGCAACCAGAACTCTGTTTCCTCCTTAAAATGTTATTTCTCCGTAAATATTCTAGGAGTTTCCCACCTTCCTGACATCGCACTCCCTCCAAAAACTCCTCTTTCCATATCCTCAATCGGAAATGATTTCTTGTCCACACACTCGTTCAAACAGACTCTGCACCCTCCTGCAACTTCCGTGCACCCTCATGCTTTCTGCCCCCTCATCCCTATCTAATTTTCTCTTCATCTCTTTCCAGTGTGGCATTACCCACTCTGTTTGGAACTAGGTCTTTGGCAATTATAGAAGGTATGTTATTAACTCTGCCAGCTGCTTCATCACCTGTACTCACTGCAAGCCAATTTAAAAAATCTTTGTTCTTGGATACTCCACTTATTCTAATTAGAGAGCTTATCATAGGGCTGTAGCAAAATTCGGCTTTGACAATGATCTTTCCTCCTTACTTCTATAATATAAAGTAAGGAGCAAACTGTGTTGCAGACAGCAACCTCCAGCCCTCATGTTACTAATTTTTCTTAGTATGTGTTAATGTGTGGCATCCACTTACTATACCAAGCCCTTTCTTCTGGACCTTACTTAATGTATGTATGAAATTGTTTGAGAGCTCTAGACATTGAAGAGGGTGTGATGACACACAGTATCCAGTGTTTTTAAAAGGGAAAAGCAGAGAAGCAAATTTTTCTAGCTACGCTTTATCTAACTTTTCTCTCTTTTATTTAAGAGATCTTCTTTTTGGTCATATTTTTCCAACTCTCACAAAATTGGACAGGAAACTGAAGGAGGTAACAAGTCATTGTTGAAGAGGAGTTAATTTACAGTGTGACATAGGAAGAAACCAGGGAGGGGCGCTACTGAGCCTCACAAGTAGCGTCTTCCAGGCATTACTGAATCCAGAAGTTTGTTTGTTTACTGGTTTCTTCCTAAAGCCGAAAAGATTTCCAAGTCTTCATTCAACTAAGTCTATGTATTAGTATGCTAACTACACTTACTATACTAATTCTTTCATTTATTCATTTATCCATGTATATATACAATCATTTATTCACTCATTCATCCAATCATTCAACAAATTGGGAACATGATGTAAGGAATTGTGCTAAATGCTGAAGACTCACAGAAGCGGAAGATTTCTATAAGAAGCCTTAAGCTAATGGGGGAACCAAGATAAGTAGAGAGACAATAAAATACGTCATGAGCACTATGAATTCCATCAGTGGATCTGGGAGTAGCTGCCTTTTCAAAAGTCTTAAAAGATGCATAATTGTGAAATATATGAGAATGCTTTCAGTTGCATTCATTTTTTACTGGGGAGGCTGCAATAAAAGTATTTTGACATTGTGCAGATCTGTATCATAACTAACTTTTTTTTTTTAAAAGAGGTATAAGGAATTCTTGGAAGTATTGTCACAGTGAATTATTGCATGACATTGTATGCCAGGAATACAAGTCAGGCATGATTACTAAAATAGCCACTGTGAGGCAATCACTGTAATTATCTTTCCATGGCCAGACATATTTGTAGCAGTCAAAGGAAAATCAAGTTGGTCTAAGCAGGTTGCAAAACTGAAAGAAATAAGAGAAAATACTCTCACTTAATTAAGCACTGATAAAGGAGAAAGGAAGTTGAACGAATTAGTAATTTAGTCACAAAGATAAGTTTTTTTTTTTCCTTTTTTTTTTCCCCCCTGGTGGAAGGTCATGAGTTTAGGAAAAAAATAAGCAAACTGATGAAAGAGACACAGGATCATCTTTTCTTCCATCTGAGAAAGAAAAGAACAAATCTGGAGAAAATGTTATTTCAGGCCTTCCCTGAGACTAACAAGATCTTTCTTTTTTAAGAGAGGAATTGCCTAGCTAGTGAAGCTGAACAAAAACTTGAAGAAGCCATGCCATCAATAATTCTCAATTAACTCTGACAGCAAGAAAAAGTACAGTAAGGGCTTGAAAGGTAGGTGGCTTGCCAGGAAGCTAAGGGTCAACTGAGTTGTTAGAATTTCTGGTGCCTGAAAATGCCATGTAAAGACAAAGAATATCATGGGAATAGACAAAGACCCAAGCTTAACTTAAGAAATATGTGACAATATAGAAATTATTAGCATATATTTTTATTTATACCATTATTTATATTTCCATCAGTCTTGCTCAATATTGAATCTAGCCTTAAACATATTTACAATTCAATTACAGTGTAGTTAATTAAATGGAGTCATCAGCTTTTGCTCCAGGGAAGCAAACTCAGGGCTGCATCTCTGGGATGTGCCTGTCCCTTCCAGATCTCAGGATGCCAATTTACCCTATGACCTCAGTTTTCTGACGGGTCCAAGAAACATCATTGATTTTCAGTTTGTCCAGGTTTTTCTTGCAGGACAGGAGTGAGAATTTTCAAGCTCTTTACACATCAAGCCTAAAAACCAAAGTCTTTCAAAGGGTTTTTAACAAGGAAATGGTATGATTCTATTTTGCTTTTTAAAAGATTACTCTAGTTTGCAGAGTAGATTGGAGGAGAGCCATCATGGAAGCAAACAGATGGGGTAGGAGGCTACTATACTCAATGATTTAAGTAAGAAATGTTGATGGTTTCTAATGATGACTTAGTCTGATATTGTTGAAGAGATGTAAGGGACAAAGTCAGGAGATATGAAGACATCAAAGAACTGAGACGCCTTGGATGAATGGGTCTACTACTATGACCTTGAAGTTATTCAGGATGAGAGAGGGACTTCATTTGAAGAGTAGGGCACGTGCAACAAGGAAATAAATGTTTCAATAAATGAAGTAGGGAAATGAGGACTTATTGGATGACAGGATGAAGAAAGGAAGAGCATAAAATATTCAAAAGGCATGGGACTGACTATAATATAATTATATCTTTATGCTTATTTTTTAAACATTGAGCTGAATGTATAATTGTCTTACAGTGAATTGAGGAGAGAAGATGACACCTATTCCACATCCTTACCTTGAAGCCCATGGGATGAGAGAAAAGGAGCAGTTTCTTCTTGATGTAAATGAAGAAAACGTGGCAACTGCAGAACTCCACGTTTCAGGTAAGGCCCTTCAGTGGATGGAAAGAATAGGAAATTTAAGACTTTAGTAGAGTTGATTAATCCTGAAACAGGTTCTGAAATGCAAAAGATCTTTGAGAAAAGTAAGGAGTGAAATATTTGGTCAGATATAGGAAACAGAGAATACCAAAAAACATAAGTGCAAGAGAGACTTGAATCTTTCATATTACGTGAGAAGCAGGGAATGCAGAGATGTGATCGAGGTGACTACAGTCCAACAATTCTTAAGGTCTGTGGACCCCCTGACCTCAGCAAATCCCACTGAGTTTTAGCAGAGCCTGGGTAGCTCTGGGGGAGTCTCAGGGCAGCAAGGTGGCAGCCATGCTGGGCAACACTAATTGCCATGCTTGTTGCAATTAGATGGCAAGAGAAACAACTACAGTGGGGAGAGGCAAGAGGCTAGAAAACACCTAGCGGATGCTCACAAAGTGTGGACAGGAGGAGCAGGTGGAGGTGGCAGAGAACGTTTGTCAACAGACAGAAACCACTGACACTGAAACAGGTCATTCATCTCATGGCAGCCACCAAAAATGAGAGGATATAATCCTTTGCTCTCCTTTTCTTGCTTTTATGCCTCTTTATGGCCTCTTTACAAACTTTTCTCACTTAAGCTGGTCTCCTTACTGTCCAATACCTCACCAGGAGCATAGCTCTCTAGGCTTCTCCTTTTGTTCTTTCTTTCTCCAGCCCTGGAAAACCCTCCTTTGTATATAACCAATACAGAGTTCTCAATGACAGAATTTTAGGTCTTATTAATGAAAAAGATTTTGCTTCATTTTAACTTTTGCCCAGGCAAGCATTGTCTTCAGAGAGAAGTGTCTGATGGTAGCATAGCATTAATTATAATTTAATACATCTATTAGAAGTCTTTTTTAGGAAAAAGCAGTTTTAAAAAAATTATTTTTTGCAAGTTTTCTAGGGGGTGTCAGGGCTGCTATTTAAGAACAGATGCATGAGTGAACTGCACTTAATTAAGAGTTCTTAGAGGATCCAGGATAGAAAATTATTTCCTGATAAGGTCTAAGGTCTGATTCTATTTATATAATGTTTTGCCAAAGGTAAATTGTCTTCCTAACAAGACGCTTCCATTATCTAAGCAACATGTAAAGGAGTAATATATATTTTCAATCATTTCACGTGAAAATTCACATGGCTTTCAGGAAGGAAAGATGCAAGAGGAATATTTCCCTTAGCTTACTCTGCTAGAACCCTTCTAAGCACCAGTGAAATAGGGATTTAAATAGAATTTTAAAACATCATTATAAACTAGAGTCCCTTTTAACATATACTTTGAAAGTCAACTGACTAGTTGATTTCATGTTACGTTCATTTTTGAGCACAATAATGTCACGACTTCAGAATTATACAGTTCATCAGCCAGATCCGTTGAAAGCAACTCCACACAAGTAGGGGTAACAGTGTACAACTCTGTCAGTAAACTCTAATGGACTTACATGGTGGAATTGAATATGCATACCTCTGGCTGAAATGGCTACAGTATAATATTTTTATCCCATTCATTGTGTATGTCAAATTTAGATGTATACATCAAAACTTCAAAGAGTTGGTTTCTAAAGATCATCATGGCCCAATCTGAAAAGCTCAAAAAATATATAATTTATTATCAATAACAGAAAGTGTATTATAGGCCATGGTATTAGTTTTCTGTCACTGCTGTAATAAATACCACAAATGTAGCAACTTAAAATAATACAATTTTTTTTTCTCAGTTCTGTGGTCAGAAATCTCGGCTGGCTCAGCTAGTTTCTCTGCTGTAGGTTTCACAAAGCCCAAATCAAGTTGTTGACTGACTAGTTTCTTATCAGGAGGCTCTGGGAAGCCTCTAGAGGCTCTTCTTTCAGGTTCATTCAGCTATTGGTAGAATTCAGTTCTTCGCAGCTGTAAGACTGATATCCCTCTTTCCCTGCCGGCTGTCATCTGCGGGCTGCCCTTAGTTCCTAGAGGCCTCTCTCTGTTTCTTGTACATGGGTCCTTACTTATCAGAGCTAGCAACAGCATGTCAAATCCTTCTCCTGTGTGGAATATCTCTAACTTCTCCTTCTACCAGATTTCTTTTTTGCTTCCAGCCAGAGAAAGTTCTTGGCTGTTAAGGGCTCATGTGACCACATTGTGCCTACCTGAATAATCCAGGATAATCTTCCTGTTTTAAGGTTTCTTAACATTAACTACATTTGCAAATTCCCTTCTGCCAGGTAGTGTAAAATATTCACAGATTCCAGGGATTAGGGCATGGATATCTTTGGGGAGGGGGCCTTATTCTGCTTCCCACACCCACCAAAAATAAAAGAAAGTTGCAAAATCACAAAACAGAAGATCTATGAAAGGGGTGCCATACATGATACTCGATTAAAAAATATATTCTGAAGGAAAAGGAAAAATATATTGTGACATGTCCCAACTAGAATATTATGTGGTTAAAAAAAAATCCTGTCTTTAAAGTATATCTAATGATATCAGAGATGTATACAATATAATTTAAGCAAAACCAACACAAAACTATATTTACTGTATAATGATCCATATTTTACATATATGGATATACACATGTATATGCACAGATATTTATGTCTCTTTATTTAATGCCTATACCTATATATGTATATGTATAACCATATCCATATATGCATACTTTAGGTGGTACACGTGATATCTTTATATACCAAAACATACCAAAAAATTACCAGGGCAATCTCTGAGTAATGATATACTTTCTTCTTCATATGTTCTGTGAAATCATATTTTCCAAAACATTATAATCAGAAAACAAAATGCCATGTTTAAAAGAAGAATGATATCATGCGTGATTTCTCACATAAAACTGAATATTCTAGCAAGTGAATCCAACGAGTCTCATACTCCGAATAGATTTCAGTTTATCACGAATTAACCATAAAAGGAGATCTGGTACCCTGAGATAGGGGTGGGAGTAGGGAGGATGATTCCTACCTTATTGACAGATCAATCACAGAAAATAATTGAAGGTTCACAGAAATTTCTCTGCTAAATAAAACCTTTTCTGAGTTCCCTTCCCTCTAACCTGCAGCATGAAAAATTAGTACTTTTTGTTTGTTTTTTTTCTGTATCTTAATTTTATAGGTAAAGAACTCTGAGAGAGATTGTAATTCAGGATCTCTAGAGCTGTGGAGAGTCCCCATGTAGACGTCCAAGGGTCTTACACCACGAGATCCCCTGAAGCAACATCATTGTCCTTCTCCCTTGATGAGAGACAAATCAAACAAAGGAAGCAATGATCCTTCTCTCACCCTGGATGTCAAGTAACTCTATTCTATGAGTTGGGGGAAAGAGGTACAGCCCTTTGACGACAAAGAATATTTACCTGTGCTCCTCATACATTCCCAATGCCCAAAACATCTCAAATGGATTTCTACTTTTTCTTAGAACAGTAAATCACTGCCAAGACAGTTGAGCTCATTTCTAAGCTCTATTCCATGCCTTCACATTTTGTTAATATCAAAGAGGCTGCTTTAAGTGGGGAACACTGACATACGTCATTACATAGGGTTATTACTGTCGCTGCTCTATTTTTCTCAATATCATCAAGAAGGCAATCACTGCCCTTTGGTCTCAATGGTGCTCTTCTTTACAGAAGGGAAAAGTTAGCATTCCTGCAAACCCATAATTGGAGAAAAGGTTTTCACCAGAGGTTGAGTGCTTTTAGATATGAAAGACAGGCCACATGCCGCTAAGACTCAAAAATAGCACAATAAAGGAACAGAGGATTAAATTGTTCCCCATCTTTCCCTAGGAAACCTGACCCACAGAATTGTGCTGATAAAACTTTCACTTTGTATATTGACTTTTGCTCATTCAACCTTCAAGAGAGGTAATCACTGCACAGAAATTACTCTCTTATTAGAATGTATTGCGATAAATTGGAAATGGTGTCTTGGTCACATGCTACAAATTGGAGGCTTGAGACTCAGCTGCCTGTCAATCAGTGGTGTGGAAGTCTACAGCAACAGGCTGCGGAAGAACACCTGGCTTTGAAAATAGGAGAGCCAAGGCAAGACTGGAAATGACGTCTATGAACAGAAAAGAGAAAAATCCCAAGATAGGAGAGTGAGTCTGATGTCATAAGTGTCACATTTGGGTTCTGCATTGTGATGCATTTGATGCTTGGGAATGCAAACCAAAAAGCCTTTCTTCAAAAGAGGATGTGACACAACTGAATTATTTCCATAATAATCCACCTGCATGACAGTTCCTTAGCACCTTGCCTTGCCTCTTTGGTCAGCCCCTGCCAGCTTCAATATCTGATATTCCCTGATAGTTTGCATGGTGTGCCATTCCCCACCCAAATTTGCATCTTGTATTATTATTTTGATATCCAACTATGTCCCAATCCTGACTTTAGGCTTGTTCCCTCAAAAGTAGGATTTGGCATCCTCCCTATGTTGCCTTTGGTATTTCTTTATGAACTCTGCCTTATTTTTGGCCTTGCTGACATTGTGATACAGGCAGCCAGAGCTACTTTCCTCTGAGGGTCAAGGCAATATCAAGGGAATACACTGCTGGAACATGTAGCCAAGACTGATTGGATAATTTTCTAATTTCTCCACTTCACATTATATCTGTCTCTGGTTGTACCTGTATTGCTCTAGAACAAGTCCTGGAAAAAGGAGTATTTCCATCACCTCATTTTATGGACTGATGGGTCTCATACTTTCGTGTATATGAGAATGACCTGGAAAAATTATTTTAAAAATTGCTTCCAGGACCCATTACCTAGATATTCTGACTTTATATGTCTGGCATGGTACCACAAAATTGTATTTTAGTGAAGTGTCGGCATATTGAGAAGCACTGCTGTAAACAGTAAGAGAAAGGAAGAAAATAGGAGTCCTAGAAACTTGGAGGGAAATGAAAACACTCTCTGGGATGTAAAATATGAAACCATCACCTAATGTATCAGAGCACTGACAGCCGAAATCCTCAGTCTTCTGCCTGTGTTTAGATGTTCCATGTGTCCCCCCTTCAGGGAAAGAACAAGGTGACTAGAGAGCAGGAGTATTTTTTTCCATGACGGTTGTATTTCTTACTGGCATTCTCCCTTACAGTCTATCTCTGTGAGGCCAAGTGTGTGAGCCTGCTCTTTGAGATAGATCTGTTTGTGGCAGGCTGGTAAGTTGATATCAGGCCTTCAGACTGCAGAGAACAACAGAGGCGAGACCACAGTAAATAGAGCAAGACGATGAATGCCACCTTCTGCGGACTCTAAGGCAGTAGACCTGCCCCAGGGAGTTACCCACTGTATTGCTACACTGGGGTCACTATGCTTGATCTTCTACAATGGCTTTAAAAATTGAATTAGCGGTCGCTTTGTAATCTATGAGCTTTTGAGAGCAGAGACCATGTCTCATCCATCTTTTTGTCTCCAGAACGTAGCACAGTGTTCAGTAAATGTTGAATAAATGACTGGATAAAGGAAGGAAATCACCAAGAAGATGACAGATAGATAGATAGGTAGATAAACTAGGTAACTATGTATATATATATATATATACACACACACATTTATGGGAGAGAGAAAGAGAGAGCGAAGATACTAGTGCTTTAGGAAGAAATGACCTCATTCTCTATTCCATCTGAATTACCCCGGAATAAATACTGTTTTTCATTACTCTTCAATTGCATTTAGTCACATAAATATACGCCCCCCACACACACAACAGTCTGCAAAAAAGGACATTTGGCTTATACCATGAAGAAACCCTTCTACATATTTATATTTATTATTTTCTAAATCTCTTTTATTTCTTCTTTAGAAACCCACTGATGAGTTAGTGTTAACGTGCTTGGAACAGAACTGCTTTTTGAAGACTAATATATGTTCTGTTGAAAGAACTGCTTCTGGTTTCTAAGAATAATTAACGACACACTTTAATTTATGAACGTCTGTGCTCAAAGGTCTTTCATCCGTGGGAGGGAGAGGGAGAGAAAGAGAGACTGAGAGGCTAATGGAGAACATTCCTGTCCTTGTGCTTGGCTCTGGGGGACTGTCCAGAAGCAGCACTGAAGAGACAAAAGGAATCATGGCTGAGCTCGATTTTACATATGTGCCTTATCAATTGTCAACCTCCATATTTTAGGTCTTAGACAACCCTCTCTCCCCGCCAATGTCTATGATTTAAGAATAACAATGTGACATGAACACGGAGATGAGAGGATACGTGAATAAGAAAAAGGATGGTGGTGAATAATTAAAAGGAGGGGGGATAGGAGGAGGAGAAAGAAAGTGACTCATGGGGGAGCAAAACGTATTCCTCTTTCCTTTGTCTTTTCCATGCACTGTACCTCTCAACCAGGAAAGCAGATGTCTTGACTCTCAAAGGAAATAAAGGTGGCAATTAAATACTGACAAGAAGAATAATAAAAATAAAAAGGAAGAAAAGAACAGTGAGGAAAGACTGCCTCATCCCTCAAGTCTATACAGTGATTCTGACAAACTTCTCCCCATGCATCAATGTGAGGAGAGTCAGAGGGTTCAACCTTTAGGACCTGGGCAGTGGGTTTTCGAATCATCCAACAAATGGGTCTAGTTTTTTTCCACCACCTCTATGCTTGCCCTGCCTTCCACTCCCCAGCATCCCTAGGAGTCAGCCGCTTGTGTTCCATGAACTCACATGTGCCCCCCCTGCAGTGGTTCCATGAGGCCAGTCCTGCTAACCAGATCAGCCCCAGCCTCGTGACAGCAGTCTCCTCTCCATCGCCAATGGCCTCAGTCAAGGCTCCCATGGTCTCTGGCTGTCTTTGGATACTGTGCTACCCTATCCCTCAGTCAGCCCCCACTAGGTACCATCTCCACTCTTCCCTAGGTTCTCAATGCTGCTAGGGGAAAATGCCAAACCAAAAACACCTGCCTGGTCTTGAAGGACACTTTATTTCAACTTCCACTTCTCAGTAAGACCTGTGTTCTAAGCAGCCTCCAATAATGCTTCAGGCAGCTCTTCTCTACAACCCGCTCCCCCTGACCCCAGAACCTCGAAAGATGCCTTGGCTCTCTCTGTGCCCTGGACCTCCAAAGATGACAATCTTTTCTCCTACCTAGATGGGAAAATCAAGACCCTGGCGTAAGCATTCAAGAAGTTGCCCTTATTTCCCATCTGCCCAGTTTCATATCCTTTGTCTCCAAAACGGAGGATGAAATGCCCCCTCCTCCTCGCTAATTCAACCCTCCGCCCACCTACCACACCACATTCCTGCCTAGCCCCGTCTCCCTCTACCTAGCCAGTCACCGCTTCCACCCAGTCACTCCCTCCCACAAGCTTCTGGTTAACAATAATTTCATTCCTTCCTACCATGAGCTGGCCTCTTCTCTAACTTCATCATTAGCCTGGAGCAGACTGCCTCCTGTCCTCACTAGGGTATTGAGTTCACCACTGAACCCCACTCCCACCTCCCAATTCCTGCCACCTTTTGCCAGAACTAATAGTGATCATTATTTCTCTTATGTTTGACACCGTTAAAATGCTATCTACCCCTCGAGGCCTGGTGCAGTTTTTTTCCTCCTTGATTCCTCCCCACCTTCTCTCCCTTAGCTGCGTCTATTACAGCTTTTCCACGGCCCCTCTGCACTCGTGCCTCAGTGCTCTGCTTGCGTTTTTGCGGTACGTGGGCCTCTCGCTGTTGTGGCCTCTCCCGTTACGGAGCACAGGCTCCGGACGCGCAGGCTCAGCGGCCATGGCTCATGGGCCCAGCCACTCCGCGGCATGTGGGATCTTCCCGGACCGGGGCACGAACCCGCGTCCCCCGCATCGGCAGGCGGACTCTCAACCACTGCGCCACCAGGGAAGCCCGCAATAACCATCTTTAGTCACCATTTCTCATAAACTCTGCCCCAGATTTAAAACACTCAGGGGTTCTGTTTCTTACGAGTCTAAAATCCTCTGCCACATTAGGTGCAGACTCGGAAATAAGCAACCTTATTTTATTGCTGCCCAATTTCTGACTACTTCCAACATCACCTTCTGGTCAACCTGGTTTCTTCCTGAGTCAGACACGTGCAAAGCACATCCTTATCTCAGGGCCTTTGGAGTCACAGAGCCTTGGATTCAAATCCTGCCTTTTCCCTTTCGTAGCTGTGACCTTGAGCCTCGGATTGCTCATTTGTAAAATGCAGACAATCACATCACAACTAAATGGCTAGGTCCTCATGTTCCTTCTCTAACATTACAGCTCTCAGCACAGACCTGAGCACAGCACAGGTGCTCAGTAACCTCAGGCAGCTGTCAATCGTGCTTAGCTCACCAATGAGAAGTGACCTCAACAATAAAGAGAAGTAGGATCAAATATAGGGATGTGAGGAACATAGCTAGAAGGGTGAAGCAGAATCTTTATGGAGATTTAAAAAAAAAATAAAAGACTTGAAAAGTAAAAGGCTCTCTAGTAGTCCTGGTGTGAAGGCCCCAAGTAGCAAAGGCTTACATTAAAGTAGCACGAAATGAGTCAAAGGAAAGTTTTCAGTGTTTTGTGAGAAATTCAGAGAGACGTCAGAGAGGCCATGCTGCCATCTATTTTCTACCTTTCAATTTTATTCTTCTTGCCCCTTTGCGGGGAGTAGGGCCGTTTTCTGCCTCTGTCTCTTTAGCTTCAAATGAGGTAAGGACAACGCTATGACAAAGGAGAGTGCTACCTCTCTGCTTTCTGTTTTCCACAGCTTTTAAGCCTATGATTCTGTTCTTGATCACTGCATAATTACCTTCATTATATTAGATCATCATATTATCCTCACTTCATAAATGAGGAAACTGAGGTTCAGAAAGATTGTGACTCACCTCCTTAAAAAGTCCTCTTAAGGTATTAATGTGATTAAATGCCTGTTCCTACAATAGGCCAATTGTAAGAAGCTCTTGCTTCAAGTTTCTGTGACAGATATGTATAACAGAAAATCACTATGAGTAAAAGCATCCAGATTTGACGGTCGTAGGTATTACCTACTTTGTCCCCTGGAAACATAAAGTTCTTTCTGTTGGTGTGTTTGAAATGGAAAAAGTCAGAACCATATTTGGGGGTGATATCTTCCATATTTTTCGTGTCATATCTGCATCTAAAATATGTAACTGTGCTGCCTCAGCTGTGATGAACTGAGGGATCTTGAATGTAGATCTCCAGGGAGAGGAGCTGACAAGAAATTTAGAAAGACCCAGGCCAGAAAACTAAACTTTTCAGGTTTGACCTCAAGAGATTAACCAGTTGCCCAATGTCCAAGATTCTAGAAGGTCTCAAGTTGCTTATTAGCAATAGACTCTGATCTTTGTGGTAAGACATGGCAATAGGTTACAAATATGCAGAAAGTGGTAATATTTGGCATCAAACTTACAGACAAACCTGAGTGTCAGGGGCATCAATCACTTTAAAGCAGGACCACAGGGAGAAAAATGGAGGGCCCAGATCCTACAGAAATGGGCCTGGGAAGACTTAGGGAGGTTATCAAGGCCCCAGGGAGAGAGCTTATGTTCAGAAAGCTTTCAGTAAAAGAAAAGAAACTGCAATGTGAATTAAGAAACTGAGGAACATTAATAATATGATTTTTAGCGAGGACTGTGAGCCAGGCACTGTTTTAGGCATTTTGTATGAAAATACAAAAGAATTCTTCCATTCAGTCATTCTGTAAAAACAGTATTATAATCCTCATTTACATGAAGTAAATTTTTAAAAGCCTCACCTTACAGGAAATTTTAGTAAAATAAGGATAAAAAATGTCCTATTTTAGATTGTTCTCATAAGGATTGCACGAGGATTCTCATAAGGATTCTCCATATAATGAAAAATTTCAAAGAATGCCTGGCACATATTAAGCAGTGAATGAATGCTAACTCCTACTTGCTATAAAAATAAGTACATATTAATAATAAAAGAAACTGCAATACAAAATTCTTAAGTAACTTGCTCAAGGTTACACGACCATTAATTGGTTCGAGTCAAGCTACGAACCCATCTCTATCTGGTTCTAAATGCTGAGCTTGTCAACACTGGGCAATAGAGGCACACATAGTGTCAGATTGGTTGGGGCAGTGAAGCAGTTGTTGTAGCTTGGTGGACACGGAGCCTAGAGGATCGATCATTCAGGCACATAGTAAATAGGACTTTGGGCATCAAGATATCTGGGCTCTAATCATATTTCAAGATGGTGTTCCTAACAACAATGAGGTGTGGTCAGGCTAGTCTCTGAGTCTGTGAAAGGCAGACTTGCTGGGTGAACTATGGCAGCATTTGTAGCTAAGGGACATAAACCACTGAAAACTGTCTGAAAGCTATATGGAGAAAAGGAAGATAGTGGTTCCAGACTTCTTCTTGTAGGTAGTCATGGATGAGAGGTTTGGAATATGTTATCAGATACTTTCATGTATTCAAAAGTAAATTCTTTAAACCAGACTTTATAAATGATTACCAGGTGCAGATGTTGACACACTCCTGGTCTATTGTCCAGTCTTCAGTCTTGCATTAACTAGTAGGCACAGTAATGACCACTGCTATGGCTGCCCATTAACCACTACTAAGTTTATAGTTTATGATGTTACATGATTTAAGTTCTGTCTATAAAATTTTGTATCCAACTTTGCAAATGCTTAGTTTGACCTATGTCTATGGATATGTTTAATACAACATTGTACCTGATCTGCCAAAGATTTTTCTGTCATTAATTATGAGAGTTAAGGTGCTATACAGAAGGAGGTAGCTCTACCACTTTGTCTTGGAAAGGGCCAGAGATATGAGTGGGTATTAAATCAGGCATTTCAACAACCCAGAAATATGTTTAAAATATCCCCAGATTCAAAAGGGTTGCTCTGCATATTTTACCTACCCATTCTATAAGGTGGTAAACACAATATAAGGAATTCACTAAAGAAGGAAAGCAGGTACAAACAATTCTGTGAGTGTTGATACTCATTTTTTTTTCACTGCAAGTGATCCTTGCCCAAGTTCTTTTGAGATGGAAGTTTAAAAAGTAACAATCAAATAAAAAAAGAAAAAACACCTTCCATCACCACCCAGGGAACTTCACAGACTATGAATAACTTAAATAAATATTAAAAACTTGCAAAACTGTATTCTTGTACCAAATTAGACAAAAGTTGAATTGTTTCAGACAAAGAGTTTTTCTTTTTTGCTTTTTTAATCTTGACAGACCACTATTATATCAGGTGAACATTGCAGCAAGTAATGATATTTAAAATTAAGGAAACTTTTCCATTTCACTGATGCAATTTTAACATTTACAATGGGTCTTTTTGCCATTCTAATTATTTTTCTAATTCTATTAATGCTTTTTGTATAGGATTATATTGGTTCCTCTTCTAATGATCACTAAAACTTCATTTGGAGTTGTAGCACTTCATTAATCTTGATTACTTACAATTAATCAAAAAATTCTTTTCTTCACATTTAGGTCTCAGAAATGTTTATCTATATGTAAATTATGAACACCCAATTAAATTTATGTTATCTTGTTTTTTTTTATTTTTGGAAAATCTGGAAACTGAATACGTTTCCTCATCTGAGAGATCATATAACTTGGCATTTAAAATCTTTGACTCTGGAGTCAGACTATTCAGATTCAAAGCCAGTTCTTCCTCTTTATAGCTGAATATGATGGAGAAAGTTACTTAACTTCTTTGTTCCTTTTTATCTTAACCTATAAAGCTAGAATCATAATAATAATACCTAACTCAAGAGCAATTATAAGTATTTAATAAAATATGTGTAAAACAGTTATAACATGACCAGGCACATAATGAATATTCATAAGGTTAGGTCTTTTTATTATTTGTAAAATAGAAATAATTAAATTGTGGTGTCATTAACCTTTAGAATCAGACAGCCAGAATTTTAATTCTTAGTCTTTGTTCCACTAACTGCATGGTATTATCCAAGTTATTTAACTCTCTTTGCTTCACTTTTCTTAGATTTAGGTAGATATAGATATGTATATAGGTATAGATATAAGATAATAACACCACCTCTCAACTTTGCTGGGAGGATTAAACCAAGAAAATGATTAACAGAGTTAGCATTTAGTATATATTTTGTATTCGATTTAAATGGAAGAACATCTTTTTTTAAATTCTATATAAAGCTAAAAATTATATGAAATGCTGTCTGGAAATCATCTGTAATATTTGACTTAGATATTTTCCTTGTGATAGAGATAAAAAACCTGTAACATATTTAGGATCCATTCATTCTTTAAAAAATACTAGAATGGCTAATACATACTAGCCATTGTGCTAACAACCGGAAATAAGTATTAAAAGGCAGAGACCACAGCTTCCAGGGAGCTCTATGACCAGTAAGTGAGGCAAGGCAACTAAATAACAGGCAATGAGGCAACTGCCCACGTGCTGTGATGGAGGCATTTCTGGGGGGTAACGGAAGAGCAGAAGAGGAGCAAGAAACGCTTGTTATACATGTGGAATCTGAGCAGATTCTGGAAAGAGTAGGTGTTAGCTACCCAACAAATAGAGAAAGAACATTCTGGTTAGAGGGAACAACTTACAGAAAAGACCTTAGGAATCATGTTGTCAAGCTTGAAGGTGTGCTGCAAGGAGGAGAGATTATGCTGAAGGGTCAGCAACAGGTCACTAGGAAGCACACAGGAAACAGGGATCCTGGGAAAAAGTTCATCCAGGGGAATTGTATGAGTTGCTTTGAGTTTAAGAAGGGTTCTCAGGTAGAATGGCGAAGTGCCCAGAAGGGAACAAAATATGGAGACAGAAAGCCTGGTTAGGAGGTTGTTAAAGACATCAAAGTGGCAAATGATTGAGCTCAAATTAAGGGCATTTGTTCAAATTTATATTTATACCCACATTAACATATTTACTATAACAAAATTGGAGACACGTCTAAATAAGTTGTTTCACATGCTCTTATAAGATTTTTTCAAGTGTTGGCAAATGTTCTTCAGAACAATTTTTAAAACTCATTTCATGCTATCCGGATCTAAGGAATACTAGCTTGACTGCTATGACCTATACAGAGTGGTTATGCAACCGAATGCCCAACTCTGAAGGATCTAGACGTGGACTTTGCCTTCAGGGCATTTATAGTCCAGAAGAGAACACAGACTAGGAAACAGTGCATTACGTTTCAGTGCTCTGAGTGCTGTGTGGTGGCAGAAGGAGCTGCTGTGGAAGCATGTAAGAGGATGGCTTCCCCTATGCATGGAATCCAGAGAAGACCCTGTGCAGTAATGAAATCCACAATTAACCAAAGATGAGTAGGATCTAGCTTGAGGAGGCCAAGCAAAGAAAAGCATCACAGGCAAACTCAGATGTGAAGGTCCAAAGGACAAAGGACTTAGCCCCTTCTAGGAAAAGGAAAGAGTTCAGTGTATCTGGAGCTTAGCATGTGAGGAAGGGGATGTACAAAAGTCAAGGCTGGAAAAGAAAGACGGAGCCACCATCACTAAAGGCCCACACATCACACTAAAGTATTTGGACATGGACAGATTTTGAGTTGAAATAATACCATCCTGGCTACCTTGTAGAGAATGGAAATAGTAAATCTCTGGGTATGCCAGGTATCTAAGCAGAAAACTAAGTTCCCAGACTAGACTGTGATCCCAGAGAGGTAAACATGCTACATTTTCTGAAGGATTCCCAAGAGCCAGCATAGGGGCTGCCAATCACAGGCACTCGAGTCAGATTTTCAAATGATTGAATGGGTGACAAGAAATTAAATGTCTAGTGAGAAGCTCATTTTCCATAACCTAACTAATTTTCTATTCCTGGATAGTACTTTCTAATTTCTCTCCTAATTGAAATAATGCTGAAATGAATACCCCTGTTTAAATCTTCAACTACATTTATATTTATTTTACTTAAAATCTTAGCAATAGAATTACTGTAAAGAGTATGAATATTTTTAAGACTCACAAAATCTGCTCTAAAGAAAGGATATTCCAAATATGCTCTAACAATCAAATACTTGAACATGTGTGTTTCCTCGCATCTTCAGCACACTTGGATTATCCATGAGTTTGATGATGATTTGCAATTATTGCATGAAATACTGGGGAGGAGCTTGTATCTTCATTATCTATTTATATTTCTTTTGTTAAATCCCTGAAATCATGTCCTTTGCCCAGTTAAAAGCATGTTTATTGATTTTCCTTTTAATTTGAAATGAATATATTCAGGTTATGGATTTACCTGTGAGTTAATTTTGGCTAAGTCTTAGAAGTTGATTTACTATTTTAATGTCATTTTCTTCTACAGAGATGGGTAGTGCTGTATTTGGTAGCATGAAATCAATATATCTTTTCCTCAGGGCAGTATAGTATTATGGAATTATAAGCACTTTTTATAAATTAATAACATCATCTCTTTGTCTTGTATGTTCAAATTCATTACCTATTTGACATTTGCCTTTACTTTCACTCACAGAAATTTCTGACATCCATTTATTTTTTGCTTTAAAATTTTATTTTTCCTGCTTTCCATAGCATCTTTAGTTTTTTGACTTCATGAGATTAACGTGCCATGTATTACAATTCATTTTTACTTTGTAATAAAAACAGTTAAGCTATGGTTTTCCTATGAGTCAATTTTGGCTAAAGCTTTTAGGTTAATTTGCTGGTTTTTTAAAAATTATAATTATGTTCCCAAAATATATGTAGTACACTGCTTAATGCCTAGAGTTAGCATTCAAGGCCAAGTCCAAGAATCGAAATTCTGGGGACTTCTCTGGTGGCGCAGTGGTTAAGAATCCGCCTGCCAGTGCAGGGGACACAGGTTCGTTCCCTGGTCCGGGAAGATTCCACATGCCGTGGAGCAACTAAGCCCGTGCACCACAGCTACTGAGCCCGTGAGCCACAACTACTGAGCCCGCGTGCCACAACTACTGAAGCCTGAGTGCCTAAAGCCCATGCTCCGCAACAAGAGAAGCCACTGCAATGAGAAACCCGCGCACCACGACGAGAAGTAGTGGCCACTCACCACAACTAGAGAAAGCCCACACGCAGCAATGAAAACCCAACTCAGCCAAAAATAAATAATTTTTTTAAAAAATTCAAATTCTGGTCTCTCAAGAGCGGTGTGACGAACAGGTAGTTCCTTATTCCTTCTATACCTTCATTTTCTCACCTGAAAAATAATAGAGTAATACCTACCTCATAGAATATGCAAATATTTATGAAGGACCTGGCGCACTGAGGCACTGATCTAGATGTTGGGAGTACAGTAACAAAGAAACTAGGTAACATCCCTGCCATCATGGAGCTTACATTCTCCTGGGGAATGGACAGCAAACCAATGAACACACCAATACATCATGTAATGTCAGGGGGATGATTAGTGCTCAGAATAAAAATCAGTCATGGCAAGGAGATAACATGGGGCCAACGAGATGCAACTTTAAATAACTTGTTGTGAGTTTATAATATATCACATAACTAAAGTAGTTTTTCCAGGGTCTGGCATATAATGAATGCTTAACAAATACTAGCAATTATTAATTACAATTTAACTTTCCTCTTAAACTCACAAGTTATTCATACAAGTATTTTGTCAGTGTGTTTGCTTTAATTCCAAATGACAAGATTATATCCACAGGCTTTTTAAAAAATTTTTGTTTATTTGTTTGCTTCTTTTAAGCAGAAAATATGACCCACTTACTTTATGCATTTTGAAATTTTTGATTATTTTCTGTGGCTTAACACAGAAATTGTTTTAAAAATAGATTGGAGGCTATCAAGTTTATATTTTCTATCTAGAGATGATAAAATTAGATATCTATTTTTTATCTATCAAATTACCCTCATTACATTATTACGATCATCATCCTTTATTGTTTTTTGTTGGTCTATAAAGAACTTACACAGATATGCAATTGCCAACTTCTCTTTATCTAACAGGTTTTGATTTATACATTTTGATATAATGATACTTAGGACATAAATCTTTATGACTCATGTCTTTACTATGGATTGTGTCATTTATCAGAGTAAAATGACATTCTGTGCCAACTTCACTGCCTTTGTTTTGGGTTTGCTATCTAGTGAGAACTACTTTTAGAGTTTTGGCTGTTGAAAAACTAACACGAGGCTGTTAAAGGAATGAATAATTCTCCTTTTTCTTTGTTTAAATTTTAAGATGTTCTCTTTTTTTTCAAGTTTGTCTGATTTTGATTTATACTTTTATCTTTTAAAGTTCCATTATGCTTTAAGTGCATCTTTTTTAAGCAGCATATGGCTTTAGTTAGCTTTTTAATGATAATTGAGTCTTTTTTGAAATGTAGCATTAACTTATTTTCATTTATCGTCACAATTGATACATTTGTTTTTTTTTCATTCATCTTGCTCTATGTTTGCTGACTTTTTTTAATGGAAGTTTTTTTGTACTGTATTGGCTCTATCTGTTGCTGTGTTTATATTATTTATTTGTGCGTTGGGATGTTTTTAATCTGTTTTTAAAATTCGACTAATGCTTACTTTTAAGTAAGAACACACACATGCATGTGCGCACGCACTCACATATTTTTGTATAATCGCTGTCATGAAATAACCCATATTTATTCTTTATCCCTCAGGCTCTTTTTGTTCTGTCTTCTGCTCCAGTAATAACCTAACCTCTGCAGCATTCGTTAGCCCAGTGTGTGCTAAATGTATGAAAGCATGCTAGCTTAGTCTAATAGATACCATAATAATGACCATTTCTCTATAACAAATTTGCTTCCATGGACCAGACACCTTCTAATACCAGAAATTTGCTTATCTGATTAAAATGTATCAGCTTGGAGCAGACATTCAATAACAGTGCTTATTAGGCCCACATATATACCAAATGACCATGACTGCAAGAAAGCATATAGATATTATTTACTGCAGAGTGACAACCAATAAGTTATTTGAGTTGCTCTATTACATAGCTCCCTAGCATCTCCCTATACCACCTGAACATGCTGATGGTAGACTCAGCTCAAAAGCTGCTCAAAAAGGTAAATTTTATTGAATAAATATTGTCAATAGAATGTACCACCCTCACAGCCCCTCTCCCCAACAATTAATTTTATGTCCAGTTATCTACAATCCAACTTATTAGCAACTCCTGCCTGATACAACCAACAAAAAATAGCTTAAATCATATTTGTACACACATGACTCATATTTCCACTCTTTCCATCCCTTTTAAAAAATCAATATTTGGGCATCACCTAGCTAAATTCTAGATAAATACAATCTAAATCCAAGTCAGTAAGAATAATGTTGACCAAGACAAATATAAGACAGTGTTCTGAGCCAGACCACAAGAAATCCACCTCCAAGTGGACGATAATCCATTAATCAACATGTTTCAGGTAATATAGTTGTTCATCGTATTTTTAAATTTACCAAACTGTGATCAGGGAGGCATAAGAGTCACTAAGAGCTAAAAATCTACTTATTATATGATTACCTTACAAGTTTTATCCAACTCTCTCTGGATACAAATTTCATCACATGTAGTGTGGTATTTCTAGTATTTTCATAGAAATAGTAACCTAGAATCCTTCTTGGAGAAAAAAAAATGCAGCACACTGGTCTGAGTCTGATGAGGGGCAAGGACTTTCAAATGAAGAAAGGTTAACCCCTAGTTTCTAAAGAGGTGCTCACATGGGGGACAGGGAGGACTCATTCTGAAGTAAGATGGAGTCAAGGAATCTGAGTATGGTCTTAGAACAGAAGTTGAATTTGTCAGGAAAAGATGACTTTTCCATGATTTTGCACAACAGCAGTGAATCAGGTACTGGAACATGTTCCAATATGCCATATAGTAAAAGATGCAAAAAAACTAAGAGAGTAAAGTTCAGTTTAAAAAACTAATTCTGGAAGTACGGAACTAGCACCCTAGCCCCCTTTCTAGTAGCCTAAGAAGGACCGTAACAGTGCTGGTGATGGGGCTTTCTTCTATCTCAATAGGACAACAGACCATGTTAATGAAGAAAGGAGGATCCAAAGCCTCAGAAGATCTTTCATACCCAACAAGAAGAGCCACTGGGTATCCTAGGACATAGGGTTGCCCGAGCAAATACAGAGCACTCGGTTAAATTTGAATTTCAGATAATAAGTAATTATTAGTATTAGTATGTTCTGTGCAATTCCTTGTTCATCTGAAATTCAAATTTAACCAGGCATCCTGTATTTTTTTTATTTACTAAATTTGGAGACCCTACTCAGGAAGTTTTGAGAGAAAGGGAGGCCTCAAATAGCAGAGTTCTTATTATTCTTACAAATAAAAAATTATCAATATTTTCATTACCTTGCATATTTCCAACATATATCCTAACTGTAATCATGCAGCTTGATTTATTCTGGAAAAGCAAGGTTCCCCCCACCCCCAATTGATATAATATTCTTAAATGCTTCTGAAATTCCCTTTTATTATTTTGAATTACTTATTCCCTCATCAATATCTTATTATAAGCACCACTGCCAGATCTTAAATCCATTGAGTTCTCACTGACATCAAATTCAAACTCCTTTAAAATATATGGTATATAAAGGAAGAAAATACTGGCTTAAATGACCAAATATGTAAGGGAAGACAGGAAGAAGAAAAACATCTGGTAATTAAAAAAAAAAGAAAACAATAAGTGTTTAAATCTGATCATTATAGTGTTTAGTTTCACTTGTGAGCAAATGAAAATTCAGTAAACTCCCTACATTTGCATATTTAGCTCAATCTAAAGACTCTCATGGCTTCTTTCTAATTCTCACAGAGACTCATTCCCTTGTGGATTCCTCAGGCTTTAAGATGAATGTACCTGTTTATCTTGTCACTTGCACAATTTCAATTGAAAGGCCTTTTAACTGATGTCAGTAAGAAAACTACTGCTATTTGTAAAAAGAATTTGAGTGAGGCAGTTTGAAAGTTAGAGATATGTTTGTCCTGCCCACGCTTGCTCCAAAAGGAAAACAGTACCTTCCACTTTAAAAAAAGAAACAGTTAAACATGCTCAAAGATTCATAATGCAAATTGGTATGATGAGCACTCAAGTAAGTGTGTGTGTGCATATGTGTGTGTGTGTGTGTGTGTGTGTGTGTGTGTGTAGTGTAGGTCAAGGCATTAGACTCCTAGACGTAGCTAGAAATACACAAAAAAATCTCACTAAATGTCCCCAAGGCAGAAGTGATAGACTCCTTTTTAAACCTCCATGCAGAGGCTCCTTAAGCCTTAAGTATAAGGAGGGAATAAAATGGCTGGATAGGGTCTCTTTAACTCCAGCCAGACAATTAATTTCCAGCCCTCACACCATAGATTTGACCTCAGAATGCTTGTCCTGTGTTGTGCTCCTGGCAAGACAAGCCCATCTGAGGTTTCAAAGAGCATCTGATAAGAGTAAGGCCAGCTGGTTTGCCAGCTACTGCTCCCCCTGGGAAATGGAGGGAGACTTCCTGGCTACCCTGAACTACTACCATTTATAGTTATTAGTATATATAGGAATGAGTCTCCAAGACCCCAAGCTTGCCTCTTGGCAAAGCTGTCCACAATGCAGCAGTCTAGGTTTGGTTCTTTTTAGAGAGCACAGGGAATGTCAACACAGTTGGAGGTCAGTCGACTCTGGCCTATGAAATTAGAGGTGCCCAGCATGCTGAGGGTCATATTCACAGGGGAGAAACATGCTGTGAATTCAGGGCTTTGGAGCAGAAGGTAGCTATGCTGTGAATCCTGTTCACTCGATGTTCTTAGGTTAATTCAACCATAGTTCTAAGGTCCCAATCCTAGGATCACAATGCTGAAAGGGTTGTTGAGAACTCCAGCTCCCTGATCACTTTACTTTTCAGAACTATTCTTTCCTTCACTGTAAAATAAAGAGGAAGGGGTTGATTAGGTGATCTCTAATGACCTTCCACCACCTTCTTAGCAAGGTGATGCATTTGGTAGCAGAAATCCAACTATACAGGGGCTAAACCACAGACAGATGTTTATTTTTCTTCACATAATGATAGATATGAAAGTTAGGTAGTAGAGGCTGATATAGAGGCTCCCCAGTGCCAAGAGTGAGCAGTATTCCAGTATTTCTGCTCAGTGAATGTCTTCTGATTTCATGCTTTTCACCTCCAATGATTGCATCTAGTCAGGAAGAAGGGCAAGAGACAGGCTCCTACTGAGTGTTAGTCCCTTGTTAAGAGTTTACCTAAAAGCCCCACCTAAAACTGATACCTAACCAGCCATAAGTATGTAATAGATCCATCCCTAGCTGCAAGAGAGGTTGGACAATATACATTTCTAATTAGGCACATTGCAACCCACATAAACAGTGCATTCTCTTAGTAAGAAGGAAAAATAGATCCAAGCAGAATATGCTATAATCTCTAAGATTTTATATTTCTTGTCATTTTCCTGCATGTATGCAATGCATCTTTTAAATCATTGAAAATAGAAAAAAAAAAAGGATTAAAATAAAATTTGTGAATATATTGTCCCTGCAGCTTAGACATCGGTTATCCTGATTAGGAAGTATGGTTCTGGAATACTGAACTCCTGACCCTCCTAAAAGTTGTTCCAGAGTGTAAGTCACTGACACAATTTGTCACTTTCTAGACCGAATTTTTCTTACTCTTTCTTCTTTCCTTTCCATGATTATTCTCTCATCCTCTTTCCTTTCTTGTCTCAGAGTTATGCTTGCCAGATAAACCTTTTGGGGGGAATTAAAAGAAATAACTTGCTCATTTGGAAAACCTAATTGGCCCTGTCTTCTGTTTAAGACATCCTCTTTTAAATCTGCATTCACCTTTCCAAGACTGGAGAGCTTACATTCCTCAAAGTTATAATTTATAATTTCATTGTTTAATAGTGAAGCCTTTCCTCTATTCCATTATTTCAGGGAGATTTCCTTCCTGTGTTCTTCACTGCTGTGGCAGATTAAATCATTATTCACAACTCTTCATGTCCTTCCAGTATTAGAAGTACTTACACGTGTCCTCTGCCATGTGGTCCTACCCTCTAGATTGTGCAGAGTATATCTCCCTCCCCACTGATAGAGCTTAGTCACATGTTTGGCTTTTGCCAATGGGATGCAGGTGAAAGTGATAGTGTTCCATTTCTAAGGTAAGCCCTAAAGAGGCCTCATGTTTCCACCTGCCCTCTTGTATGCCAGCCATTCACCCAAAGTATTTCCATGGAAATACTTCCTCGATAGCCATTCACCCAAAGAGGATGAAGAGACAAATGGAAATGACTGGAAGTCAACCTAAAGTCTAAAACAAAATCCAGCTGACTTCTCCCTGAAACAGAGCTGCTCCAGCTGACCCACAGAATTTTAATATAAGGTTTGTTTTAGTAAACTATTGGTATTTTAGAATTTTCTATTACACAGCAATACTATGGAAATAACTGACTAATTCAGTTGGCCCATGGCTGGAATTAGTGGTAAAAACTGGGAGGTGCCTGAGTGATAAATGGCCTTTAAACTCTGGTAATTCCAAAGGAATTCTCAACATAGCTCTGACATCTAGGTTTTATTCTGGAAGGAACCACAGAGGACAACAGGGGCAAAGGAGAGGTCTTCAAAACCTCAATCAGCCACAGAACAAGAAGCACTGCCCAGATTTTGTTCACTCCACTAATTTGACTGAAGGAACTTCCCAGATCCATGCATCTGGTTCCCCTATTACATAAGACCCTACTCAGCTAGCGAAATTTAAGCATACAAATATGGTGATACTTCTCAGAAACCGTGTGAAGACCTTCAAAGAAAGGGGCTAGGAAGGTCTGAGGCATTATAATAATGAATAATTCACCACACTACTCAGCTTCCAGAAAAGGGCAATTGAGGACTCAGGAAGAAATTAGAGTTGCTCTCTTTTTCATAATTGACAAGTACACCTTGGAACAAACACAAGAATCTTCTCTATTAGCCCAGGTCCTAGATATACTTGTGGGCACATAACAAAAACACTACCTCAGCCCCTGCATCCTTGCCACTTATGACAGGAGCCCCCAGGGAAATGGATACACCACCAGTTCCAATGGCAACCTGCAGGTCCCAAACAGTAGGTTACTGGCAGGAGCCTGGAGAGAGTAGGGGGAGAGCATTTTCCTCAGGAAGCCCAAATTGGCTGCCTACCTACAATAAGGGGATCATGAGGGACCCCTCAGTTCCCTGTCACTCCACTCTCCCTATCTGAAGTAAAATAAACTAGACAGCAGCTGTATCTGGTCACCATCAGAGGGGCAGCAGCTACAGCTGGCTTCTCTCCCACAGGACTTTGCAGTTATATGGTGCCCACTCTGGCATCTAGACAGCTGGCAGAATCCTTCTTAGAATTCTATTTTCTGTGCTCTGAACACTTGGTCTTATTTATAATCATCCAGTGACTAGTGGAAGCTATAGCCAGGAAGAATATGTGGTTCAGTAAACCCTCTACATGAGCTCCCCTCAGATGAAAATGTGTTTTGTGTGGATGACGGGATGACTTACTGTGAAGTGAAGGTAGCTGGAGAGCCTACCGAGAAACTACCCCGTACTTTTTTTTTTAACATGCGAGGAAAAACAAACAAACATGGAAGCATTTTTTTTTTTCCTACTAAAGAGGAGTCAGCTTCTTTTGTTCCTAAGATCCAAACTATTCTTACCTATAGGGGACAGCTAAGCAGTAGCCAGCCTTGTGTTTCTAGACAAAAGAGAAGTTGCTAAGTAAACCTGAGTCACTCAGACGATAAATAGGCTTTTTTGTTCTGACAGTTTAGGACCAGAGTTCACAAACCCAAAGCCTTTGTGGAGGAGGCAGACCATGGAAATAACCCATGCTGACCTTGTGGGATAATTTCTAGCTGACCTCTGGCTTCCTGGGAGACAGGAGGAGGTGATACAGACTGGGCAAGCTGGAGAGTTCATGTCCTGCCTAAAGCGGGGTGACGCCACTCAACTGCAGCTGGCTGCGGCTCTTTGCAAACACAGACCTCGTTTCTAGAACAAGGAGCAGCAGCAGCCATACACATAGAGCACGGCTCTCCTCCTCTCCTACTTGGGACTAAGGAAGGCTCCCAGGATTCTTCTGTGATAGAAGCAATGCACAGAACATCTCTGCTAAAACAGTGATGTTGGATGTTCCTACACGTTTGAGGCATCTGAGGACCTAACTAGAAACTAATCATCACATCCAATAAATTATAGTAGCTTGCACTAGAATACTGGGGAACACTATTACCAGTGAATTTTCAACAATGGGAATTACTGTTCTAGGATATATAAATGGTTTAAGTTTTCAGTTGAGTCTATCAAGGAGAATTATGAAAATAGGAAATTGAGGAATGGGTATAGAAAAAGGAGATAAAATAGGTGGCAGAAGAAGAAGAAAAGTAAGGGAAGATGGAGAAGGCAAATTTGTGTGTCAGAGCTGTACTCTGATGGTGTGTAAAGGAGGGAGAGAGCTGAGGAGTGTGTAAGAAGTATGGATGAGTAGATTCTTACTAAGAGGAGCAACACAGGAATCAAGAACCACAATCACACAATCAGGCAGCCCTTGAATATTTGGTTGGAGAACCAGATGAAGGGGAAAAGTCTTGCTTAATACATTAAAAAATAAATATGTGAATTAAATCTAGGTGAAGTAATCCAGAAATATATGCATAATACAAGGGATCACAAATGGAAGAGCACTTACACATCATTCATAATTTAAGATTTTTTAATGTCATTAATTTGACTTTTATTTAGTGAACTATCTTCACTGACTTTTTTTTGTATCAGTAGCTGTGGCAAACCACAGAATCCAAACTATATAGTTTTATTAGAAGATAATTTATTTGAAGGATATTGGGTAGTTCACAAAATTATCAAGAATGCCACAGAGACAAGTTCAGAAAAAGAACAGGGAGTAAGGGGAAGTAAAATGCAGCCAAGATCCTACCATAGCAACAGTACCCCTGGATACCACTGCCCATGAACACTCATTACTGGAACATAAAGCTCATGACCACAGCAGTCTATACTCATAACATCTGGGCATATCTTCATTTCTCTTTCAGTTCCTCAAGATTCAAAGGTTTGGAAGCAGCATCCAATTGGCCAAGTTTAGGTGCATTTTAGGGTGATCTGCATCTTAGGTGCCCCTCCACCTGTGGCTTTCATAATAGGAGCCAGAATTCTCATAAGATTCCCCCCAGTATAGGAAGGTTGTTCCAAAATGAGCACACACAAAAATGACAAATGCCTTTTACATTTATTAAAGCATACTTAGATAATATAATTTCTAATTTTTTCTCTCAAGAACAGTTTTCTTATAAAAGCCTATTTTATCAGTCATAAATTCTTATATTATGAAGACTTTCTATTACCTAAGCCACATGACAAGGGAAAGATTACCATGTAATTGTGTGAACCCAGGTGAAATTGTAAAAATGTACTAAAGCTGTTGTGTACCCAGTAACCACTCTTTCTGTCCAGCTAGTCAATATTAGTGTTAATGAGTCTAAATTATTGAGCACCACTGTGGCAATGAAAACCAGAGGAGGGAAGGAGAAGTTGAAAGAGAGATAGAAACAAAGAGATTGAGAGAAACAGATACATAAAAGACCTTATCTCTATCCAAAAGAACAAATAGAATGAAATGACATAATAACATTCATAATACTTATGCCTGAAACTGACTACGTAAATCGTGGGTTGTGTAGACTGTACATTAATCAGAGTCACTACTGGCATTTCAGTGAGGAATAAATCTGGAAAGGTGAATTTTGATCCAGCTCAGAACAAAGAAAACCAATTCGGCAATTCATTCTTATCAAGTTAGTAATTTATTCATTCACTACTTCAACAGATATATACACAAGCACCTACTATGAACAGAAAATCAAACAACTGAAAAAAGAGCATTGATGAGCAGAACCAACTTAAGTAAAAAGATAATTTAGGGACAAAAATATATTATAAAATAATATTTTAAATTGGTCTCATACTTCAGAGAAATTCAAGAAGCAGCAGTGAATGGGCTAACTAATTCTAAAGTTCTTAGGGAAATTTAAGGGACAGTGAAAATGATCTTGAAAGAAAAGGAAAAGGTTGGAGTACTTCCTAATTTAAAAATGTACTACAAAGCTATAGTAATCAACAGAGTGTGGTACTGGCCTAGGATAGACATACAGACCAATGGAATAAAATCGAGAGCCCAGAAACAACCCCATATATTCATGGTCAATTCATTTTCAACAAGGATACCAAGACAGTTGAATGGGGAAAGAATAGTCCTGACAATAAATAGAAGCTAGAAAAACTAGATGTCCACAAGCAAATAATGAATCTGAGCTTATACCTGACATCATATATCAACATTAACTCAAAATGAATCAAAGACCTATATTTAAGAGCTAAAACTATAAAACTCTTAGAGGAAAACAGGTGTAAATATACATGACCTTGGATTAGACCAGTTTTTTAGATATGACATCAAAAGCACAAGCAACCGAAGATAAAATAGATGAATTGAACTTCTTCAAAATTTAAAACTTTTGTGCATCTAAGGACACTATAAAGACAGTGAAAAGACAACCCACAGAATGTCAAACAATATTAGATAAGTGTCAAGTATCCAGAATATATAAAGAACATTTACAACTCAATGACAAAAGACAACTAACCCAATTAGAAATGGGCAAAAGATATAAATAGACATTTCTCCAAAGAAGATACACAAATGACTACTAAGCACATAAAAAGATATTCAATATCATTAGTCATTAGGTAAATGCAAATCAAAACCACAATTAAATACCACATCAGACCCACTAAGATGGTTAGAATTAAAACAAACAAACAAACAAAAACAGAAAACAAGTAGTGAGGGGGATGTAGAGAAATTGGATCACTCACACACTGCTGGTGGGAATGTAAAATGGTACAGCCACTGTGGAAAATAGTTTGGCAGTTCATCAAAAAGTGAAATATAGAGCTACCATATGACTCAGCAATTCCACTCCTAAATATATACCCAAGAGAAATGAAAATATTTATATGTTCACACAAAAATTTGTACAAATGTTCATAGCAGCTTTATTCACAATAGCTCAAAATTGTAAACCCAAATGTCTACCAACTGATGAATGGATAAACAAAATGTGGCATATCCATGCAATGGAATATTTTTCAGCCATAAAAAGGAATAAAGTGCTGTTACATGCTACAACCTGGATGAACTTTGAAAATATTATTTTAAGTGGAAGAAACTATACAGTATCTGACAGAAAAGGCCACATATTGCATAGTTCTATTTAGGTGAAATAGAGTAAATCCACAGAGACAGAAAGCAGATTCTTGGTTTCCAGGGGCTGAGGGAAGTGGGTATTGGCACCAACTGCTAATAGGTAGAGGGTTTCTTTTGGGTAATGGAAATGTTCTAGAATTAGATAATGTGATGATTGCACAACATAATGAATATGCCAGAAAAAGCCTGTGAATTTTAAAATGGTGATTTTTATATTATGTGAACTATATCTCAATTTAAAAAAAGGTAGACAGAGGCAATTGTAGCCTCTGAATAAAACAAGAATACGCTGCTATGAAAGCAGTACTCAGAAAGTAAGAAACTTCTTAGAAGTTAAAAACACTACTAATGAAAGAAAAGTAAAAATTCAATGAATTGGAAAATTAATAAACAGGACCCAGCTTAAGACTGATTTATTGACACAAAGATAAAGTTTAAAAAATGACACATTTTTCCACACAAAAATAGGAAGTATACTTAAGAGATATGAAAAGCAGTTCAAAAGAGCACCATTGATCAAATACACTGCTTTTCAAACTGCAGGTTTAGCCCTTCAATGGGTCATTCTATAAAATTAGTGCTCTATGAGTAGCATTTTTGAAAAATGAAATGGGATATATCAGACAGATAGATTACAATGGTATAGCTAGATATATAGTAATATGTACATGCATATTGAATGGCATGTACATGTATGTTGTCCTTATTTTAGACTGTGGTAAAAAGTTTTATTGTCAATGATGATCTAATAAAATATCAGTCATGTAGAAACACTGACAATGTAGGAGGCAGCACAAGAAACAACAGATAATTTCCTCATATTGAAGAAAGGCACAAAATCTATTAGATCGAAGGGCCAAATATGAAGAACAAATAAAAACACTCACATCTGAAACTGCATAATTTTAGAGATAGTTTTATATATTCAACAACTTAGAGGGCAGAGAATAATGCATTGTTATCCTTAACCTCCTCAAGGAAAAAAGAATCTAAACCAAATCCTTATGCCTAGAAAAATATCAAATACAAGAGAAGAATGAAGGCACTTGGTGACAGACAAGAACTTTGAAAGTTTACAGCCCAGACACTCTTTATGAATAAAAGAAATACTCAAGAAGGTACTCCAACAAAATGAAAACAAAAAACAAAAAAAACAAGGAGCCGAGAAAGAGAATGACCTAGGATATATATTCAAGTATGACCCAGAAGAAGGGAAGAAAGCTTAAAAAGGAATCCACTAAAATGAGATGCTGAGAAAATTCCTCTGTTACAGAGTTTAAATGACACTGGGTAGAAATTCATTCTCTGAGTTAAATACACTTCTTAGTTATACAGTGAATGATATGTATACAATTATAATGCAGTATTATGAACTATGTGGATGAGTTTCAACTTTTAGATATCAACTGGTGAAGTATGAAAGGTGTATGGGCATAACACTGATCAATACTAAGTTTCTTAATGTAAATATGATAACAAATGATAAAAAATGACTTACAGATTGGAGAAGAATGATGGAAACAAGGGTGATTGCTCTGATTCTCTCACTTTAATATCAGGAAATAACAGAAACTATCTAAAGTCAATAAATCAAGAATTAGAAGTTACAGTCATAAAGGCAACAACTAGATAAACTAAAAATAATAAGATGACCCAAAAAGGAGAGTATAAATATTTTAGAAACATTCCCTCATGCATCCACTCCTTTGATAGACCATTCAAGGAGGAACAGGGCTTGTGTGATTCTCATGCTGCCCTCTGAAGGAGCATGTGGTAGATTAAGTGCATTGATGGCCCCAACTAACAGTGCAAGTCTTTGTGTCCTGTAAATGCGAGTCCTCTCCTGTTTTGACTCTGGGCTTAGACAAGCTTTGGGTCACTAATTTCTTTTTAGAGTTGATGCAAGCGGAGGAGCACAGGCTCCGGACGCGCAGGCTCAGTGGCCATGGCTCACGGGCCCAGCCGCTCCGCGGCACGTGGGATCTTCCCGGACCGGGGCACGAGCCCGTGTGCCCTGAATCTGCAGGCGGACTCTCAACCACTGCGCCACAGGAAAGCCCTCCTCTTGCTATTCTTTGTCATGAGAACATGTTCTGGCTAGCCTGCTTCTGCTGGCTAAAATATATACCGCCAATTCCAGCCTACCACCTCAGGGTTTTCTTGCTTTCTCTTTTTTCCATGTGTATAAATCCCTTCTCTGCAGTGAATGCTGTAGGTAATGAATCTCTGGACCATACAAACACCTCTGCAGCCCCCAAGAACCGTCATCACCTCTGGTCCCAGCACTGCTGCCTCCTTGGCCCCTTGCCCTGCCACTATCTCCCTGGGTATGACTGCTCCCCTTCAGCCCCCATAGCCTATCTGCCACCTCGTCACCTCCGCAGGCCACACAGCTGCCTCCTAGGGCAGAGAAAGGAATCAAAGGGGAAAAAAAGAATAAGAGAACCCTCAATAAACTTTTGATTTGAAAAAATTTATTTGGTAAAGTTCTAACTTAGGAGAGACTCTCATTTCACCTCCCACTGATTAGAAGAAACAGAAGAGAGGAAGTATTTCTCAAATCTTATAATGAAACTCTACTTTGGATGCCCTATTATTGATGATACTCTTCCACAGGGATTGTATCTTCTCCATGATATGTATAAAAACTGAATTCTGGTACTAATATGAAATATTCAGCAGTGATACCATGAAGCAAAACTATTTGTTTAATGTCTACCATATTTCAAGGATACAGAAATCCTTTAGGTCAATAAAATACCACTTTACAACCATCAGATATGCAAATATTAAAATTATTGACAATGTCAAGTATTGGCACAACTATTGAGAAAAAGCACCTCTTATACCATGCTGGCAGGGAGTAAACTGGTACATTCTGGAGGACATTTAAAAAATATCTACTACATTTGAAAATGAACTTGCTCTTTGTACTTTTACCTTGAGGAATATTTCCTAGAGAAACTTTACAGATATTCACAAGGAGACATGACAAACAAGTTTATTACAGCCTCGTTAGAGACTGAGAACTGTTGGGAATGACCCAAATGTCTATCAGCAGATGGTCATTGTACCTGAACTTTTTTATAATTAAAAACTATGTAAAATAAACATGGTTAAAAATTGATGATATTATGTAGTAAATATTTATAATATATTTCCCATAAAACTTTCTATATGCTTATAGTACCTATAATAGAAATTCTCTCAGTTTCTCTCTCTCTCTCTCTCTCTCTCTCTCTCTCTCTCACACACATACACACACACACACACACACACACCCTTCAAGGAGGTTCAGACTCATTGGGATAATAGAATTTCTGAGAAAGGATGCCTGTAAATGAGATTCTTTCTGAAGCACACACAGTGCTGCACATAACAGAGGAGAGAGTCTCTACTCTTACAAGATTAACAGCATATTGGGAGAGGCAGATACTAAGTAAATAAACATAAATACATAATTAGCACCTGTGGTAAGTGCCATGAATTATAAATGGCATTTACTGGAGACAGGGAGGCTAAGGGAGTGGTATAAGCAGCAATGTCTTCTCTGAGATGAAATATTTAAGCTGAGGCCTAAAGGATGAGTAAGAACCAAGAGAAAAGTGGGAGAAAGCTTCTTCCAGGCACAGGGAACATCATGTGTAAAATCCCTGATATTGTGAACAGATTCCCAAGTTCAAGGTATTGAAGGGATGGCTGTATTGCTGAGCAGAGTGAGTAAGAAAGTACAAGTCTTAAGACACATGGCAGACGCTAGGATCAGGAATTTGGATCTTATCCTAGGAGTGACGGAAAGCCACTGAAGTAGTTCAGGAAAATGTGTTATGATCTGATTTATATATTTAGAAGATTATGTTGACTGCTAGGTAGAGAATTGACTGGATAGGGAAAATAACTTCAAGATAACAGTTTCAAATCACCATACTCATACAAGTACTGTATGTAATTGCTTACAAATCATCTTAGGCTTATGACTCATCTCTGGATGCATGGTACAGTAGGCGAGAGAAAAATCCTTTCCTCTGACCTGTTATGTTCAGCAACTGGGGCCTTGCAAAATTAAGCTGACAAAAGACATTAAAAGCATATAATTTTTTTTTCATTTTAGTATTTTTAGGTAGCGTGGGGGAGTGGCTTCATAGAAATGAAGTTAAAATCCCCCCAAAGGAGTTAGGCCTGAAAGCTTATGTATCATCTTAACAAAGAATGATAAATTGTGGAGATTTATCTCCATGAGACAAAGGAAAGGAGATTGGGCTTCTAGGGTTTGTAAATTGTGGGAAGGTAAATATATGGGGGAAACTAATGGAAGATAGGGTTATTTTAGTAAGTTTGTTTATGCAGATTTAAGCTGGTGTCATGTCCAATGATGAGTCCTCTTCTCTTCAGGGTACAGGAGAGGGGAGAGAGTCACATTCACAAAGGGAAATGTATGCCCTGCTTTTAACAGAAAGGGGGGAGGTGTGCCTGTTGTTTCTCAATTGCTTTCAGCACAAAATAATCCTTATGCCAAAGTGGCATGTTTCGGGGTGGTATATTCTGTTCGCCTTCAGTACACTGGTAAGAGTATGTATGGACTTTTGAGACAAAGAGCAATGAATTCAATTTTCAGTTCCATCACATACTAGCTCTGCAATCCTGGGCAATGGTCATAACAGACAACATTTACTGATTTCTTATTATACACCAGACACTAGGATAATAAGTTTTATATTCATTACCTCATTGAATCCTCAGAACAACCCTATGGACTTAAGTAGTATATTATATCCATTCCAGTATATATAAGAAAACTTAGACTACAAGGTTTATTAACTCATTCATGACATCTAACTACTTGAGTGGTGAACTCAGGTTTTGAACTCAGGCAATCTTGAAGCCCCATGTTCTGCTGAGCTACCTTGGTGTCACAACGTCTTCATTTCATAGATAAACTAAGGGTAGAGGCCCAATTCATGGGATTAATGCAAGATTAAATGAAATAACCTATGAAGTCCAATATTAGCACAGAATTGCTGTTTTTACATTTATTTTAGAAGAATAATATAACTGCTGTTTAAAAAATGTTTAAAAAATTTCGAAGTGCTTTAGATATTCATGAATTTCATAGTCCAGTAAGTAAAGAGACATTGAGAACATTAATGTCACCCACCAATGCATCATTTCCACCTAGCTAAAGTCATAACTTTTCACTGACATCAATGCTCAGAAATCAGTCATCAACAACTGGATCTGGAAAACACAGAGTAGAAATGAAGAACCGGTAATCATTTTGGCCATCTTCAATCTGAGAGCCATAATGTTAGGGCTGGCAGGAACTGGACGAACTGGCAGCTGATAAAACCTGGCAGCTGATAAAACTTAGGCTTAGAAAGGTAAATATAGGGTGAGTGAATAGGAATTTTCTTAAATCTGTACTGTGAGTGTTTGAAAATAGATTCACAGACATACACAAATATCACAAATTGATTTTCTGATGAAGTAGAGGTGGTAGAGTCAACCTTTCCCAGCCAAAATACTGGCAGAGCAAATTGTGGTAACCATCCCCACAGTCTTTCTACTTGATATCTCTACAGTAGGGATAGCAACCAGGATGTGCCACTTCTAAAAAGATGCCACCTACTCTCATATGCATGTAATATTTTATAAATGGCGGAACTCTTCAGAAAACATGTTGCAGCTTAATAGTAATGAAGACGTATCATTTTCATGAGCATGAAAGCATATTACATTATGACTATATCTTGCTACACTATATTCTTTCCACACAACAGAAATTAGAAGTCAAATAATAAATCTATCAGTCAAGTACTGACTCTAACTGCAGCCCTCCTTCCTGGACCATCCATTCCCAATTGCCAGTCTTGGGTCTCGCAGCAGAAAGACAATTTAGATAAACCTATTTTCTATTCTGCATTTTCACAAATGCCTTAGTTCTACGTTTTACTGCATTTGTGAAAAGACAAGTATGTGAGAAGAAAAACTGACCCTAATTAGCAAAACACTTGGTAGGATAGATTTTAAAGTGATGTGGAGATAAGTTCTCCTGAGGCTTAGGTGGGAAAGGTAATATTCCCAAACCCACCCTTCCTTGCTTCAAGCCAGAGGAGGAGAAGTAACCAAGAGAGAAAGAGAATGTGTGTGGGGGGACCTTTCTCCTTCATTTGCCTTAATTGTACATTATTGCATTGCTTAGAAAGAAAAGAGTCAAGATGAAAGATGAACCTTAATAGAAAAAGAGTAACATAAAAAACTAGGGAAGTGGGGTGGGGAACATAGGCTTTTACACCA
The DNA here is from genome assembly GCF_003031525.2 of Neophocaena asiaeorientalis asiaeorientalis. Lineage (NCBI taxonomy): Eukaryota > Metazoa > Chordata > Mammalia > Artiodactyla > Phocoenidae > Neophocaena > Neophocaena asiaeorientalis. Next base: position 2,019,668 of record NW_020171982.1, read on the forward strand.
GATAGAACTGCCTTCATATCTCATTCTTCCCAGCTGGTGACTTAGTTAAGTTACTTAACCTCTTACACACCCATTACCAAGACTGAAAAATACTATGTACTTCATGGGGGGTTTCTGAGGAGATGATATGTACATAAAACATGCCAGACACCAGACTAAACACTTTACATGTTTTATTTCATTTAATCCTCATGAGAACCCTGTGAGGTAAGTATTATACTATCACCATCCTAATTTTACAGGTGAGAAAACCAAGGCTTAGAGAGTTAAAGTAGCTTGTTCCAGGTTATAGAGATACTAAGTTTTCCAGCCAAGATCAGGCTATTAGATTCCTAAGCCCAGACACTGAACCAACTACTTTAACTATGTTCCTTCTCTTTGGGGGTAATGGGTTGCCCTTTCCAAGGGGCTCTTTCCTGCTCATTGAAGTTGTGTCTTCCTCTGTTATTCCAATAACCACATTCTGTGCATTTCCTTCAGAGCACTCATCCTAATGTGCAATTATACATTCACTCATGCACTTACTTGTTTGCTTCCCTCCATTGGACTGTAATCCTCCCTAAGGTAGGCTCAGATCTGTTTTTTTGCTAACCTACATGCTGCGGCTCATAAGGTGTTTGACGCATAGTAAGTGCTCAGCAAATAAGTCAAAAGAGATGGAAAAATAAATGCAGGAGTAAGTGAATAAAGGTCAGAGGAACTATAAGTTCCCTAAGAACAAGGACTGTGACTATGCATCCCACTTTCCCCAGCATCTGGCACAATGCCTGATACGACGGGAACTCAATGTTGAATGAATGAATGAATATGACTGGTTATATATAAACAGATTTGTATTCCTGATTTTAAGTCATTAAATTCATCCTCTCACTTACTCAGCAGTTAGCAAGAAAAATATGAATTGTGACCTCACAGAATTCCCTTCTAAAAGGAAGAAAGACGTTAAACCAATTTTGAAATAAATGTAAGCATTTCTAGCTTTTACCATAAAGTTTTTTGGGTCTTACATTTTAGTTGTATGTTTTTGAACCCATCCTCTCTTCTTTTCCAGTTAAGTTCATTCCTAGGCTCTTTTAAAGCTATGATCTTTCTTTTCTCCATGATTTCCTGCATCTAGACATGGGGCCTCAAAGTAAGGTCACTGGTCCCACCCAAGACCTGCTGAATTGGGAACTTAGAAAAGAGGCCAGCCACCCATGTTTGAAGAAACCCTCAGCTAGAGCCCTGGTTATCAGGCATCTGCATCACCTGAAGAGCTTGTTAACACACAGATTCATGGGCTCCATCCTCAGAGTTTCTGATTCAAGGAGGTCTGGGGAGGAGCCTGAGAATTTGCATTTCTAACAAGTTCCCGGTGATGTTAATGCTGTGGGTCCAGGAACCATACTTTGAGAAGCATCAGCCTAGAGGTTAGACAAAAGCCTAGAGTTCTCACACCTGGCCACATATTTGAGCCGCCTGGGGATCTAATGCCCAGGCTGTACTGCAAAACAATTAAATCAGAATGTCTGGGTGTGGATCCAGAGTTTGTAAAGTTCTCCAGGTGATTCCCACGTATAGCCCAAGTGTGAGAATCACTCTAGATCAGAGCTTCTCAAACTTAATGTGCGCACTATGGCCTAAAGTCTGAGACAGGTCCTTTGCTCATAAAATGTGGTCTGCAGAGCTGCAATTTGAACATCTCCTGAGACCTAGAAGAAATTTAGATCTCTGGCCCTACTTCAAACCTCTACTTTGCATCTTAACAAGATCCTGAGGTGATTCTTAAGCACATTAGAGTTTAGATGTGTATCCATGTACACACAAGTGCATTCTTTCTCCAAGTCTTCCTATCCCTGTTCAATTATTATCCACAAGTTGCCCTAGATTGTACAGCAAACTATTCTCCTTTCCATCCACTCAAGGTCTTCAAAAATCCTGAACAATCTGCCGTCCCTTTGTGGTTATATCACAGAGTGCTGTGATTTTCATAATTTTAGAGAAGCAGGGCATCCCAGGGAATGAGGTAGTGGGTGGATGCACCCATAGGGGAGGCAGCTGTTTTAAGATGGGTGGTATTCCTTCCTAATTCTACTAATGACTGAAGTACAAGAACCACCAGGCTCTTTATGCTTTTAGAGCAGATGGAGAAAAATTTTAAACTGCCACTGATGAGTCAGAAATCCAAGTCCTATTCTGGGTTCTGTGACTTAGGAAAGCTTGTTTATCTCAGCTCCAACTAGTCAAGTTATAGAATAACTTTGTCTTAAAAAAAAGAAGTCATAGAAAGCAGCAGTGCCAACAGTCAACTTCACATTTCCCCTGTTACTCTGGGGGATAAAAATGGCTGAGTTGGCATCAGATCAACCTTCAGCTTTGGAAAAGAGGTTGGGATGGAGTCAGGAAATTCTAAGCATTCCCCTTTGGATGAAAAAAAATAGAATACATGGAAAGAATAAAAGAGAGAATAGAGTCTGTGCAGCACCCACGAAAAACACTATAGCTATGTCCTGAAATGCAAACAAAGGAAGAAAGCAATTGAGGATTAATGGGAAAGTCATCACTGGATATCTGAAGCCCTGGTAAAGGAATGATAGTAATAATAGCTGACATTTATGTAATACTTCGCTCTTTGTCTTGGTTGGTCTCATAATTTTATGAAGGACCTATTATGTGATTACTTCCATTTTATAGGCAGAGAAACCTGAGGCATAAAAGGTCAATTTCCTAAACGAAATCACATAGATCATAAATGTCAGTACTAGAGGGTAACCATATCTTATGGCTTTACATTCTATAGGTTTTCTTGGAAATACCATGTGCTTCAAAGAAGCCAAATACTCCCCTTTGTTACTAGGCCTTTGATGATGTTTACTCATAATCTTCCACTAGGGTGGCCTGATGAGTCTCCTAATCTAAGAAAAATCCTATGCGGATCCACAGAGAGAGACAAAAGAGGTGGGTCCAGCTACCAAGTGATCATCCCATTTAGTGTTTTCCAAACATCATTAAAAAATAAAAATCACGTGGGTGCCTATTAAACACCTTATTTCACCAGGCATTCTGAAGATTCTGGTTTAAAATATCTTGGACAGGGCCTGGGAAGTTTTTAAGTATGTATACTCATTTTTTCCTTTCATTAGAGAAGACTGGGGAGGACTGATCTTCTTAACTCATGAATCTACAATTGGGATTAGAAAAAATGAAAATACATGCCATTTTAATATTTCTAATATCTGCCTTTTTAATCCAAGGTGGATCCAGGCATCCCCTCCCCAGATCTATATCAATCCTATTCTGTTGTTTGTGTTCTAATAAAATGATCTGGCAGTTAAAGGGATGTTTTGATATCATACGATCTGTAAGGGTCCTTGCTCACTGCAGGTCTCAGCTTTCTGCCCTACGCTCACATACAACTTGGATATAAATATGTGAGCCTAAAGTTCTGGTATCATAGTTAAAACAATCTGGCAACACTCTCTAGCATTCAATAACTCTTGCTCTCATGAAAAGAATTTCGCATACAATCTAAATCTTTAATATGGCAATTTAGCTCCTTTTGAAAGGGTTGCAGCTTTCTGATACTGATGTTTACTGCCTCAAATCCTTTCTTTTTTTTTTAATAGATCGGGTAAAAATTCCAGTAGATAAATAACCAAAAAATTAGGATGGAAAGATTGTATGGAAAACCAGATGGGCAAAGCATAGACATCTATGCTGTTGATCAGTCTGTTCAGTGATGAGGATTTACGGAGCTAGGATGGAACTGATTCAATGTATAGGCATAGAGTGAGAACATATGCAACGTTAAATTGCGACATATGTGGATTATGGAAGTTGTCAGAGAAGGAAGTGGTGAAAACATAACAATTTAGAAATAATATCAAAAAGCTGGGGACAAAATAAATTATGGTAATAAAATTTCCTTAGGTTGGCTCTAGTAAGAAGAGGTAACAAGAATAAAGTACATAATAATAACAGTAGCAGAAACACTAATAGGTAGCGTTATTCCGCACTTACTATGTGCCACGAACTATTCTTAGCACTTTACATGAAATACCTCAAATAATCTTGAAGTAAGTACTACTGCTCTCTCTATTTTACAGATAAAGAAACTAAGGCAAAGGTTAACAAACTTGACTAAGGTCAAACAGCTTATAAGGCACTGAGGCAGTTGGATTCATAGGCGTATAACACGTGATTTCAAATGGTACCTCAAGGCAGTTCAAATCACATACAACATGCTTTTGTGCCATGTCCCAGGCCCTCCAGCCTTGATGGCTGCCATTGTTTTAGAGAATCTTTCTTACTGAAAACTGAAGTTTGCCTGGGACTGCTAACTTGTGGTTCCCCAACAAGTCCCTTCCGGTATCTTCAGCCTACAACCCTGATGGGGAATTCACTGAAGAATAGGATGGGATGGTGAAAAAGTCACACAAACACACCCAAAATTAAGTAGAAGTGTGATGCCAAATTTCCATCAAATTCATAAAATATAAACAACCAGTCTTTACAACTCAAAACCAAGTAACTCCATGTCCTTCATAAATTATAGTGATGGAATTTAATCAAGTGTAATGACCACATAATCCCAGGCATTGTTCACCTACATTTTTTTGAATGTGTTTAAGTCTTGTTGAGGAAGTTTCTTGAGCCCTCGAAGGATCACTGTCCATGTCCTGAATGCTGCTTGAAATTAACACAGGCCTGTTCAGAGTTAGCTCATCCGGGGTCAGAATACAGATCTTGTCTTACACAGGTACTAAGCACCTACGATTTGTAGAGCCTATTTTGCTTTTCTGTTTACCTCCCCTGCCTTGTTTGAAAAGAAGGCAGAGAATTCTGGTAAATAAGGTACCCTCTTTACTTATTACAGAATCTCCCTTGCAACCAAAAAGAAATCCCCATGGAAATAGTTCGTAATGGGATTTGAGCTATGATAAGATATGCACATTTATGTGGAGGAGTAAAGATTGACTGACTCTTACTTTATGAAGAGAACAAGGTTATTTATCGATTAGATGTTTCATAGCATCTTTCCTCTGAAAGGTTCAACTTGTGCACAGTTGGGGAAAAGTTTGTCTAAGGGATATAATTTATGGGGGGGTGAGGGATGCAGGTGAGAGAAACAGTAAAAAATCATTAAGAAATATACAACCACCTTAAAGCAAGACCAGGTAGAGGAAAATGCACATGTCAAGGAATATGCTATCAATGGGCTTGGAGAAAAAGCTGAACCCTAGTTTACCATGAAGCAAAAAAGGGATCAAGATGCACACACAAGCACGCACATGTGCACACACACACACAGGATTCTAGAAGTGATTAACTGGAAATATTTTAATTAAAATGATAAAAGCACCTGGAGTCTTGTAACCTCCAGGAAATACTGCCAGGAGCAGGGCCCAGATCCCCAGAGCTCTGTAAGCCCACATTCTCATTTTCTCCTCCTCCCAGCACAGAGTAATCTCTTTCTAGATGAAAAGGGCATCAGCAGGGGCTGGATCCATTTCTCCCTTCTGCTTCTCTTAGACACTCTGCTCTACTCAAAAATGTTCTCCCGTTGTAAGTCTCTGGCTTTAGGAAACAAAAGCTAAGAGGTCTTTCCAGTCTACGTCTAGTTTCCTCTCTCCCACAAAACTCCCTGAGAAAATGGACAGAACATCATTTACCTGTTTGGATGGAAAAGGGCTAAGGAAAGGATAGGGAGCAAGAAGTAAAACTAATAGGTCAAGGGACTTCCCTGGCCGTCCAGTGGTTAAGACTTTGCCTTCCAATGCAGGGGGTGCAGGTTCGATCCCTGGTCAGGAAGCTAAGATCTCACATGCCTCAGGGCCGAAAAACCAAAACATAAAACAGAAGCAATATTGTAACGAACTCAGTAAAGACTTTAAAAATGGTCCACATCAAAAAATCTTTGAAAAAAATTAATAGGTCCAAATATTATCCATTTATCCAGTGTACCACCATGGCATAAGGTACAATGAAAAACAAAATTTCTGGATAGATAGATGTACAGTCAAAGAGCTAAAGGGCTGAAGCAGGACAAGTAGCTTTAATTGAGGGATTATTTTTTTTCTTTTCAACAATATACCAGAAGACACCTTAGAATGGCCAAAAACTCTTTACATGCAAAGAAAGAATAAATCATCTGTGGCAAAAAATGCCATTCAGCGCCTAGAGTATATTTAAAGTACTGTAATGTCTTTCCTCAATTAATTAATTGACTACAACAATACAAAATAACAAACCATTTTTGAGGGCTGCTTAACTATGCTAGGGAGACTATGGACTTAACTGGACCCTTTGGTAATTATAAACTAGATCTTTTTCATAGATATAAATAAGCAAAATAAACTCAGTCATCAATAGGCTTAGATGAGAAACTGCATACCAAGTTACTTGGTAAGCTGTAAATCATTCTAAAATATGTTATTGTTTCCTTCCTTTGCAACTTCCTAATGTGCACCTATTAGGTACCAACCTAAATTTTTGCCCCTACTCTCTGTCCCTGTAGACTTTTCTTACCTACCTGAAATTCCTGTCTGTTTTGTCTACTGTCATCAGGTGAGTTGTTTCTCCTTGATACAAGCCTATTATTGCCATTGCCTCCTTCTGCCCACACGATAGCTCCAACCCTTTGCTGCTGATTGGCTGCTGTTACAGGTGATAGAGGCTGATACAGATGGATTCCAGCAGTTCAGTTCAGCATTCCTTTACATGGCCATAAATTGGATTGGTGTCATAAATCATATCTAGAGAAAGTGCCTAAGTCCCAGCTCAGGCAGCTATGTTAATGTCTGTGAAAATAACAAAGAAACATCCTCATTCAGGCCCAACTCTACCACATTAAAAGGCCAAATTGTGAGAAGCTGTCAGTTACTGAGAGGGAAAGGGTAAAAGGGGGAGAAAGATCTTTGTAGGGATTATTAATAACACAGACAAGAAGGATGTATAGATGTGTGCCAGTGAGAATACACAGGAGGGAGACGAGGGGCCGCTGAAAGAGTGATAAAAGAGAGTGCTGTATATGGAAAAGATAAATGCAAATGAAATATACTGTATGGCAGTGGATTATATCAGCGGTTGATATATGGGATTGAGTATCAAATTGTTGAGCCGGCAGCCATTAATATGATATAGTGGATGTGATATGCTGGGTGACGGCAGTCCTGGTGCAGGGAAAATAACACATTGCAGTCTTTCAAAACAATGGTTCAAAGAAAAGACAGAAAATTATGGCGCTACAGGTTTATGAAACTAAAATCATATGAGATAATTATGGATTCTGATAGGGTTCATTATTCTTTATCTATCAGCTCACCAATTTCATAAGGAAGAAAGGGGCTCCTAACAGAGGACTATCTGTTCTGCTCCACAGGGGGCATCCGGACAGGAGGTTTTCCATTCCATCCAGAGAACAAAGTGATCTTGATGGTTCCTCTGGTGAATGAATTTCTCCTTGACATTTTAGCCAAAAAAGGTTGGCATCACCAGCCTTCCTCGATAGAATTGTTTTGAGCTGGCACTCATCTTCAGAATTCCCAGGAATTTAGTTTACTCCCAGCAATTGTCTGCTACTCTGACTCATTCACTAATTCCCTCATCAGACCTTTATTGAGAACCTATTAGGTGCCAAGCACAGTATCGAGGTTTCAGGAATTAATGTAAGGAAGGCTTTGAAACAATTACCTATTTTTGTCATCTATTCCTTAACCTTTGCATTTGGATGGTTTGCCCACACCACATGCCGCAGCTGGTCCTTATAAAAAAAGCCACAGGATACAATGTTTAGTCAGATATCTCCAAACCCAGTGAGTTAGGTTCACTGCTGGTGCTCAGCCTGCTGGCCCTTGGGTCCCAACTCTGCTCTGGCATTGAGCACCCAGCAGCACTCACTGTTGGCACTGAGGTTTTTACAATTGGTTAGACTCTCTGTTTGGCTTACTGGACCTTAGTTTCCCACTCAGTTTCTGGCTTTGCTCACTGCCGAGTTGTGGCATCTCTTCTGGCTTAAGGCTGGTGCTTTCCACTCCCTCCTATCCCATCTTCACCACCACCACCACATACAAACCCTGTATCAGCGTTACAGTAGCCACCCAGCCTCCATGCCATCAGAAAATGAGTTTTCTAACACTACCTTAGATTTTTTTTTTCTTTTCGATGAACCCTTGACAATACTTCCATCCTCTCCTGCATGCCCCTGTTTCCATCCCTGGGTTTTCCTCCCATTTTGTGCACTCCCTCTGAGCCATCTTACCCACTCTCCCAAGGATCCAATTACCCCCCATCAATGGACAATCTCTATGAATCTTCTCCCCCCGTTACTGGCCAATCTCTATGAATCTTCTCCCCCCATCACTGGCCAATCCCTATGAATCTTCTATTTCCTCTTCCTCCCCTTGGACTCCACTCTCAATCCCCCTGTTGAACTCTCCACCCAACAAGCCCAACTCCATGCCCCACACATAGTTCAAGTTTAGGAGGGAAAAGCCTACTCTTCTCAATGTGCTTTCTATCTCTGTTTAGGGCACGATCATTTTCCCAATCACTCAGATTAAAACATCTGAGTCATCTTGAATTCCCACCCCCCACCTTCTCTCTGATCAGTCTCCCTACCTAGTCAATTAGAAAAGTTCTGCCAGTCCTACCTAAGAAATGACTTTGAAATCTATTCCTCATTCTATAATCCGACAGCCACTGCCTGAGTCTGAGCCCTTTTCACCATGACACTGGCTACTAACTGAACTCCCCACTTCCAATTTTCCCCATTCTAATCGATTCCATCCTGCTCACTGCTAACTGGATATCATTCTAAAACATATATCTCAGGATACCCCTTCCTTGCTTGAAAATTCCCCATTTATTGCACTATAAAGAATAATATTTGATAGACACAGATATGAATGTTTATTTGTTCAAAATTGAAAAATCATGTTGCTTAGCAGGCATTCTATGGGGCTCTCTCGTACTTTCTAACTTTATCTCAAATGCCTACCCAACACATCACATATTGCTCTCACCAGCATGGAATATTTGCCAGTCTTAAACACATTTTACGGTGTCCACCAGGTCAGTGAAGGCAGCTCACAAAATAGACAGACTTCCCAAAGGTATTCCAGAACAAATCTATTATTCTTCATATCTGCAACTCCACTCGTGGCCCCCATAAGATCCTGAAATTTCCCTAGCATCTGCAGAAGGAGGCACATGCTTCTGCTATGATCCTTTGGCATTCTTTGACCAGCTGACAAGCTCAGAGTTATCAATAGGAACACCCTTCATACCAGTTTGGAAACTGATCAGATCGCGAAGTTTCATATTTCAATAGTCCCCAAACACAAGTCTACCTAGGAATCATTGCAACTTTCTAAAATACAGATTCCATGCCATACTCCTAGAAATTACAATTTGGAGATCTGGAGTGGGGTCTAAGAATCTGTATTTTAAACAAGATCCCCCAGATGATTCTGAGGCTCAGCCAAGTGTGGAAATCAATGGTTTAAATTAGCTGGATGGCTGATAGAACCGGGATGAATAACAAGACCAGCTTAATTAGCTGGCTTTCCCATTGGAACAGAGCAATTCAGAAAAATAACAAACAGTTAGCTGGGGATAAGATTAGTGGTGATGAGGGGAAGAAGAAAATGGAAGCCACCAAAATTCTTTTCAAGTCCCAGAGGTGATAACACTTTTTTTTGAGGCTGATAAATAAAACATGGCCTCTCCCATCTGGCTTTATGACATGGAAACATTGTTAATGAGACATTTGTAAAAGTGCCACAGAGTTGTTAAAGGACCGTGACTATGGTTCTTCAATTCTAACATATGAGTACCAGGTTTCTCCATGTTCTGTCTTATACAAATGCTATAGTCACTAATGTGGGCATCTGACATTTCCAAAGGGTCTTATTTACATTTCTCACAAATTAGGCCAGTGCTGTTTAAAACAAGTGCAAATTTCACCTGATATTTCACAGTTTTCCTGCTTTTAAATAGTATCAGTCCTAACCATTTACCAAACCCCGCTGCTTATTCTAACCTGGCAGCTGGTTAAATTAACAGTAGAACTTGCCATCATGGTGGCTCTTCATGGCAGCAGCAGTGCTGCTGTGGACCCAGGCTGTCAAGAGAGGCTGGAAGAACAAACATTGCCTGGGTGGCCTGTGGACTCATATTTCACAGCCTTTCATTGGTTGATTTGGTGAGCGCCCACTCTTGAAATTGCTTTGGATGCCACTGAGAGCCCCCAGCCTTGGTGACTTTTAACACACATATGTAGACTTTGTTGTAACTGATTTAATGTTTGGGATTCTGTCATTTATGGTTGGCTGGTTTTCCTCAAGACCTTTCTGGACTTAAGTTTCTTTATTGATAAAATAATAATAACCTTTTATCTCTGCTCCTTGTTAAGGAGGGTCAGAGAAACAAAGGATGTGTATGTGTATCTGAGTGAGTTACTGAGGTGTGCTGGGAAGTGGCTGAGAGAGTGAGCTCTGTAAGACATTACAGAGATCAAGCAAGAGGAAAAAAAATAAAGCAAGAGGAGGCCTGTGAGAACACAGACACACGGAAACTGGTAAGGTCACAAAACCAACAAAAGCAATGACAGAAAGAAGAAAAAAGGCAGGAGCAGAGTATGCTAAGCCCAGAATTCTTTTTTCTTTACCTCAGTTCAGAGCCACCATCAGTGTCAGTAAATGAAGACCAAAAAAAAGGGATACAGAAAAAGACTGATGAATTGTGATGAGAAAAGGGTAGAGGAGGAAAAAATTGGGAAGGGGAAGTGGGAAAAGTATGACCACTTTTTGGATATTGTTGGCCATTTGGGCAACAGGAAGACATAAGGTAAAAGAAAAGAAAAACACTTCTGTTTCTGGAAATTAGAAATATGCCTTCAAAGAAACATTTTTTTTCAACCCAAATGTCTTAGCCTCACCAGCCTGGAGCTATAAAATTCAATACGCAGTTTTGCAGTTTGAACCCTAGGAACACAGGACTTTGTAAAGTCCTGCCTTTTACCAGGTTTTCTTTTCAAAAAGTTTCTGCGGAATGTGACAATGAGCCACAAATCGGGCCTCGCTGCAGCTCGCCACGCTAGCCAGCTGTCTGGCTCAGTCCACTGCTCGCCTCAACCTCAGGCCTCTGCTTACTCTGCTGCAGTTAGCACCTTCCTCTTCAGGGGGGCTTTCCCTCAGCGGCTGCTGCTGGCTCAGCACCCCTGCAACCTCAGGATCTTCTCTCCCAGCTTTTGCCCTAAACTCTCATAGTGGAAGCAGAGAAAATCTGTCATTTTAAAGAAAATCTGACAGATGGTTTGGAGGTAATGAAAGAAACACATCATGAAGAATAACTCAGATCTACCACTAGCTGTGTGCACAGACCTATGCCCACACTTAAGGTTCTTAAAAGTTCACAGCCCTGGCTTAAATCCTCACCTGCTTCCTCAAAGCAGAAGCCAATGTACCCACTTACCCTGACCAAAAGAGCTTCAGGCATCTCGGTGCCCTAGCACCCACTGTCAAAAGACCAGAGGAAAGTGGAAATGGTTTCCACCAATGTCAGTCTCAGGCCCTCCTCTTGTGTGCTCACTTCTTGCCCCAGGATAGATCTTGCAGTGGGAAGATTCCCTGAAGGGAAAACTCTGTCCTACCCATTGAATGTTGTCTTATCTATATGCCCCAAATGATATCAACATTCTGTATTTCACAAACCTTTAATAACTCCAAGGGTAGGCAATAACTACAAAGCAGACCAGGCCAAACACATACACGCCCCCACAAAGACAAGCGTGTCATATACATATTATTTGTCTTATTGGGCCTTGTCTTTCCTAGCCTCTGCCTATTCCCTAGTGGTGTCCCCCTCTCCATCTCCACTGCTGAGAACTGAAAATGTATGGCTTGAGATACACCCACCATATTCTCCAGTTTTCATCTCTTATCTCCAGAATAATTTTAAATGCACCCTCTTTATTGTCAAGTTTCCTGATTTGGATAATAACTTATATGGTCATATGAGGGGAACTGACCATTATCATGAAACAAGGCATATTAATAAAGGCCCTTTTCATCACTTCCCTGGACTATTATATCGACTGCTTACCTGAAATATATGCCTCCATACTAGCTGCCATTCATTCATTTAACAAATATTACTAAGCACTTGCCTACTACGTGTTTGGATTGTTCTTGACACTGGGTATGTAATAATAAAACAAACAAACTGGCTATTTTCACAAAATGTACATTCTAATGGACCAAAAAACGCTTTTTTAAGACAAAAAACTGGCCATGACTCTTCCCTACGCCAAATCTTTTAAAAGCCCTATTGTTTGCATACTAAGTTCAAACTCCTTAGCCTGACTCCAAAGTGTACCCCACCCTCAATCCCTATGTTTTTTCTCTAACTTTGTCTCTTAATATATCTCCCATTTCACCAACAATATCCTATAATACCCAGATCCTTTCATACTTCAGCCATTTGTGTGTGCTCAGAACATCCCTGCTTACTTTTTCTCTTTTAGAATCCCCTATTTATTTATCAAGTGTCAACTTGATGTCATTAAATTTCTATGGTTTCCCCTCAGCCTTGAAGGCAGAATTAATCACTCCCTTATCTGTGAGCCCAAAATACTTTATAAACACATTTTTCTTAGCACATATCACATCATGGCTTGGTGAATATGTTTATGGGTCTTTCTCTCCCACTGGACTATGAATTCCTCAAAGGCGGGCAGCATACCTTATTTATCCCTGGGTTACCTATGGCAAGAATATCCCAGTTGCTCAGTAAATATTTGTTTGATTTCATTAGAAATTTCAGGACATCAGTATGTTTAAACACAAGAGTTTTGTAAGAATTTTTGATAAAGGGCTGTCAAGAATATCAGAGGATATGATAAGACATGTGCAGTTGTTTTCACAGAGGGCTGGAAAAGTCTAAATGTTTGGTGAATGTAATGTAAATAATAGAAAATGCCAAAGGACAAAGGTGAAAAGAATATTTATTATGTATCAAAAATAAATGTTTAAGTTATGAAAAAAATAAATGTTTTTCTATTCCCTTAAGGCCCCACCTTGGGATGGAATCATGTAAATTCTGAAATATGCTGGGACATTATATGTCAACATGAATCTGCATCTCCCCTCTAAGAACGGGTGAGGAAAATAAAATGGCAAGGGAAACAATGCAAGGTTACCTATGCAGTGCCCTCCAACAAGTAAAAGTGGATAAAAGTAAAGATACAACATGAAGGTCTCCTCCCATGTGATGGACTGAGTAAATAATTTTACCTCCCTTCCTAGAAAAATCCTATCAAATGGGAATAAAGAAATACATACAAACAAAGAAGAAAAATTCATAACATGGACGGAAAAGAAGAATGAGTATACTTGTTGGATTTGAAAGTTCAAAGACTGAAAAATTCAAGGTGATTGGATCTGATGGCCAAAGAAAGAATAGCAGTAGAGGTACACGGTATTCTTCTAGGAGCCCAGAGGAACTCTGCAGAAGAACCACCCACAGGCTGGGAAAAGCATTCTTCTTCACTAATCTTGGCTTTGCTACAGCATTGGACACCCAGCTTTAAATATAATATATATTTTTAATAGTGGAAGGAGGGGGTGGAATCCAGCAAAAGAAGCGAAACAGTTCAAAATAACTCTGGAACTCCCACATAGATATATTAAAAAAGAGAGAGGACTAAAGACATGAAAGGAAAAAAATGAATAGTACTGTTCTGTACGTTCTTAAATTGCATATATATGGATTCACATTGTCTCCATCTCTACCCACAATTTACTTTTTTCACTCAGTTTTTTTTTCTAAATATCGATTTTGATATAGCATATTTCAGACGACCATCCCACTGGATCTCAATCTTCATGTCTGCCTCTGATACATCATAAAATTTTTGTAAGCTGACATTATACATTTAAAATGTTTATAACAATGTCTTGTTAACACTCAATAAAGGTGACCTATTATTATTATTTTCACCATTATTGTCATTTATTCATATGAACACACCACAATTTATATACCCATTCCCCTTGCGATGAAGTTTTAAATAGCATCTAATATTTACTTGTTAAAAAAAATCTGGTAATGGACATACTTGTACACATCTCCTTATATATATGTGTCAGAATACATCATACCTGGCTGTGAACTGTTGGATCGAAGGATGTGATATGATAGATCATTATAGTAATGACTCTCAGTGAACCATGCCTCCTTGTATCCAGGCCCTGATACTGTGTCCTCCCATATTGATTCTAGGCTTGTCCATGTGACTTCTTTGGCCACTAATACATTGTTGGAGATAAATCTCTAGGGCTCTCTCACATTTCTTCACATCTCACAAGCAAGGCACTAATTGGACTTTTGTTCCAGCCTATCTTTTCAAGGATGTTTGTATAGCAAAAGTTCTTCGAAGATAAAGGCAGTGTCTCCCTGCAGAGCTAAGGACAGATTTGCTTAACATCCGGTATTATAAAGACAATGTCTTCTGGGGCAAAAGGCAGATTTGCTTGCAGCTGGTTATAAAAGGTTTAGGTTCCATAAGCTCAGTGTCCCTTGGCTGTGATTAAAACCCACTGCATGTGAAGCACCCACCTCTGTGCCACTCTCATATGCCTTGAGGGGCAAAAAAACAGATGTGAACTTGATGTTCATACTACTTGCTGTGTTTTGAGTAACAAAATCCTTTGTCTCTGGACCAAGAGACTGTATCTTCTGCCAGCTTCCAGAAAACTATAGCAGGCTAATATGTTAGCTTGTAAGTAAGAGAAAATCTTATATCCACATTTTTCACAATAGCAAATGTGAAGGGAGATTTTAAAATATGATAAAAGGAGAGGATTAAAATCTACTTGCACAATGGGGGTTTCCTTTTCTTGCTATTGGAAAATCTTTTGACACCCTGTGAAAAAACCCAGGCTCTTCTCCTGGAGGATAAAAGAGAGCTTACAGAACGAAGCCTCACACACCCCAGTCAAGGTCTAAACCTGTTAGTGAGCTCAGATGACATTATGAGAAAGCAGGTAGTAACCAGCCCGGCCCAAGTTGCTGGCCCACAGAATCATGAGTAATATGCTGTTGCCTTAAACCACTAATTTTGGAAATGGTTAGTTATACAGCAAAAGGACACTTCAGAAAAGGTATCAATACAAGGCACTTAGTTGCAACATAATATTGATATATACCAGATATTGATACAGGTCCTGAAGGTACAGCAATGAATAAAATTGATATATGTATCAGTGGATAAATTCAGCCTCAGCTTCATTGGATACTGGAAAATTGATCCACATATGTTTTGTACCAATATTCACTTGAAGCAATTCACTTCAAGAAATGCATGAATATTCCCATTTACCATATTCTTACCAACAGTTGTTATATTAAGACTTACTTTTTCCAACCTGATAAATCTAAAATTGTATATCATTGCTGTTTTTATTTTCACTTTCCCGATTACTAGTGATTTGTTTTATATTTTATTTTCCATTTGGGATTCCTATTCAGTGAATTCCTGGCTCATGACCTTTACCCACCTTGCTATTAGGTTGTCTTTGTATTTACTTATTTTTCTTTATGTAAACAAAACATTAGTCCTTTATCAATTAAGTAGGTTGCAAGTATCATTTCCCAGTCTGAGGTTTGCCTTTAAAACTATGTGATTGTTCCCTCTCTCTGAATCAAAACACCTTTTTAAAGTTTCTTCAGTTTTATAATATATCTTAAAATCTTGTAGGGGGCAAGTTCTCCTTGATTCTCATTCAATTATCTTTGCTAATCCAGTTCCCTTTTGCTTCTGTTACATTTGCCTCCATATATATACATCTTGTAAGTTCCAGAAAGATCAACATAGTGTTGCTTTTTTATTTTACTTTTATAATATTCAGTTATTACCCTCTCAGTGTCTATAAGATCTGTACTAGCTCTGTACTATTCTTGATATTGGTATATTGTTTTTCCTATCTTTTCTGATCAATCTAGTTAGATGATGATCAATGTAGTTCATATTCTCTAAGAACCCACTTTTGATTTCCCCAATTTTCTCTACTGTTTGGTTGTTATTCCATTGGTTTCTGCTCTAGTTTAATTATTTTCTTTATAATGATTACTTTTAGTTTAAACTAATCTATTTTCTTAAGGTAAGAGCATAGATCATAGATTATAGATGCATTGACCCTAAATGTTTAACATTAAAAAAGTTCCTTTTGGACTTCCCTGGTGGCGCAGTGATTAAGAATCCGCCTGCCAGTGCAGGGGACACAGGTTCGTTCCCTGGTCTGGGAAGATCTCACATGCTGCTGAGCAACTAAGCCCGTGTGCCACAACTACGCCCGTGTGCCACAACTACTGAGCCTGCGCCCTAGAACCCCGTGAGCCACAACTACTGAGCCTGCATGCCACAACTACTGAAGCCTGCGTGCCTAGAACCCATGCTCCGCAACAAGAGAAGCCACTGCGATGAGAAGCCTGCGCTCCGCAAGGAAGCGTAGCCCCCACTCGCCGCAACTATAGAAAGCCCACGCACAGCAACGGAGACCCAACGCAGCCATCCATAAATAACTAAATAACTAAATAAATAAATAAATACTTTTTTTAAAGTTCCTTTTAAGCCCGGCTTAAGCTGCATCTTAAAATACTTCTATGATGTGTTTGCATTCTCCTTAAGTTTAAAGTATTTTCTAATTTCCATTATGACTTTTTTTGACCTGTGGATTATTTAGAAGTTTTGGATTCTAAATACTAGGGGATTTTCCAAATATCTTTCTGTTATTGATTTTTAATTTAATTCCTTTTGTGATCAGAGAAAATAACTTGTGTTATCTGAAATCTTTTAAATTTATTGGGATTTGTTTTTTGGCCTAGGATATGATGCGTCATACTAAATGTTTTGCGTACATTTAAAAGAAACGTTGTTGGGTGTCCCTGGGTAGACTGCTTTATAAATGTAAATCATGTCAAAATGGTTAATTTGCATTGTTCATGTCTTCTATAGCCTTACTAACTTTCTATTATTCTATCAGTTAGTGGGGGGGGAGGAGTATTACTAAATTTTCCAACCTTAATGGTTGATTTAATTCTTTCAGATCTACCAGTTTTTGTTTCATATAATTTGAATCTCAGTTATCAGAGCCATAAACATTTAGGATGGCTATTTACTGTTGGTGACTTGACTTCTTTATCATTAAGAAATGATCCTCTTTATCCTTGGTAACACTGCACTTTGGAAATCTACTTTGTCTTATAGCCACTCCAGCTTTCTTCTGATAAGACCAGAATGGTATATCTATTTTCATCCTTTTACTTTTAAGCTATCTTTGTGATTATATTTAGAGTTTGTTGTAAATACCATATTGTTGGGCTTTGCTTTATTAATCAGTTTAATCTCTGCCTTTCAATTGAATTTTTAGACTGCTTACATTTTATTACTGATATAGGTGGGTTTAAGTCTTCCATCTTCCTACTGTACCATGTGTTCTTTGCTCACTTTTCCCTGTTTTTCAGCCTTCTCTAGAATTTTTTTTTTATCATTCAATTTAATCTCTTTCACTGGCTTGTTAGATGTACCACTTTTTTATGGTTGTATAAGGATTTAACTTACCACCGTCTACCTTCGTGTAATATACCAATTTGTGTGTAATATAACTTTAAAACATCATTTCATTTCATTCTTCCTACCCTTGTACTACTGTCATACATTTTACTTTTACTTATGTTAAAAACCCATAAAACAATGTTACCATTTTTCTTTAAAACATTGATCATCTTTTAGGGGAATTTACAAAATAAGGAAAATATATGATATTCACCAACATATTTACCATATCTGATACTTTTCATTATTTTACATATATTCAAATTCGGATCAGGCATTATTTTTCTTCTTATTGAGGGATTCTCTGTAACATTTCTCATAGTTATAGTGGTGAGTAGTATAGTGGTAGTCTATTGCTCTAAGCTTTTTTATATTTAAAAAATATTTCACTTTTGTTTATGAAAGATATTATCACCTGGTAGATAATTCCAAACGGACAATTTTTTTCTATATTATAAAGATATTGTTCCACTCATGCTTTCTTCTTCATATTGAGCATATGGTATATAGTTATACCATGTATTTAATATTCTTGTCTGTTAAGTCTCCATGTTTGTTATTTCTGGTTCTATTTCTATTGATTACTTTTTCTCATCATTAAAGTATTTTTCTGCTTCTTTTCATGCCTAGTAATTTTTTATTTGATGCCAGACTTTGTCTAATTGACAATTTGAATACTGCATTCTCTTTTCATTTCTTTAAATACTTTTGGGCTTTGTTCTATTACGCAGTTATCTGGAAACAATTTGATCCTTTCAAGTCCTGTTTTTAAGATTTGTCAGATGAATTCAGATAGCCTATGTACCAAAGAACTCTGACGGATAAGAACAACAGCTATTCCTGGGCCTGTGTGAGTTGTTCCACATGATCCTTTCTGATAGGATTTTCCCCAACTTTGATAATTTCCTTACCCACATGCACCAATCAGCACTAAGCTGAAGACTCTAGAGGAATCCTGTGCAAATCTCTGGAACTCTCTTTCCCTGTGCAATTTTCTTTTCTCCAGTACTCTTCCCTATGAATTTTAGCACCTAGGCCTCCCAACTTCTGAATTCTGTCCTGTAAACCAGTGGGCCTATTTTGATTTCCCTCTCCCTGCTCTGCATCCTGGAAATTCTCTCCAGTCATTAAACTGGAAGTAATCATATAGCTCACCTTATTTGATTCTCTTTTCTCAGATCGCACTATCTTGTGTTACCTGCTCAATGTTTGAAAAAAGCATCGTTTCAGTATTTTATTGAATATTGAATATTTTCTAATTCTAATATTTTTAAATTCTAATTTATTGAATATTTTCTAATTCTTTAAGGTAAGAGATTAAGTTTCTGTTCTGTTGAATAAAAGCAGAAGTCTTAAGCTTTATTATTCTATATGTAATTCTTTTTTAACAAATGGATTTAAGGCTACATATGCCCTCTAAACTGAAGCTTTATCGTGCAAGTATGATTATTATTTCTAAATATTTTGTTATTTTCATTAAGATTTCCTATTTGAGTCATAAACTATGTAAAAGTATATGTTTATTTTTTTTATTGAAGTATAGTCACTTAAAAATACGTCTTTAGATTCCAAATTTATTAGATCTTATTGACCAACATTGATTAATATTTCTAATCATAATGCATTTTTAAAGAATTCGGTCTGCATGATATTATTTCATATTTATTAAAATTTCCTCTATGGCCTAATATATGGTTAGTTTTATATGTGCTTAAAAATAATGCTTATTGTCTATTTTGGGGATGAAGTTTTTATTAAAATCAATTGTATTAACATTACTAATTGTGTTGTTCACTTTTTCTGCATCTTCACTAATTTTCTCTTTGCATGACTCATCAGATTCTAAGATGTTTTTTAAAAGTTTACACTATGATAAAAAATATTTCAACCTCTCCTTGAAATTCTTTGCTTTTTTGCTTAATACATTCCAATTCAATATTGTTAAAGGTATGAAGTTCATGACTGTTCATATATTCTGGCAAATTTTTCTACTTACCATTAAGCATAAGTATTTTTGCCTGCACCTATGACTTCCTAATATCAATATATCTATATATCTTTTTAAATATAGCATTTAAAAACTAAACTACAAATAAGGAGGTAGCCATAATATTCTATTTCAGTTTAGTTTTATCATGTAGTAGGAAAAGAAGTATGGATCTGTAAATAGGTTTACAATAAAATGCATATGAGAATAAAATGAAATTATAGCTATTAAGGTATAAATACTAAACATTAGGACTTCCCTGGTGGTCCAGTGGTTAAGACTGTGCTTCCACTGCAGGGGGCCTGGGTTCAATCTCTGGTCGGGGAAGATCCTGCATGCTGCACAGCGCAGCCAAAAAATAAAATAAAATAAAAAAAGTTTAAGGCATCTTTGGGAAATAAAGGTAGAGATATTAAAAAAAATAAAACTAAATATCATTGGTTGTTTGTCCCTCTTATTTAGTCAATGAAAACACAAAATCTACCCCCTATTGGTAATTATAAAATATGAAAGCAAGTGGAGGAATTTATCTGCTAAAAATTTTTAAAAATCCATTCCCCAAATGAAAAAGTCCTAGAGCAACTACATAGATTCATGGATTAAGACATTAAGGGTTAAATTAAAGAGGATGAATTGACTAGAGGCTCTCATTTTCTTAATATATATCTCTTTGATTTTGTAAAGAGCTATTTAACAAGGTGTTTTGTCATTATTAATGACTAATAATTAATGTCACTATTAATCATCTGCTCATGTATGTCTTACTTTTATAACAAGTACCATAGACTGGGTGGCTTAAAAAACAGAAATTTGTTTCTCACAGTTCTCGAGGCTGGGAAGTCTGAGATCAGGGTGTCAGCATGGTGGAGTCATTGGTGAAGGCTCTCTTTCTGGTTTGCAGATGGCTGCCTTCTTACTCTATCCTTACTTGGCAGAGAGAGGAAGTAAGCTCTCTTGTGTCTTCTTATAAGACCTCTAAGCCCTTCATGAGGGCTCCACTCCCATGACCTAGTTACCTCCCAAAGGCCTCATCTCCAAATATCATCACATTGGAGATTAGGGTTTCAAAATATGAATTTTGGGAAGACACAAACATTTAGTCCATAGCAATATATTTTGGCTATTTTTATTAGTGTGTTCAACTATTTTGTTACTAAATGTTAAAATCTTTTATATAGTAATGTCACTAAACATTGTACACACTCTCTCATTTTTAAATTTTCATTTTAATACTAATAATAACTTTATAGTACATATCAATTGTAATTGGTTTTATGCAAAATATCAATATGACCCTAGAATTTACTGTCTTTCTTTTATGTATACAATATTTTCTCTAAATCCCTCAGCTTTATTTTCTTCTAGTCATTTTAAGGTTAATCCCCCTTTTCGTTTTAACTACTTAATCATCTAGAATGTACCATTTCCCCAAATACATCTTACTTTCTGTAAGTAAGTTTTTTAATGTGAACTGTGTCACATTCTGTATGTAAATGTGGTTGGATCTCTTTATGCTTTCTGCTTGGTACCATTAATCAGTCAGTTCTTATCTGATACCAAACTATTTTAATGACTTTGGCATTCTCATACCATTTCAACATTAACCAGTACAAACCACTTCTCATTATTCTTTTATTTTCGGAATTTGTGTGATGTTTTAATCATTAATTTTTTTTTTTTTTTTTTTTTTTTGGTAACTGGGCCTCTCCCTGT
>NW_020171982.1:2042559-2048358 GCF_003031525.2 Neophocaena asiaeorientalis asiaeorientalis
TTCCCGGACTGGGGCACGAACCCGCGTCCCCTGCGTCGGCAGGCGGACTCTCAACCGCTGCGCCACCAGGGAAGCCCAATCATTAATTTTTCAAGTTGACCTTTAGAAACACCTTTAAAACTGTTCAAAAACATCCATTGATATTTTGACTGGAATCATACCATATTACAAATTGTGCTATATGAAGAATTAATATTTTTAGTATTGAGTTTTGGTATTCACCTCCATATAGTCATTATATTTAGCAGGTTTTTTTCACACTTATCTTACATTTCTTATTAGGTTTACTAGTACATATTTTATATTTACTGTTGCTGATTAGCAAGATGACAATATAATTTGTTATTCAAACCAGTAGACCTTAACAGTGAAAAGGAACACTATTAATAACAAGCATAAGCTAGATCTCATACTATAATATTCATATATTAATATTTTTAAAATTTCACTATTGAGTTTTTTAATTGAAGTATAGTTGATTTATATTATATTAGTTTCAGGTGTACAGCATAGCAATTCAGTAATTTTACAGTTTATACTTCATTAAAAGTTATTATAAGACAATGGCTATAATTCCCTGTGCTATACAATATATCCTTGTTGCTTGTCTATTTTATACACAGTAGTTTGTATCTCATAATCCTATACCCCTAAGGTGCCTCTCTGTCCACTGATAACCACTAGTTTGTTTTCTGTATCTGTGAGTCTGATTCTGTTTTGCTATATACATTCATAAATAAAAATTTATTTTCTAATAGGTTAATGCAACTAAACAGCAATGGTATATACATACATATATTTTTTAAACAAGTCAACCTCTCCACCTCTATCATTAAATGTAACAATTATAGTAAATTCTCTTATTTTCTCAGATTGCCAAATATGTCACTTACATTAGAGTGATAATTTTGATACTACCTCATATTAGTTATATCCCTAATTCATTTTTCTTAACTTATTGTGCATATAAGACTTCCAGAAAAGTATTAAATACTAGTAGTGAAAGAAGGTATTTTTATTGATTCCTGACATTATTGGAACCACCACTAGAACAATATCATTTTGATATTAAAGACAGTTGTTTCGTGTTAAGGGGGTATCCTTCCTAATTGTTTTTCCTTTTTTTTTTGTAAATAATACTTTAACTGAAGTATAAAACACAAGCATAAAACATAATACATGAAATTGTACATGTATAGCTCAATGAAATATGACATCTGTGTAACCAGCACCAGAACAAGGTAGAGAATATTTCCAACCCTCTAGATGTATCTTTGTGCCCGCATAGAGTTACAGTACTCCCACACAAAATAAACAAATATTCTAATATATAATACCATATACTAATTTCCCTGATTTTGAAATAGATACACATGCACAACTTGTTTCCTCATAATACATATTCTTTTGTGTCTTTATTGTTGGTAATTATGATTATCTATTGTATGAATGTACCTCAGCTTAATTTATTCATTCTATTCTTTTTATGGCCATTTAGGTTGTTTCCAGTTTAGGTCTACTACCAATATTGCTGCTATGAAGTTGCTGTATATATCTTTTGGTGAACATACACAGTTCTGTTGTAAATATGCATAGGAATTTAATTACTGGGCTACAGAGTATATGTATGTTCAGCTTTAGTAGATATTATCAAAGAGCTCTCCAAAGTAGTTGTATCAATTAACACTCACAAGCAATGTGAGTGTACCAGCTATTCTATATCCTTAACTTCACTTATATTATTAATTTTCTTTTTAATTCTAGCCATTCAAGTAAGTGTGTTAAAATACATCACTGTAAATTTTAATTTGTAACACCCAGATGAGAAGTGAAGTTGAACATCTTTTCTTATATTAATCTGCCATTTGGATATCACCTTTTGTGAAGTGCTGTTTAAGATGTTTTTCCATTTTCTGAATCAGTTTCAAATTTTTTCTTATAGTTTCACCCAGGTTCTTCACATATTTTTGGATATGACTTAAATATATATTTGTAGCAAATATCTTCCATTCTGTAGTTTGTCTTATAATCTCTTATGGTTTTTGATATGTTTTGATGAACAAAGTATCTTAATTTTAGTAGTACAATTAATCAAATTGATTTTTTTGATTAGTGCTTTATGCCTCACTCAGTTATATGAAGATATTCTCTGTGTCCTCCTATGATGTTTTTTTCTAAACACTTTAATTTTTAGCCTCTATATTCAGCTCTTTCACATTCCATCTGGAATTGAATGTTTTGTATGGTCTGAATTTGGATGTCAAGATTCATTTTTTTCCATATGGATATCTAATTGGCTCAACACCATTTCTGAAAAGATGCGCTTTCACAAACTCATTATAATGCCAACTTTATCATCATAAGTCAAGCACTCATATATGTGTGGGCTGACTTCTAGACTCTTCACTCTGTTTCAATGATCTATTTATCCATTATTACACCAGTACTATAATTAATTACTATAGCTTTAAAGTAGGTCTTGATATCTGCATGTATACATCCTACAATTTAGTTTTTATTTTTGATTATTGTCTAGAATATTTTTGTCCTTTTTCATTTCTATACCTGGTGAATACTGTGAAGTCCTGCTTAGGTCCCTTTTCAGTGGAGGAAAGGTCTTTCCTGGAGGAAGGACTCAGTGTTCACTCCTCTTTGGGGATTGCCTTAACTGAAGTGAGGCATCTCACCCAAGGTCATGCCCCTTTTCTAAGGGTAGCCTATATCTATGGACTAAACATTGTGGGGTATAAATGTCTGACTTCTTTTCTCAAACTCAGGACAAAGTGAAGAGTCATCTCAGCTTCAAAGATTCTCACTGAGAACTCATCCTCAAGAATTCTCTGCTGAGAATACACTTTCCTCTCAAGTGTTTACGGAATATTCTCCAGGACAGATCACATCTTGGGTCACAAATCAAGCCTCCGTAAATTTTAGAAAATTGAAATTGTATCAAACATCTTTTCCAACCACAAGCTGTGAGATCAGAAATCAATAACGGGGGAAAAACTAAAAAATACAAACACATGGAGGCTAAACAATACACTACTAAATAACCAAGAGATAACTGAAGAAATTAAAGAGGCAATCAAAAAATATCTAGAAACAAATGACATCAAAAACACGATGACCCAACACCTACGGGATGCAGCAAAAGCAGTTCTAAGAGGGAAGTTTATAGCAATACAATCCTATCTCAAGAAAACAAGAAAAATCACAAATAAACAACCTACCCTTACACCTAAAGCAACTATGAAAGAACAACAAACAAAACCCAAAGATAGTAGAAGAAAAGAAATAATAAAGAGCAGAACAGAAATAAATGAAATAGAAATGAAGAAAACAATAGCAAAGATCAATAAAACTAAAAGCTGGTTCTTTGAGAAGATAAACAAAATTGATAAACCTTTAGCCAGACTCATCAAGAAAAAAAGGGAGAGGACACAAATCAGTAAAATTAAAAATGAAAAAGGAGAAGTTACTACTGACACCATAGAAATACAAAGGATAATAAGAGAGTACTACAAGCAACTATATGCCAATAAAATGGACAACCTGGAGGAAACGGACAAATTCTTAGAAAAGTACAACCTTCTGAGACTGAACCACAAAGAAACAGAAAATATGAACAGACCAATCACAAGTAAGGGAAATTGAAACTGTGATTAAAAATCTTCCAACAAACAAAACTCTAGACCTGATAGCTTCACAGGTGAATTTTATCAAACATTTAGAAAAGAGCTAACACTTATCCTTCTCAAACTCTTCCAAAAACTCACAGAGGGTGGAACCCTCCCAAACTCATTCTACGAGGCTACCACCACCCTGATACCCAAACCATACAAAGATGTCACAAAGAAAGAAAACTACAGGCCAATATCACTGATGAATAGAGATGCAAAACTCCTCAGTAAATACTAGCAAACTGAATCCAACATAGATGCAAAAATCCTCAACAAAATACTAGCAAACTGAATCCAACAACACATTAAAAGGATCATACATCATGATCAAGTGGGATTTATTCTAGGGATGCAAGGATTCTTCAATATATGCAAATCAATCAATGTGATACACCATATTAATAAATTAAAGAATAAAAACCATACGACCATCTCAATCGATGCACAAAAAGCTTTTGACAGAATTCAACCCCATTTATGATAAAAATTCTCCAGAAAGCGGGCATAGAAGGACCTTACCTCAACATAATAAAGACCGTATATGACAAACCCACAGCAAATATTATTCTCAATGGTGAAAAACTGAAAGCATTTCCTCTAAGATCAGGAACAAAACAAGGGTGTCCACTCTCACCACTATGATTCAACATAGTTTTGGAAGTCAGCCATAGCAATCAAAGAAAAAGAAATAAAAGGAGTCCAAATTGGAAAAGAAGTAAAACTGTCACTGTTTGCTGATGACATGATACTATACATAGAAAATCATAAAGATGCCACCAGAAAACTACTAGAGCTAAGCAATGAATTTAGTAAAGTCACAGGATACAAAATTAATACACAGACATCTCTTGCATTCCTATATACTAACAATTAAAGGGCAGAAAGAGAAATTAAGAAAACAATTCCATTTAACATTGCAACAAAAGGAATAAAATACCTAGGAATAAACCTACCTAAGGAGGCAAAAGACCTGTATGCAGAAAACTATAAGACACTCTTGAAAGAAATCAAAGACAACGCAAACACATGGAGAGATATACCATGTTCCTAGATTGGAAGAATCAATATCATGAAAATGACTATATTACCCAAAGCAAACTATACATTCAATGCAATCCCTATCAAATTACCAATGGCATTTTTCACAGAACTAGAACAAAAAATTTTACAATTTGTATGGAAACACAAAAGACCGTGAATAGACAAAGCAACCTTGAGAAAGGAAAACAGAGCTGGAGGAATCAGGCTCCCTGACTTCAGACTATACTATGAAGCTACAGTAATCAAGAGAGTATGATGGTGCAAAAACAGAAATATACATCAATGGAACAGGATAGAAACCCCAGAGATAAACCCATGCACCTATGGTCAACTAATCTATGACAAAGGAGGCAAAAATATACGATGGAGAAAAGACAGTCTCTTCAATAAGTGGTGCTGGGAAAACTGGACAGCTACATGTAAAAGAATGAAATTAGAACACTTCCTAACACTAAACACAAAATAAACTCAAATGGATTAAAGACCTAAATGTAAGGCCAGACACTATAAAACTCTTAGAGGAAAACATAAGCAGAGCACTCTGTGACATAAATCACAGCAAGATCCTTTTTGACCCACCTCCTAGAGAAATGGAAACAAAAATAAACAAATGGGACCTAATGAAACTTAAAAGCTTTTGCACAGCAAAGGAAACTGTAAAGAAGACCAAAAGACAACCCTCAGAATGGGAGAAAATTTTGCAAACGAAGCAACTGACAAAGGATTAATCCCCAAAATATGCAAGCAGCTCATGCAGCTAACTATCAATAAAACAAACAACCCAATCCTAAAATGGGCAGAAGACCTAAACAGACATCTCTCCAGAGAAGACATACAGATGGCCAACAAACACATGAAAAGATGCTAATCTTTTAATTAGCATCACTAATTATTCTTTTAATTAGCATCACTAATTATTAGAGAAATGCAAATCAAAACTACAATGAGGTACCACCTCACACCTATCATAATGGCCATCATCAAAAAATCTACAAACAATAAATGCTGGAGAAGGTGTGGAGAAAAGAGGACCCTCATACACTGTTGGTGGGAATGTAAATTGATACAGCCACTATGG
>NW_020171982.1:2048709-2092208 GCF_003031525.2 Neophocaena asiaeorientalis asiaeorientalis
CACCCTGATACCCAAACCATACAAAGATGTCACAAAGAAAGAAAACTACAGGCCAATATCACTGATGAATAGAGATGCAAAACTCCTCAGTAAATACTAGCAAACTGAATCCAACATAGATGCAAAAATCCTCAACAAAATACTAGCAAACTGAATCCAACAACACATTAAAAGGATCATACATCATGATCAAGTGGGATTTATTCTAGGGATGCAAGGATTCTTCAATATATGCAAATCAATCAATGTGATACACCATATTAATAAATTAAAGAATAAAAACCATACGACCATCTCAATCGATGCACAAAAAGCTTTTGACAGAATTCAACCCCATTTATGATAAAAATTCTCCAGAAAGCGGGCATAGAAGGACCTTACCTCAACATAATAAAGACCGTATATGACAAACCCACAGCAAATATTATTCTCAATGGTGAAAAACTGAAAGCATTTCCTCTAAGATCAGGAACAAAACAAGGGTGTCCACTCTCACCACTATGATTCAACATAGTTTTGGAAGTCAGCCATAGCAATCAAAGAAAAAGAAATAAAAGGAGTCCAAATTGGAAAAGAAGTAAAACTGTCACTGTTTGCTGATGACATGATACTATACATAGAAAATCATAAAGATGCCACCAGAAAACTACTAGAGCTAAGCAATGAATTTAGTAAAGTCACAGGATACAAAATTAATACACAGACATCTCTTGCATTCCTATATACTAACAATTAAAGGGCAGAAAGAGAAATTAAGAAAACAATTCCATTTAACATTGCAACAATAGGAATAAAATACCTAGGAATAAACCTACCTAAGGAGGCAAAAGACCTGTATGCAGAAAACTATAAGACACTCTTGAAAGAAATCAAAGACAACGCAAACACATGGAGAGATATACCATGTTCCTAGATTGGAAGAATCAATATCATGAAAATGACTATATTACCCAAAGCAAACTATACATTCAATGCAATCCCTATCAAATTACCAATGGCATTTTTCACAGAACTAGAACAAAAAATTTTACAATTTGTATGGAAACACAAAAGACCGTGAATAGACAAAGCAACCTTGAGAAAGGAAAACAGAGCTGGAGGAATCAGGCTCCCTGACTTCAGACTATACTATGAAGCTACAGTAATCAAGAGAGTATGATGGTGCAAAAACAGAAATATACATCAATGGAACAGGATAGAAACCCCAGAGATAAACCCATGCACCTATGGTCAACTAATCTATGACAAAGGAGGCAAAAATATACGATGGAGAAAAGACAGTCTCTTCAATAAGTGGTGCTGGGAAAACTGGACAGCTACATGTAAAAGAATGAAATTAGAACACTTCCTAACACCAAACACAAAATAAACTCAAATGGATTAAAGACCTAAATGTAAGGCCAGACACTATAAAACTCTTAGAGGAAAACATAAGCAGAGCACTCTGTGACATAAATCACAGCAAGATCCTTTTTGACCCACCTCCTAGAGAAATGGAAACAAAAATAAACAAATGGGACCTAATGAAACTTAAAAGCTTTTGCACAGCAAAGGAAACTGTAAAGAAGACCAAAAGACAACCCTCAGAATGGGAGAAAATTTTGCAAACGAAGCAACTGACAAAGGATTAATCCCCAAAATATGCAAGCAGCTCATGCAGCTAACTATCAATAAAACAAACAACCCAATCCTAAAATGGGCAGAAGACCTAAACAGACATCTCTCCAGAGAAGACATACAGATGGCCAACAAACACATGAAAAGATGCTAATCTTTTAATTAGCATCACTAATTATTCTTTTAATTAGCATCACTAATTATTAGAGAAATGCAAATCAAAACTACAATGAGGTACCACCTCACACCTATCATAATGGCCATCATCAAAAAATCTACAAACAATAAATGCTGGAGAAGGTGTGGAGAAAAGAGGACCCTCATACACTGTTGGTGGGAATGTAAATTGATACAGCCACTATGGGAAACAGTATGGAGGTTCCTTAAAAAACTAAAAATAAAACTACCATATGACCAGTGGGAGTGTTGAATCCCACTACTGGGCATATACCCAGAGAAAACTATAATTAAAAAAAAACACATGCACTCTCATGTTCATAGCAGCACTATTTACAATTGCCAGGAAATGGAAGCAACCCAAATGTCCATATAGACAGAGGAATGGATAAAGAAGATGAGGTACATATATACAATGGAATATTACTCAGCCATAAAAGGAATGAAATTGGGTCATTTGTAGAGACGTGCGTGGATGGACCTAGAGAGTGTCATACAGAGTGAGGTAAGTCAGAAAGAGAAAAGCAAATATCATATAATAACGCATATATGTGGAATCTAGAAAAATGGTGTAGATGATCTTATTTTCAAAGCAGAAATAGAGACACAGACATAGAGAACAAACGTATGGATACCAAGGGGGATAGTGGTGGGGTTGGAAGAATTGGGAGACTGGGATTGACACATATACATTATTGATGCTATGTATAAAATAGACAACTGATGGGAATATACTGTATAGCACAGGGAGCTCTACCTAATGCACTGTGGTAACCTAAATGGGAGGGAAGTCCAAAAGGGAGGGGATATCTGTATGTGTATGGCTGATTCATTTTGTTGTGCAGTGGAGGTTAGCACAACATTGTAAAGCAACCATACTCCAATAAAATTTTTTAAAAAAGAAGAGTTCTCTTCTGAGAATACATTTCAGTTCAACTTCTCCTTTTATCTAATTGTGCTTCCAGGTCCTCCCTTCCTCAAGTATTACTCTCCAAAACACTCCTAAGGAAAGTCCTGCTGCTCATCTCCATCTCAGAATGTGTTTCCTTGGAAACTCCATCTGTGATGACTGGTGCCAGGAGTAGTCCAAGAAAGTAGACTGGATCACCCGTCACCCTGCTGGTAATGAGAAACTAATAACTTCTTAAGGAGGAGTACTGATAGCCCCACTACAAGGTAGCAGTACAGTTTAAACCTTTACTTATGGTGAACTGGGATGGTATACTGCTGAAGATGAGTGGATTAGTGGTATAAAATATCAAGAACTTAAGAAATATGTTGGATACAATAACTATAAGGACAGCAAAAATGAGTGAATGCTGCTATAACCTCAACTGAAGACAATGAAAAGCTGAGAGTGATTAATCACAACTAAAATCTAAGGGCCTCCTTGGTAGTTTAAAAAACAGAACAGCAGAGAAAGATGAGAACGTACCCAGAACTTAATCATAAGAGTAGCAGTCCCCAGAGGTTAAACTCACAGCCTAAAGCAAGTCTGCTATTTCAAGGTCAGGACTCTGGTTTGGGAATTTCAGGTCTGAGATACATGGGACACCTGAGTTGAATCACACAAAAATCTTGACTTCCTTGATTCCTTGAACCCCCTGAGCCTACAGAAGTTCTTCACTCATCCCACTTAAGGACTAGTACTTCCTTTTTGCTTAAAAATGGTGCAAAGCCTCTCCTCAAACATACAGCATAAGCCCACTTCAGGATCATCCCCAACTCTTCTCCTGGCCTCTAGACCAAAAACCTGAGTTAAGTCTTGATATAACTTGACCAGAGATGGGCTAGGTCTGATATGGTAGGAAGAAGTCTGTGCTAAAGGATCTGCAGGGTCCTTAGCTGCATGTATTGGCAAAGGCTGGGAGAGTACGTATGAGACTGAATTCTGAGGGATCTTGATCAAAGGCTGTGGAGCATAAGGTTTGATAATGAAAAGCCAATCATGTTGAGAGCAGTCTCTCAGGGAATGGGGCACAGTAGCAAGGATTCCAGAAGACAGGGTAAACATGCTGCTAGGATGGTTGCTAAAAGCTTGAGAAAGGCGATGGTCAGCCTGAACTGAGAAATTCCAGTGCAGAGGGTAGTAAAGGGAATTAAAAGACTTAGAGAAGTGGACTTGTTAAAGTGGATATACTATTTAAGGCCAGGAAATCCACCAGAAGTCTTTATTCTATACTAGTGCCCAAAGATTATACCATTTACCAAAGCAATAAAGATTGTGCTGGTAAAGAAGGCACCAACATCGCTAACATTCTCAGTATTGGTTCTCCTCTGTAAGCTGTAACTGAGGATTGGGGTTACAGTTACAGATCTAATGCCAAGAGTGATTGTAGGACCCCAAAACAATAGAGGCCGGGTAGTGGGGCTTAACCATCAGAATCCAGGTGTTATTCATGAGGTTAAAGGTACAGCCAAGGGTTATGACCCACAGAAAGTTATGGAGATTTTTAATAGAATACAGCATTTCTATAAGCAAAACAGATGAGTAGCCAATAAGGGAACTACTCATTCCATATAATGAAAGAAATCAAGGAGGCTGAGGGCAATCACCTAAACAACATTTTTGGATTCTTTGCCTAGTTTATGAACGTAAGCCAGTTTTCAGACCCTTATCCACTGAGTGAAAGAAAAGCCAGGTGCCAAGGAAGAAGAATATATGGTATTCTTCATTCAGCAAAATATGTGCAATTATTCCCCCATTCTTTCCCCAAAGGGGCGTATGACTATTTACTTAAATAAACAATATACCACCCTGGGGGTAGGGGGGAAATGGCAGAAATTAATGTTTAAAACCTAGAATAAAGGGGTGGTGTTTCTCTAATATACATACTTAATTTATTAATTTGACTCCTGTAAAAACTAGATGAATCGGAGAAAATGATAGTAAATTATCACAAGTTCAACAAAGTAGCTCAATGTGCAGCTGCTGTGTCCACTATGGTTTCTTTGCTACAGAAGATTAACATGGCCTCAAGTGACTAGTATGCAGCCACTGATCTGGTAAATGCATTGTTTTATATCTCTGTTTTCAAAATTGAGAATCAAAAACAGTTTGATTTCACTTGGAAAAGACAAGAATATACATGTCCAAAGAGATATGGACAGGCTAGACATCATTCAGAACACCACAATCATTTATAATATTGATGATAACGTGCTAATCAGAGAGGACAATCAAGAAATTGCTGGTGCATTATAGACATAAATTCCTAAAACTCATGAATTCCAGAGAATAGGAGATAATCCTACAAAGAATCAGGAACCCACCAACCACATCAGAAAATGTTTCTGGTGTCCAGTGGTATAGGGCATACTGGGCCATTCTCTTCAAAGTGAATAATAATTATTGTATCTTGTAATTCCTACCACAAAGAAAGGAGAATGACCAGTACAGGACATTTTGTGTTCTTGAGGCAGCATATTCTACCCCTGAAAATACTGCATAAATCCAATATCCAATATGTGGAGAGTGACATGAAAATCTGTCAGTGTGAGAGAGGTCCAGAGAAGAAAGGGCTCTGCAGTAGGTTCAGGCTGTGATGTCAGCTCTGACTCTTGGACCATAAGAACCAGTATACTAGCAATTTCTTGATTATCTTCTCTGATTAGCATATATATCAGTCCTACAACTATAAAGAACTGATTTCTGCCAATAACCTGAATGATGTTGAAAGAGAACCCTGAGCTCCAGATGAGACTGCAGCCCTCGCCTACACCCTGATTTCAACCTTGTGAGATCCAGAACAGAATCCAGCTATTTTGAACCCAAACTTCTTACCTACCGAAACTGAAATGATGAATTTGTGTTGCTTGGCCACTACCTGCTAAGTCTGTGGTAACTTCTCACACGGCAATAGAAAACTAATATGCTCGCCACGGGTATTCTTGGGGGCTGTCTTTGAACTCTTAGTGGAGAAAGATGCCTTGTGGAATTTGTGTCAGCTTCAACAGGAAAACCATAAGGTAAACTTTAAATGTTCTAAAACAAGGCTATGCCATTTGAAGTGGAGAAATATACACTTTTGAAAAGATAGTTCATGGTGTGCTACTGGGCCATGGTAGAGTTGGAACATACAACCATGCAGCAACAAACCTGCTCATCATGAGCCAGGTTCTGCCAGACCCACGAAGTCATAAGTTGCATAGGTCCATTACAAGATAGAAGTGGTCCAACTGTGAATGAGCATGAACAGGATTAGAAAACACATGCAAGCTGTAGGTTGCCTAGATCCCCATGTCAAACACCACTATTGGATTAGCACTTCTCTCTCAGTTCACACATTTGTCAATATGGATGAGTTGGCTTTGATATGTGGGTGCAATCCAAAAATGGATAGCAGCTGTACTACACTCCCACTTAGAAGTAGCTTTGAAAGACATGGAAGTGGAAAGCCTCCCATAAGGCAGAGCTTTAGGTAATCACCCGTGTGTTAAGGATATAAATGGACTCATGATCATTGGTGTATGGAAACATATGTGAGCGAGCACAAAGTATACATATTTTTGTATACATGTTTTGCATACAAAATGAGCATGTTAACTCTCAATAGAGAGTATTCTCCATAGAAAAGTCACTAAATAAATAGGAAGACAAAATGATTTGACAAGTGGATCTCAGCCAGCCTGTGTCATAGTGTGGGCACAATGGGCACATGAACATCATAGACAGGTGACTTATGGATAGAAGCTATAAATGGACCTGATTGCTGGACTCCCACATATTAAGGCTGATACCTTTACTGCCACTGCTCAATGTCCAGCCTGACAGCAACAGAGAGCAATGCTAATACAACAACATAACCATACTGTATGAAGATCTGGTGGCAAGTTGACTTCATAGAGCTCCTTCAATCTTGGAAGGGGAAACAATTCTGTTCAATAAGAATAAACACATATTCCAGCATGGGTTTACCTTTCCTAACAGCTGGGTCTCATTCAGCACCATTCTTGAAGGGATGCCATTGGATCCCACTTACATCATGGCAATTAAGAGAGCCACTTTACAGCAAGAAGGTGCCGGTATGGACACATGACCCATTCTCTGTTTCATACACCAGGAGATTCATAGAGCAATGGAGCAATATTGAACATAGAGCTGAAGAGCCAGCTCCAAGGCAATACTTTATGAAGATGAGGTACCATACTAAAGGACATAGTATACAATCTAAATTAATGACCTTTTTATAGGGCTATGTCCCCAAAAGGCAGAACACATTGGCCTGGAAATGAGTGGATGGAAACTGGAGTGGCTTTGCTTTTCTTCACTTCCAGATAACTACTTAAGGGATTTTTGCTTACCATTTCCACAACTCTGGGCTCTGCAGGTTTAGAGGCCCCCATTCCCAAAGGAAGAAACCATCCACCAGGGAGAAACAGCAAGAGTCCTTTGAACCATAAGCTACAGCTACTTCATGGGCTACTTATGTTTCTCATGCTAAGGGTTCAGCAGACAAGTAGGAGAGTCAACAATAAAGGTACTACCCTCTCAATATAAATCTGGTAACAGTTTCAGAATTGCATAGAAGGTTGGCTGAACACTATTGACACTGCATTATAGCTTAAATTCTCCATCTACCCCATCATGCTTCCTTTCCTTCCCATCCACAGGAAAAGAAGACATACACGTGGTAATTTCTATCTCAGAGTCTGATTGTCAAGGAATTCAACCTACAATACCATATAAATTTTAAAATCAGGTTGTCAATTTTAACCAAAAATCTGCACAGATTATTTTTTTATTAGGATTGCATTGAATCTACAAACAATTTGGGGAGAATTGTCATCTTAAAATACTGGACCTTCTAATTATTTTATGTCGTATATCCACATATTTTATGGAACTTCATCTATTTCTCTCAATGTTTTGTACATTCCTCTGTAGACATCTATACACATTTCATTAAATTTATTTCAACAGACTTACGTTTTTAAAACTGTTGTCAAGGATAATTTTTAAATAATTTTTTGTTGCATGTTTGTAGAAATAAAATTGTTTTCTATCTTGTGTAAATACTGATGTTGCATTCATTATTAAATCTAATGGTTTGTATAGTATATTCTTTGGTAATTTCTGTGTACATTTTTCCCATTCCAATCTTTTTAAAAATTGATTTAGGATACATCCAATTATTTATTTCTTCTTATATCAATTTTACTAATTTTTTTCTAGATATTTGCAAACTTCATCAATAAATATTAGCTAAAGCTATTCCTAGTATACCCTTTTTTCTATATCTGTAACACCTGTAATAATGTTCCCTTTTTCATTTCAGAAGCTGATAATTTGTGTCATCTTTTTAAAATTTTAATTATTCTTACTAGAATTTACCTATTTTATTAAGGAAATAATTTTGACTATGAGTCTCTGCATTTTATATTTATCATCAATTATTTAATATTTGTACTTATCTGATCTTATATTTATTATTTCCTTTCTTCTATAATTTTTGAGTTTACTTTATACTTCTTTATATACCATTTCTAGATAATTAAATAGTGGTGGAGATCTTAGGGTTTTCTAAAAATAGTATCATGTCATCTGCAAATAGTGACAGTTTTACTTCTTCCTTTCAAATCTTAAAGCCTTTTATTTCTTTTTATTGTCTGATTGCTGTGGCTAGGACGTCCAATATCATGTTAAATAGAAATGGTGAGAGTGGGCAACCTTGTCTTGTTCCTGTATTTAGAGGAAAAGCTTTCAGCTTTTCACCATTGAGTATGATGTTAGTGGGTTTGTCATAAATGGACTTTATTATGTTGAAATACATTCCCTTTATACCAACTTTGATGAAGGTTTTTATTATAAATGGGTGTTGAATTTTGTCAAATGCTTTTTCTAAATCTATTGAGACGATCATGTGGTTTTTATCCTTTGTTTTGTTATAGCAGTGTATTACATTGATTGATTTGTATTACATTTTCACATCCCTGGAATAAATCTGACTTGATCATGCTGTATAATCTTTTTTATGTATTGTTGAATTTGGTTTGCCAATATTTTGCTAAGAATTTCTGTATCTATATTCATCAGGGATACTGACCTGTAATTTTCATTTTTTTGTAATCTCTTTGTCTGGTTTCAGTATCAGGATAATGGTGGCCTCAGAAATGAGTTTGGGAGTTCAATGCTTTAATTATTTGGAATAGTTTGAGAAGGATGGATATTAACTCCTGTTTATATGTTTGGTAGAGTTCACCTGTGAAGCCATCCAGTCCTGGACTTTTGTTTGTTAGTTTTTTTGATTACTGATTCAATTTCAGTATTAGTAATTGGTCTGTTCAGATTTCTTCATGATTCAGTCTTAGAATATTATATGTTTCTAGGAATTTATACATTTCTTCTAGTTTGTCCAATTTGTTTGCATATAACTGTTTATAGTATTCTCTTATGATTGTTTGTACTTCTGGTTGTAATTTATCTTCTCTCATTTCTTATTTTGTTTGTTTGGGTATTCTCTCTCTTTTTTTCTTAATGAGCCTGGCTAGAGGTTTATTAAATTTTATCTTTTAAAAAACCAGCTCTTGGTTTCATTGATCTTTTCTATTTTGGGGGTCTCTATTTTATTTATTTCTACTCTGATCTTTATTATTTGCTTCCTTCTGCTGTTTTGGGACTTTGTTCTTCTTTTTCTAATTTCTTTAGATGGTAGTTTAAGTTGTTTATTGGAGATTCTTTTGTTTCTTGAGGAAGGCCTGTATTACTATAAACTTATATCTTAGAACTATTTTTACTACATCCCATATATTTTGGAAAATTGTGGTTCTATTTGCATTCATCTCAAGATATTTTCTGATTTCCTCCGATTTCTTTGTTTTTTGTAGTAGTATGTTTGTTTTTTAGTAGTATGTTGTTTAGTCTCTACATGGTTTTTTTTTTTTTTCCATTTTTCTTCCTGTAATTGAGGTCTAGTTTCATACTGTTGTGGATGGAAAAGATGATTGATATAATTTCTATCTTCTTAAATTTGTTGAGACTTGTCTGTGGCCTAGCATGTGATAAATCCTGGGAATGTTCCAGGTGCACTTGAAAAGAAGGTGCATTCAGCTGTTTTTGGATGGAATGTCCTGTAGATATCTATTAAGTCCAAGTAGTCTAATGTGTTATTTCAGATGACTATACCCTTATTGGTTTGTTTTCTGGATGGTTTGTCCATTGATGTAAATGGATGTTAATGTTCCCTACTAATATTTTATTACTGTCAATATCTCCATTTATGTCTATTAACATGTGTTATATATTTATGTGCACATATACTAGGTGCATATGTTAATGAGTGTTATATTCTCTTCTTGTATGATCCCTTTATCATTATATAACGTTCTTCTTTGTCTTTTTATTATAGACTTTGTTTTAAATCTTTGTTTGATATAAGTATTGTTATGCCAGCTTTCTTATCATTTCCATTTGCATGGAATTTCTTTTTCCATCCCCTCACTTACAGTCTATGTGTGTCTTTAGCTCTGAAGTGAGCCTTTTAAAGGTAGCATATAGATGGTTCTTGTTTTTTTCCCCCCAATCATCCACCCTATGTCTTTTGATTGGACCCTTTAGTCTATTGACATGTAAAGTGATTATTAATAGGTGTGTACTTACTGCCATTTTGTTACTTGCTTTTTGGTTGTTTTTGTAGTTCTTCTTCATTCTTTTCTTCTTCTTTTAGTCTATCCCTCATAGTTTGATGATTTTCTTTACTGTTATTTTTATCTTCTATTCTATCCATTTTTTTGTGTATCTGTTATAGGTTTTTGGTTTGTGATTACCATGGAGCTCATATATGTTGACCTGTAACTATATCAACTTTTTAAAAACTGATAATCATTTAAGTTCAAACATTATAAAAGGTCTACATTTTTACTCCTCCCCATGTTTTTTGTTTTTGATGTCATATTTCATATCTTCATGCCTATCTTTTAACTGTTTATTGTAGTTATAGCTGTTTTTACAATTTTTGTATTTTAGCCTTCATGCTAGCTTATATAAGTAGTTAATCTACTGCCT
The DNA here is from genome assembly GCF_003031525.2 of Neophocaena asiaeorientalis asiaeorientalis. Classification (NCBI taxonomy): domain Eukaryota; kingdom Metazoa; phylum Chordata; class Mammalia; order Artiodactyla; family Phocoenidae; genus Neophocaena; species Neophocaena asiaeorientalis. Next base: position 2,059,508 of record NW_020171982.1, read on the forward strand.
TTACTATATTTTTGCCTTTACCAGTGGGATTTTCCCCTTCCTATTATTTATTTCTTGTGGTAGCCTTTCCTTTTCACTTAAAGAAGACCCTTTAACACGTCTTGTAAGGTTGGTTTAGTATTAATGAACTCCTAGTTTTTGCTGATCTGAGAAACTCTTTCTCTCTCCTTCAATTCTGAATGATAACCTTACTGTGTAGAGTATCCTACTTTGCAGGGTTTTCCCTTCCAGCACTTTAAATATATCATGGCATTCCCTTCTGGCCTACAAAGGTTCTGCAGAGAAATCAGCTGATAGCCTTATGTATTCCCTTGTATATGACTCTTTTTTTTTTCTTTTGCCTTTAGAATTCTCTCTTTATCTTTAACTCTCCCCATTTTAATTATACACCTTGGTGTGGGTCTGGGTGGGGTCATCTTGGTCTGGGACTCCCTGTGCTTCCTGTACCTGTATATCTTTCCTTCTTCAGGTTAGGGAAGTTTTCAGCCATAAATTCATCAAAGACATTTTCTACCTCTTTCTCTCTCTCTCTTCTCCTTCTGGGACCCGTATAATGTGAATTAGTTAGTACGGCTATGTTGTCCCAGAGGTCCCTTAAACTATCCTTATTTTAAAAAACTTTTCTTTTTGTTGTTCTGATTGGGTGATTTCAGCTATTCTATCTTCCAGATCTCTCACGCATTCTTCTGTATCATCTAATCTGTTTTTAATTCCTTCTGGTGTAGTTTTCATTTCAATTATTGTATTCTCAAGGTCTGACTAGTTCTTTTTTATATTTTCCAGTTATTTGTCGAAATTTTCACTCTTTTTGTCTATTATTTCTCAAGTTCAGTTTGCATTCTTATTACTTTTCCTTTGAATTCTTTATCAGGTTAATTATTTATCTCTGTTTCATTAGGGAATTATTCAGGGTTTTTTCTTGTTCTTTCATTTGAAACATATTCCTCTGTCTTCTCATTTTGTTTCACGCTCTCTGTCCTCATGTTACCCATCCTGATCTTGAAGGCATGTTCTTGTGTGAGAGCATCCCTGTGTAGTCTGCATGTGCCCAGTGGCTTTGATAGGAGAGCTGGATCGGAAGTGCACAGGAGCCACATCTTACCCCAAGTTGCAGTGGCATCCGCTGCCTTGGTGGAAGATAGGGCTGGATTTAGAGAAGCTAGAGCCAGAGCTAGGTGTAAGCTGGGGCTTCTCCTATGCTCAGTGGCAGTCACTGCCCTATCAGGGGCAGGGTTGGTCATAGGGTCTGAGGGGCTAGAGCAGGAGCCCTAAGGGTATCTCCTAGGTGTGATGGCAGTCTCTACCTTTGTTGAGGGTATGTCCAGGGCTTGAGGGTTTGGGGCTGTACAACTGTGCTGGTTTCACTTTTTTTCCTGGTATGTGCATCTGAATTAGAGGCTGACTTGGGGCTAGAGGGAATGGAGCTGCACTACTGAGCTGGTTCCACTCATTCCTAATTCTGCACATACATATGCATGCCTGCAGTGGTGGTCTCTGCCCTGGAACTAGTTCTGCTCCCTCCCAAGTGTGTACATGGACATGTGTACTGGCAATCCTCTGCCCTGGTCAGAGTCAGGGCCAAGCCTGAGCCAGTTCTGTTCCTTCTAAACATGTGCACTCTCATTGGCAATCGCATCCTCTACCTTAGCGGGGAGCAGCACTGGAGCAAAAGGGGCTGCAGCAGGAGCCTGGTGCCTGGTAAGCTGGCCAGAGCACCATGAAGCTTTCAATCTGCTGCCTCTGCTCTGTGGCTGGGAGCAAGTAAGTCTGTGCATGCATGCTTCAGGAGTAGAGTCTCAGTTTCTTACAGCCCTCTGGTAAGCCCCACTGGTTTTCAAACCAGCTAAAGGGACTCATCCTTCCAGTGTCAGACTCCAGGCTAAGGTGCCTAATATGTGGCTCGAACCCCTTTTTCCCTAGGAGGATCCCCAAGCCTTTGATATCCCCCCTTCTTCTAGGTTTCCTGCTAGGGTTCCAATATGGAACTCTAATTACATATATTTTAGTCTCTTTCATCAAGTTCTGTTTGGCTTTCTCTATATTATCTACTAATTCATATCTGAGTTTCAATATGAATATATTTTGTTGACCTAGCAGTCCTCTATTCTGTCATGTCTAAATGCTCATAAGCCCATTTAATAACATCTTTATATTTATATATCCAACACATTTATCTCTTAATTTGATTGCTGCCCTCGAGCTTCTTTAGCTATCCTTGCTAACATATGTGAGATTTTCATTCCCCTGAGGTATCCCCTAACCAAGAATTGACAAGCACAGAGATATAAACACTCTGTTCCCTTGCTTCTGATTGGGACACAGTTAGGTATGATCTATACTTTCTCTAGATCTCCCCTACGGATTTTATTCAATATCTCACCCTTGCTTGGCCTCTTTTCATCCCTGGTCCCACATTGTCACTCTCATATCATTTTTTTTCTTGGAATATTTTCTAATAAATCAGTTGCACGCAAATTCTTATCTCAGAATCTGTCTCTTGGGAACCTAACTAAAAGCACATGAATACTGATTTCCAGATGTAACCATTGATTTTTTTCAGTACCAGATTTCCCCATGGCATCTTTATTCATAGAATATAATTCTCTGATAAAATTCTCAATGTTGTCATCTATTTTCTTGTATGTATTAATCATGATTATTTTAAAATTTATGTCTGACAAATCCCATGTCCAGTACACATGTGAATCTCCTTCTATTACCAGCTTTTCTATTTATTTCTTGATATTCTTAGTTTTATATTGATTTCTGAACACTGCATATGAAAACTTATCAGTGGTTCCTTCTCATCAAAACTTTGTCCCTTCACGTCCTAGCTACTTTGGCAGCTTTCCAATGCCTTCATATACATTTTTTCAAGCTATTATCATTGTTATTGAAAGGAGCATAGGTATGCACAAACTATTTCACAGTCAGAATAGGAAGTCGTATCCTCTATTAATTTACTAAAAGTATTTTGTCAGTAATGCAGCTTGGATTTTATCAAGTGACTTTCCAGTATCTATTGAGGTAACGTTTGGTTAATCCTTTTACTCTTACAAACAAACTTGAACTAGTGTTTCCTTAAACATCAGTGCTATAAATAAGAGCATATCTATTGAATTCCTCTATTAATATGAATAAATGAGTAAAATTTTATCACTTCCCTCTTTCCTCCCTCATCTTTTTTTTTATAATCAGTGATTTTAGTCCCTGTTTGCTATTATTTAATACTTAAATTAGTAATTATTTATTTGATTTTTTTTAGTATTTGTATGCTATACTGTAACCATATTTAGTAACCAAAAAATCAGTTTTATTTTCAATTAATAATTGTAGATGGACAATATGTATTTTTCGCTGCTCACAATATAATTCCTACTAATATACTCAAGGACTTAAACCAGTATTAACACACAAAGGCAAAGAAAACTAGAGAGGATTCAAAAATAAATTTGAGTTATAAATGTATTTTTGAGAGGGAGAAACCCAAAACAAGAAAAATAATAGTCATATTACTACTTAAGTGCCTACAATAGGGGGTGTAATATCTGATCCCATTAGTGTTGTAGAACCTCCTCTGGACTCAGCACTCTGAGGCAATAGATCCTGTGGAATATGGGGTCTAACACAGTGATTGTTTAAAAAACTTTATACATAGCTGTTAGAATAGCAAACCGCTCTCTCCTCACCTGCACATGGATTATTAATCAGTCCTCATGAAGGCATATCATTTGTGAATTTAAGAATACAATGATAAAGGACATTCTAAAATTACAGAAAGAAATCTTACGGTAATAGGAGCCAGAAAATAAACAGTATCTCTTAATGCCAGAAAAAAATGGAGCAATATTTTCAAGATTCTAAGGAAAAATAACTTTCAATATAAAATTTTCCATCCAATTGAATTATTCCTAAGATGTGAGGATAGAATAATGTCAATTTCAGATATGTAAGAATCCAAAAATATACCTCTCAAAGCCTGTTTGGAAGTTCCTAGGAGGTTTACTTTAGCAAAGCAAGAGGGCAAAGCACAGAGAAGGACATGGATCTGAAAACACAAATAACACAAAAACTCTCAGGATGACAGTTTGAAGCAAGACAAAAACCAGTACAAATTCCAGGAAAAGGTAAGAAAGAAAAAGAAGGAAGGCCACAAGGATTAAAATAATAGTAATGATAATAACAATAATAAAATAGGAAATAGCATATCACTATGTATGTATATTTGGAAATTTTAGTTTTAGGCTTTTGATAGATCTATTCAAAACTTAGGGGAAAATAACATCTTTATAGAAAACTAAAAATATTAAATAATAAAATAATTATTGCATCCAAGAAAACAACAATTGGGCTTCCCCGGTGGCGCAGTGGTTGAGAGTCCGCCTGCCGATGCAGGAGACACGGGTTCGTGCCCCAGTCCAGGAAGATCCCACATGCTGCAGAGCAGCTAGGCCCGTGAGCCATGGCCACTGAGCCTATGCGTCCAGAGCCTGTGCTCCGCAACGGGAGAGGCCACAACAGAGAGAGGCCCGCGTACCGCAAAAAAAAAAAAAAAAAAAACAACAATTGTATGTCAAAGAAAAAAATAATTATGGTGTACTACTTGGCTCATTGAGGAATTATATTTTCTAATCATAATATAAAATTTTTATTTAACCAAATAAAGAATAAAAATTTTATTTAACAAAAATTATGATACAACTATAATAGAAAGATGGGAGAAGAAAAAAGAGAATTGATTTCTCAGTTCTAACAATGAAAGCCAATAATGTCTCAATAAGAAATGAAATTATAAGTGTGATATATAGAAATGTGTTTAAAATACCAAAAGAAACAGCCCCAAGAAAAGAAAGTGGTTGCCTCTGAGAAATGGGATTAGAATAATGGAGCTTATTAATTCTTAACACAGGGGACCAGAGAAATAAAAAAAATACAGAATTGCAATTAACTAGCTTGAGATTATCTAAAATATTTTTATTAAAGTAACAGAGCATCTAGATATCTGGGGACTAGCTGTCCTCTTGCTATCCTAAATAAACCAATATTGGATTAATAAGGTTTTCTGTTAACATAAAAGCAAAGCTGCAAATGGAAGAAAATGGCATGCTGGGTAGCATGGCTTTTTGAAGAAAACAATTCTTGTAAGTGTAAGAAATACGATTTTGTAATAGGCCTAAATCAGTGTACATTTATGTACAAATTACCTGATAGCAAAATGAAATTTTTTGAAATGCAACTATTTTATTTAGAAGAAACATCTAACACTAAAGAGTTTTCTAGCAATAGGCAGTGATGAAATAACCAAAAGGTTTTGCTGAGTATCTTATAATGACAGTACAATATGCTTAGAGAAACAGTCATAAGAAGAAAATAATTGTGTTCATTGGGTACAAATGCATGTTCCTAATCAAGAATTGGAGTACTGGCACAAAACAAAAATAGAAGAAACAAGAATGAGTTATCATAGGATGATTGTTAGGGGTTAATATTTCATAGTAAGTACCTGATTCTCAAAAGCTTGCATAACTGTCTCATTATGATACACTAAAGAATTATTGAGGTAGTTTTGTTAGCCCACAGAGGAATAGGGTGGGATTAGAAAAAAAAAACCAAGTAAAAGCCAGACTAATATTTTAATGTATTTTATATGGCTGAAAAATAGATAATAACATATTGGAATCAAAAGACTAGATTAAATTAATAAAAATTAGAACATGAGAGTGGGGTCAATTAAAGAAAACTAACTTCTCAAAATGCATAGGGACATTCACAAATTTTTAATTTAATAATCTGAGAGCTATAGATTAAAATATGAATTTTATAAATTTATTACCAATAGAATTTTAAAAGAACTCTATCTTCTAACATATTATAGAAGCTTTAAGAAAACAAATTATGGTCTATAGCTCTGCTAACCCCAAGACAGTGGCCACTAGCCACATGCGGCTACTGAGCACTTGAAGTGTGACTAGTCCAGATTGTTGAGGGTGTAAAATACATACTGGATTTCAAAGACTTTGTAAAAAAAAAATACTGTAAAATATATACAATTTCTATGTAGAGTATATGTTGAAATGAAAATATTTTTGATATAATGGGTTAAATAAAATATATTAAGATTTATTTCACCAGTTTCATAGTCTTACTATATGACCCAGCAATCACGCTCCTAAGGATTTCTCCAGCTGAATCAAAAACTTATGTCCACACAAGAATCTGAACACAGATGTTTCTAGCAGTCAATTCATAATCTCAAAACCTGGAGGCAATCAAGATTACCTTCAATAGGTACATGGATAAACTGGTATATACATACAGTGACATAATGTTCAATGATACAAGAAAAAGAACTATCGATTCATGGAACAACATGGATGAATCTTGAATGCATGTTGCTAAGTGAATTAAGACAGTATGAAAAAACTTTATACTGTATGAATCCAATTATATGACATTCTGGAAAAGACAAACTATGGAGACAGTAAAAATGTCAGTAATAGCCAGGGGATCACTGGGTAAACAAGTGAAGTTTTCTCCCCAGCCCCCAGAGGTGAAACTATTCTGCATGTTATTGTAATGGTCAATATATGACATTATACCTGTGTCAAAATCCATAGACCTTTATAGCACAAAGAATAAGCTTTATTGTAATTAATAAAACAGGCAAAAAACTTCTGGTCAGGGGATCCCAGCATGGAATACAGACTGACAAAAGTAACTATATTGCAAGTATAGGAAACAAGATAACAAGATCATTGAAGGGGTTGGGAGAAAGAGGTTCTGACCTAAGTAACTCTGGAAATAACTGAGGTCTGTCAACTAAAGGGAAAAAAAAAAACACTGCTGATAAGCACAGTACTCTTGTTCCTAAGGATGTTTTCCTTGGGTTAACAAATTTCTCATTAAACTCCAAACTTTAGGGAGAGTTTACAGGTAAAGCAAGAGGAGGAAGCTGGAGTAAACTATGTAGTAATTGATTAAGTTGAAGACATCAGTATGAATATAGATACAGATGATTACTTATAGAAATATTTACGGGTATGCATATATAAATGTGTTAGTATACCCACATATATTTCCTTGCTCTATCAGCTGTGAGAGTCCAGAAGGACCAACACCCCAGGAGCAATGAACACACCTTGCACCCCAGATCTTGGTTTCTAACACCATTCTCCAACAAAAGGAACCTGGGCTTCTTGGAGAAACGGCTGATTCTAGGACTGGGGCAGGTAATATACAAGATGACACTACAGCGTACTGTTGCAGCAACAAGTAAAGAAGTCCTCAAAAACATAAATAAACCCCTAACAAATTCTGGTGTACTTCAGAAGGAGAAAGAAGCCAACTGAAAGATCACCCAATGGCCAAACCAAGGGTAGTGTGAGCAACAGTATAAATAAAATACCAATATAAATAAATGATTGAATAAATAAATGGGGGAGAAAAGACAAACCTCCCCAAAATAATTTATATAGCTATTCCACTCCACTCTATGGAGCATATCTCTCTACTCTAAGTGTGGTCTGTACATAGTGTCTTCCTTCCAAAAAGAACAGTATGGAAAGGGGGGGAAAGAGTAACTTTACAGTGGAGGAACCTGTCAAAAACTACTTCAGCCAGGTGAATAAGGTCAACATAAATAGTGATGTCATGTTGATAGTGTGTACCCTTGATATGATGCCTTTAAAATGGCACTTTACCTCTGTGGTCTTCCTCCTGAAAATACATCAAGGCAGCCTAATTATGAGAAAAATCTCAATAGAAGGACAGTCTATAAAATATCTGTGTAGTACTCTTCAAAACTATCAAGGTTGCCTTTTCATCTTGTTTATGGTTTCCTTTGCTGTGCAAAAGCTTTTAAGTTTCATTAGGTCCCATTTGATTATTTATTTTTTTAATTTCCATTACTCTAGGTGGTGGGACAAAAAGGACCTTGCTGTGATTTATGTCACAGAGTGTTCTTCCTATGTTTTCCTCTAAGGGTTTTATAGTGTCTGGCTTTACATTTGGGTCTTTAATCCATTTTGAGTTCCTGTGTATGGTGTTAGGAAGTGTCCTAATTTCATTCTTCTACATGTAGCTATCCAGTTGTCCCAGCACCACTTATTGAAGACACTGTCTTTTCTCCATTATATATTCTTTGCTGGAGAGGGTGTGGAGAAAAGGGAACCCTCTTGCACTGCTGGAATGTAAATTGATACAACCACTATGGAGAACAGTATGGAGGTTCCTTAAAAAACTAAAATTAGAACTACCATATGACCCAGCCATCGCACTGACAGGCATATACCTTGAGAAAACCATAATTCAAAAAGAGACATGTACCACAATGGTCATTGCAGCACCATTTGCAATAGCCAGGACACGGAAGCAATCTAAGTGTCTATCGACAGATGAATGGATAAAGAAGATGTGGCACATATATACAATGGAATATTACTCAGCCATAAAAAGAAGTGAAATTGAGTTATTTGTAGTGAGGTAGATGAACCTAGAGTCTGTGATACAGAGTGAAGTAAGTCGGAAAGAGAAAAACAAATACCATATGCTAACACATATATATGGAATCTAAAAAAATATATATATATGGTTCTGATGAACCTAGGGGAGGACAGGAATAGAGACACAGACATAGAGAATAGACTTGAGGACATGGGGCGGGGAGGGGAAGCTGGAACAAGGTGAGAGCATAGCATTGACATATATACACTACCAAATGTAAAATAGATAGCTAGTGGGAAGCAGCTGCATAGCACAGGGAGATCAGCTTGGTGCTTTGTGACCACCTAGAGGGGTGGGATAGGGAGGGTGGGAGGGAGACGCAAGAGGGAGGGGATATGGGGATATATGTATACATATAGCTGATTCACTTTGTTGTACAGCAGAAGCTAACACAACATTGTAAAGCAATTACACTCTAATAAAGATGTTAAAAAAAAAACTCTCAAGGTTATTGCAAACAAGGAAAGTCTGAGAAACTATCATAGCCGAGAGGAGTCTAAAGAGAAATGCCCATAAATGTAATGTGGTGTCTTGGATGGGATTCTAGAACAAAAAAAGAATATTAGATTAAAACTAAGGAAATATGAGTAAAGTAGAGCCTTTCATTACTAGTATCAGTATTGAATTCATTAATGGTTAAAAAATTTACCATATTAATGCAAGATATTAATAATAAAGGAAGGTGGATGCAAGGTATATGGGTACTCTCTGTAAAACCTTTGCAATTTTTCTGCAAATGTAAAACTGTTCTTGACAATAAAGTTCTTTTTAAAAAAAGAGTAAAAAAAAAGAGTAAGAACTATACATTGTATGGAGTCATCTTCAGGAAATATTAATTAAGAAAACGAGGTAGAGAAGAGTGTGCATAGTATTCTATGTTTGATGAAAGAAAAATAAGGAAAATACATGCACGTGCATATGTGTGTATGTGTGTGTGTGTGAGACAGAGAGAGAGAACACATACACTTTTTCATAAAGAAACATTAGGATGTGAAATCAAGAACTAGTAAAAATGGTAGCCTACAGAGAAAGGACAGAATGCGAGAGGGTTTGGGGCAGTTATGGAAGTTAGGCTTCTCTTCATCTGTCTTGTTTTGTACCTTTAACCTTGCCGCTATGTAGATATTTTGCATAATTTAAAAATGAAATTAAACTTTAAAAAAGCAAAGCAATCCCTAAAATCAAAAACAAGCTGGAACAAATGAGCCTAACTGTATGTCAAGTTGTTGGCATACCCACACACAATATTATTTCAAGTGAAGAGAAGGATTTGAAGAGAAGGATTTTGAAACACACACCTCTGTAGGGGGAACTATTCTAAAAACAAAATACGCACAAACTGCATTCATTTATCTGATTATTGGTAAAATACTGTATTATTTTGAAACAGACAGAGAGAGAGAGACATCATTTTTATAAGATTTAAAGATCTTTTTGTTGGTGGGACACACACACACACACAAATTACACTTAGATAGATGAAAGGCAGAACTCTTTGTTATTTACAACTCCAAACAACAGAAGGCCAACACACAGGTCCACATAAGGGGTTGCACTAGGGACAAGGTAACAGCAAGCTGCAGCTGGAGGGAGCAGCTTATATATGGCAAGCAGGATGAGGTTAGCTAGGTTTCACAGGATTCCAGTAGATCAGCTGAATTGAATAATTTCCCAGGTTCCTGGGCAGAGGGGATGTCCCTTGTTGTTTGATATTTAGCTCCAGGATGATAAGGGTGGGTGCATAGTAACCCCAGAAAAGGGAAGTGTTTGGGGTGTGAACTTAATCAGCTGCTCAAGGAGGGCAAATGACTGGCCTCTAAACAGGACCTCAATATAGTACTAAGAAATAAAGTACTATACATAGATATAGATAGATTGAAAGAAAGAAAGATGTTCAATAAATGAGGAGTAAGCAAACATTATTAATATCATGAGGATCCAAGATTTTTAGGATAAGAGAAAAAATATACAAATACTATAGTACTTTAAATAGGGTCAACTAACAGCTATTATAATCTTTCCATTTGAATTGGAAAGATGAACAGGAACTCTTATTTTCCCTTTATAAACATTACATATATTCTGGTTTTGTCTATTAAAAAGGACTAAAAGCAACAGCAACTCAGCAGCAATTAGTACCCTTAGTGCTTATATTAATATCCCTAAATCCATTTATAATTAAGAGGATCCAGGATTTCTAGGAATAACAGCTGAATCCATGTTTGGGGGCAGGAAATGTAAATAATGTATAAGACTTGGACATGTTGTGCCTGAAAGCAAGAAATTACCAAAGACTAATGGGATCATTGTAAAGAGACACAGGAGTCAAATTTAAAGGGCCTCAAATAGCCAAAGATAAAATAATTTGAGTTCATAATCATAATAAAACAATTTATTGATAATCACTGAAGGTGATTATTTTGAAAACTGGTAAAGGGAAAGATTCAAGCATCTATCCTGTCTTTCCTGTATGGAAAAAATTTCAGTGTAACCAAATAGTTGATAAGAGACAGCTATCTCTATAAAAGAATCTTAGCTAATAAATGTAAAAGAAATAATAAACTAAGAAATCACCATTCTGTAACCATTACTGAATTAATACATTTAGATACTTATCAGCAAAAACTGCTTAAACCGTCAGTGGAAACATGGGGAAATTTAATGGAGGGAAGAGACTGACAAACCTGATCCTACTAACCAATCTTAGCATAACTAAAGTACAACCATCAAATATCATGCACCGCTGTGTAATGTAAGAGGAAGAGCAGCAGCAGCAGCATCAACAACAAATTAACCTGAATGTCACCAAGCTTCTAGCTCTAACTACTAGCTTACAGGAAATCTGATGATAGAATACAAAGTTATATGAGACTATGAGAAAACAATCAACCAATTTCAAAACGTGGGAAACTCTACAAAGTGACCCCGTTTTTTAACAGCATAAATGAGATGGAATAAAAGGAGGCTGAACTATTATTGAATAAAAGAAACATAACAGATATGTCAATCAAACATAAAAGATGAACAATGTTTTGATGCTAATTCACACAAACCAATTATTTAGGCATTTTTGAAATAATTTGGATAAAATCAACAAACGAATACTATATAATATTAAATTTAAAATGTTACAGGGAGATCAGCTTGGTGTTTTGTGACCACCTAGAGGGGTGGGATAGGGAGGGTGGGAGGGAGGGAGACACAAGAGGGAAGAGATATGGGAACATATGTATAACTGATTCACTTTGTTATAAAGCAGAAACTAGCAAACCACTGTAAAGCAATTATACTCCAATAAAGATCTAAAAACATAAAAAAAATTTTTTTAAATAAAATAAAATGTTAGTGTGATATTGATATCACAGTTATGATTTTTAAGTTCATATCTGCTAGAAATACAAACTGAAGAATTTATCTCTTAAAGGAACTAAAAAGTGAAGGTGGTAGATGATATAGACAAATAGTAGATAGACAGATAGATAAACAGACAAATAGATACAGACAGACTAGATAGAGTTTAATATCATATGGCCATCTGCAGCAAGAATATGCAGATAGTCATCCAGAGCACAATGGTAGAATGTTGATAACTATCCAAACTGTGCAGAGATTCGTTACACTGTATTACCAAGTTTTATAAATGTCCATATACAAACTTTTGAAGATTTTTGAAGGTTAAGTTTCACTGTTTGTGCAAGTAGTCAAAAAAGGAACAATATGGACAGGCTTCCCTTGGAATACTGTTTTAGTAACAAATATTTCCCAAAATATTCTTATGCAACATTCTCATCTCATATATCCAAAATAAAACAAACAAGAAATACATTTTAAAAAATCTTCCCATTGCTTGCAAGTGTCCCAAAAATCTACTCTGTTTTCTCCTATAGTGCCATGGAAGGCAAAACTTCCAGATACAAATTTCTGTATTAGTCAGTTTTGCTAGGTTGGGCTTTGTAACAAATACCCTCCCTCCAATTTCAATGAATTATGACAACTGAGGTTTATTTCTTATTCACATTACATGTAGGTGGCTGATCAATTGCAGTTTTGCTCTATGCTGGGATTCAGTTCAGATATGTTTCACAAGTCTTCATTCCAGGGTCTGGCAGAAGAAGCATCTCCTATTTGAAGCATGCTATTCTCATGGCTGAGGGAAAAACCACAAGGAGCTGAACTGAACCACACAATTTTCTTTAAAACAGTCACTTGGTAATAAGATGGCACATCATCTCAATTCCATTAGTTAAAATAAGTAATACAGCAAAGCCTGAGAATAGGGTAGGGAAATATATTTCATCCATATGCAGGGATGAAGTACAATATTACAATCTACCAACAGAGAATTTTCCACAAAGAACATGTTATGATCCACCAAAGTGTTCTTAACCAACATTTATCTGGGCTCTTCAATGTTAAAGCAATTTAAATTTACCTGCAGGCCTGGTTCCTCTGGGCAAAAGCTTAGCCTAAACGTGGCTGGGCTGGGAAAGTTCCATGTCCACTGTCTCAGGAAGCCAGAAGCACATTCCACCTTTAACAACCAACCTAGTGCTCAGATAAGTCCACTGATCCAGGCTATTTAAGCCCTCATTTATCTCAGGAAGTTTATCTGTTCCCTGTCACCAGAATCTGGACAGGTCACTCTTAACCACATTGATAGATTTAAGTAACTTAAATCTTGGGGAAGGAAAATGTTTCTCAATTCCTTACATACCAGAGAGTCTCTAGGTCTTTTTTTTTTTTTTTAATTAAAAAATGTTCCACGCACTCTTCCTCACCCCCCAACAATAAGCACCCTTCATGCTGAATACATCTTCTTACAATCCAAAATAATTCAACTTTCTCATTACTAAACTCAATAAACCAATGAAAACAAAGCAAAAATTTCAACATTAATAGTATAAAATATTAAATTCAAATAAAAATTTAAAAAGAACAAACAGGGTTATTTTATATTAATAAAACATATAACCTTCAGAATAAAAGAGTCATGGAATTTTATGTGTTGAATGACAGAATAAAATATATAAAGCAAAAATGTCAGACATACAATAATTGTTGGAGATCTTAATGCAACAATCTTTTTCTAGATCAATGGGAAAAAAGTACTGAAAAATGTTGACAAGTTGAAAAATATTATTAAGAAAGTTATTATGAGGTACATTTGGATTTTTAATCCTACAAACAGATTTTAGACTTTCTTTTCAAGAATCCATAGAATATTTATAATAATTGACAAGGGCCTAAGCCCTCTTATTCAAAACAAGAAGAAAGTAAACATATTTATTTCTTTAACCACAACAGAATTAAGTTGGAAATTAATAATATTTTTTAAAACTCAAATTAATGTAATTCTAAAATTCTTCAAAATTACTACTGAATCAAAGAGGAAAATAAAATCATAAATGAGGAAATAGGAAAAATGAGAGGACTGCTTACTAAAATAAGGGTGGGCTCTTTGTGACTTAGAATGTCACAAAGCTACAGACTACATTTTCCAACCTTCTTTGTAACTAAGATTGTTCATGATGGTCTGGCCAATGGGATTTAGAGAAATAACTGGCACAACTTCCAGGCCATCGTCGTCTTCTAGACAAGTTACTTATTCTGGACTTTTTCTCTCTTTCTATTCTGTGGACTAGACCTGAGAGTTGTGTTGTCTTGGTTCTAATGATGAAGATGAAGACAACACTGCAGGAATGGCAGAATAAGTAAATGAAAGAAACTTAGGTCCCGTGAATTATACTGTAAAGCAGAGCCACTTGGCTTACTTATCTGGACTAGTATGTTGGAGAGAAATACATCACTACCTTGTTTGAGCCACTGTTTTTTGGGATCTGTTTGTTACAGCAACTTAACCTGCCTCCTCACTAAGAAGGCATGCGGCCAAAACTGTTGTTGCAGTTGCATAGGGTTAAATTTCTTTATTAACAATTAAAGAAAAAGGAAGATGTTACGTATTATATCAAATACCAGTGAGCCATACGAAAATTAATAAAAGCACAATCTATCAACAGAATAGCTAAAAGAAGGAAAGATGAAGTCAGAAACTAATGATTTAGAAAAAGAGAGAAGTAATAGTAATGGAAAACAAATGTAGTAAAATAGACAAACATCAAAAATCAAATTAATATAGAGCCTATTAGGAGATTTGTGTGAGAAAACAGAGAACATTTTTTAAAATTAGGATATGATGAAAAAGATTAGACGACCTGATGGATTCAGTCAGATGCAAACTAAACGCAAATCAAATGTCATGCCCTTCAAAGAGAAGTGATACCTTCCTTCTTGAAGCCCCCAAAGAACCATAAGTTCTGCAATAGATGTTCAAGAAGCTCTACTCTAGGCCGTAGCTTTGAAGGGCATCATAGTACCTTGATGAAGGCACATTAAACCTGGGATAGCTCTGGGGGTGTGTGCAGTAGACACGCGCTAATTAATCTCTGCCCGTTTCAGTGGCCTAATGAGTCACCATTCAGAGAAGTAAAAACATTCCAGTTTATAGACAGGGCGTTATGGACAATTCATTCCAATGGCAGGCCCAATTAAACCTTAGTGAGACTGATGATCTCAGCCTGTATGGTCATGCATAATAAGATCAGCATCAGAAGAAAGTTGTTATTTTCTGACACCATAACCATCTTTTATCATACATTTACCCTTAAAAGCCCTTTGCCCCTTCTGAATGACTCATGTTCATGACACACAAAGTAGTGTTTGGAAGAGGTTACTAAGACATAGTGAGCATTCAAAGAATAAGCTCTCTGTCTTTGCCGTCTCCTCCTCTGGCACATTTGAGGATAATCATTAGACAACAGAAACAGAACCTACGCTACAATCTTGTTGACCACACAGAGCTCTATTCTATCATAGGTAGAAAGGAATTTATCACTCAAATTTAAGACTGCAAATCTTTCCTAAACATTCCCCTTGATTGTGGAGAAATATTAGAAAAATTACGATAAAGAAAGAATACTCCTAGTAACCTCCTGAAACTCCATCTTTGTTTGAATTCAAATATGTTGTATGAAGAATTATTCTAGCCATAAGAAGGCCATTAATGAGGATATCAACTACTTGGTGATGAAGCCATAAAGCTTGTGACAGCATTTTATGAAATTACAAGATTAATCTTCTATGAAGAAATGACAGGACAGGTAGATAGAAGAGAGACAACAGAGCCCCTTTTGACTTTAGCAAAGCTTTACAATTTTTCCTTCATTACCTCATTATCAATTCAATGAGAAATTATGGCCCAGACTGCCTAATTGCTAGTTGGAGGGTCATTCAGAATAAATTTCCTCTATAAGAGTAATGTTACCTGGAGGGGACATAGCAAGCAGTATTCTGCTGGGGTGAATACTGGGACCAATTTTTTTAAAAGTTCATCAGTGTCCTCAGTAATGGGATAAAAATGTAGGTTGGTAGAGATATTTAGCAACGTTCAAGTTAAGATGAGAATTCAAAATGATACTAGTAATAAAACACAATGGATTTCCACATGTGTGAGGCAAGGCTACTATTTCAAAGGGAAAAATTGCATGGATCTAAATAGGGAATCAGTAGTTATGGATAAGAGTAACAGAAAATGTTCCCTGACCACAGTGGAGGGTGGAGGAAAGCAGAGCAGAAATTAACAAGCTGTGCAGAAAAAGTGAGTTCAGCACAGTGCCTACCAGCCAGGCAATGGGTTGTGCGTGAAAGAACACAAGACAATCATCTGTGTCCTTAAAATATACGGCAAATGTGAATCACAGAAGTGACCGTAAAAATAAAAGAGTCCTAAAGGAAGTTTCTCTCTAAGAAGTAGTATATTTCACACGCGTACAAAATAGTCCACTCTGAAAATGATTCAGGAACCACTAATTATCTGAGGCTCCAGGTGAGCCTCAAGTTGATCTGCCTTGGTATTAATATGTATTATATGATGATAGCTATTCTTTTGGTTTTGACAGAAATAGTAATTTAAAGCTGCATCAGCCTTCCCAGTAATTCAGGTGGGTCAAGAGGGAGAAACTAGGAGTGGTAGCCCACTGAGTTCTGTATTGATATGTTTTCCTAAAACCCTGAAACAACAAAAGTATGCAAAACAACAGAATCTCAAATAAATTGTAATTTTGCTTAGAAATATTATAAAGTTCACTTCTCCAAGAAGATTGTTTTAGGCAAAGGTGAGCAATGTAACACCATTTTTGTTGTAAAATCACTTCGTTGGTCAAATCCTTCAGTGGTTAAAAAATTTCTCTCAGAGTCCGGAAGTAATAATCCCATGATTATTTTTATTTACCTGATATATACTTGAGAATTACGTAACTCAAACTTTGTCCCTAGTGAATATAGGATCATGGAACTGATACAGTTAAGGCAGTTCCTGTTTTCAAGGCAAACAAAAAATTAACAATACTTGTTTGTTTTTGGTAGGCTCCAAATAAGTAGTTTTCAAAACTAGAACCATAGAAGGGTGATATTTAGGCTTGAAATACACAGACGAATGATAGAACTAATGGGGGAAAGAATGGAGTAAAAGAAAAGTCCCAAAGGAGAAGTCGAGCTACTGCCAGAGTTACCATCCATGGAACAAATATTCTGGAGAAAACACACATGTAGGGGAGAAGGATAAGGATTCACAAAGAAGGTGAAGTGAGAATATGAAAGAATTTGAATGACAAAGCAGTTTGACCTCAATTCTGTAAGCAATGTGGAGATATTGAAAACCACTGCCCTTGAAATAACGAAAAACATGTTTTAAGAAGAGCAATGCATTTGTGGAGAGAAGGCAGGAGCAGCAGCAGAGAAAAGACTGGGTAAGTCATTGCAAAGCTACAGCCATGAGATGTGGAAGATCATGGGGAAGTGGGTCACGGTGGGAAAGATGAACATGGAAGAAATGGTTATGAGAGGGAATCTAAAGTAAGCATGGATAGAGACAGAGGACTATTAAGACCATAGCTCCAAGGTTTACATTCTGAGTGATAGGAACAATGTTGACTCTATTAACGAAAATAGAAGAGCAAAAGGGAAACTGATTTCAGGAAGAATATTTAACGGCTTTGAGCAAATGAAGTTTAAAAGCCAGGAAGATATTCATGTGAAATGCCTCCTACTGCATCTTTTCTTCTGCTTTCCCCTTAAGTAATGATTCCAACTTTCTCACCAGTGGGATATCCTTGCCTCTCCCCTCACTCCTTACTCCTTCTCTGAGTAACTTCTCCAATCTCAAGACTTCACTACCATGTGTATGTGGACGCCTCCTAAAGATCAGTCTCCCTCCTTTCTCTCTCCTAAGCTCCAGACTAATTGTGCTACCTTCTTCTGAACACCTCCACCTGGATGACCAAGAGCCAACATGTGCAAAATGGAATCTATCTTTCCATTGAATCCTACCCCTTCTCTCAGCCAACAGCATCACTCTCTGTGGTGCCCACGCTAAAAAGTTAAGGAATCCTTGACATCTTCCATTTCTCAACCACCACCACTCATCCTTCAACATTTACAATTCTCCTTGCTTTCCAAAACCATGTGGATACTATTGAAAGGCTCTTAAAATTATTTTTCATTCCATTCCCCCACATTTCATTTGCCTAATTGTTATATCCATACTATTTTCCTGGCATCATTGTGACAGATCTAATTTCTAAAATCTACCTTCATTCCAAACTCTTCCCCAAACTGTATGTTTACAACATTACTATCGGTGGCTTTCTCAGAAGCTGGAGGAGAGCCCCTAAGCCTAACACGGATTTTGTCAAGCCTGACTCCAGGCTACTTTGCCACCCACTGCCAGCAGGACCACTGCGGTCTGGCCACATTGGCTTCTTCAGTGACCCTCAAATCCACTAGATAGTTTAGTGCACACATGCTCCGTCCATACTGCTCTTCCAGACTATAAAGTTCTTCTTCAGCTCTCATTTACCTCTTAAGTCCTACTCATCCCTCAAGACCTGGCTTGAAGGTCACAGTTTTCAAAGCTTTGAAACTGTGCTCCAGTGGATAGAATTAAATTTCTCACCACTTTGTAGAAATAATTTGGCCACTTATCATAGTACACTGTGGCTATTTATGTAGGTATCTGGTTTTGCTACTAAAATTCTTGTGAACAGGAATTAGGTTTTATTTATCTTGTAATCCCCACTAGCCAGCACACTATGAAACATGGATGAGGATTTATGTTTACTGAGGTCAATTTGAATGGAGCTGACTTGACTTGAAGAAACCTGTGAGTAGTGAGAAACATTGTAAAGAAGCTCAGAAACAGGATCTGGAATGAAGATATTAGCTAAAGTATCAGAAAATTCATGTTTCCAAAGTTTCTTGTAAAGAAAGGGTTAACTCATAGAGGAGAATGACATGGAGGAGTTAGGAAGAGAAATATAAAAGGGGGTCCAGTCAGGATTACAGAAGAAAGGCAGTTAGTGAAATAAAACGAACACCAGAAATTTTAAAATGTCACTGAATGCAGCCCACTTGAAAGAAACTTCAGAGAGAAGGTTTAGAAAATTATTTCATTTTTGCCAAGTCCTGTATTGCAGCTCATCCTGTTCTAAAGGATAATTTTCTCTTCCCTCGAAAATGAAAATAAATGGCACCCAGATGTTTTAGGATTATCATCCTTTTAATTATTTCCTTAACATAATCTTTCAGAGATTGTAAATAACACAAATTTTCTTTTCATTTGCTTATTTGTTTACTAAGGTGGTTGTTATCTCAAGTACCTGGTGATGAGCAGCATTGTATTTATACAAGATTTGCTTGCTGATGGTTTGTAAACCTACTCATTTTCTAATAAATGGATCTTTTATCTAACTGGTTATATCTCTGCCCTGTTAAAATTTGGATTGCAAAACATAAATCCATTTTGAGTTTAAATTTCTTTCATTGTTTTTATTATCTACACATGCTGTGAGCAGCAAACAAAATACAGGTAAAAAACATGGCCTAATAATTTTTCTATAATTTGCCTTCTCTGCATACTCTTACATTTTTGTGGGTCCTATTTAACAGTTCTAATTCCAGTTAATATGTAAGAGTGTCAGAAATTATATCATAGGATAAAATTAGTGTATTGTCTGACTTTGGCTTCTTCATAAAGTCAAATTTAAAATCTTATGGATATGATCCCATGCTCCTTATTTCCCTTGATAACCAAGTAAGGTCTGTAAACTAAGATTACTTCTAATTGTACTGAGGAGATCCTAAACAGGAAGTGAATTTATTTCAGAAGGAGCTCATGTGTTCTTCAGTCTTCAGGTCACTTCCCACTGGCACCCAAATTGAGAAATAGTAGCCTCTATTATGACTCACCTGATTCAATTACCCATCAGAAAGATAAGAAGCCAATTCTAAATATCGGGTTGCAATCTGCTAGGTAATCTGTCAATGAACTATATTCTTGAGAAATTCCTGCCTCATCCCGTGCAAAAATTCCTCCTTTTCAAACGTTGGTAATGAGACATTTGTTGTAGAATTATGATTGCACCATACTCTTCTGATTTTCCTTTTCTCTAGCTCTTTCTGCTTGAAACAGCCTTTCCCCTTTGTTTAACTATTCATCTTTAACAGCTCTGTGGTAAATCCCCTACATATCTTTTAGAAAGAAATAAAAGATAGGACAAATAAACAATTCAATGAACTGAAAATAATATCATATATGAGCTGATACCAAACCCTTTTGGGTAGAAAATTTCTTATTTTTGATAAATGTATTTTTAACCATATATTTACTTAGTTCTCACAGGCTCCAATATTACTTTAGTGTTCAGTGAAAAAGCTGTTCTTATACTGATATTCATGGTAATGAGTATCACATTTTATATAACTACTTTGGAGAAGCACTCTGTTAAACTGAAGGAAATAAAAATTCGGCAATTCCAAAATAATAATGATAACCATTTTCTTCTCTCAAATCAAAGTCTTTTCCACATACCTTTGGTTGAATATCATCACATCCAAATTCTAAATGTCTCAGAGATACTGTCAATTAATTTCAATTCATCCATGCACACAGTTTTCTCAGATGCAAAATCATGTTATTTTTTTTCATGATTTATCAGAATCAAGTTATATTTATTCTGGGAATAAAAGTTTGATTTAATATTTGGAAATCAATGCATGTAACTTATAACTTACCACAGGTTATGAACTGAATGTTTGTGTCCCCCCAAAATTCATATGTTGAAATCTTAACCTCACTTGCTTCAGCACCTTTTCCCTCTGGGTCAAAGGTCCCAGTGCAGGGAGAAGGGAAAACACACACCTAAAGGGAAAAGAGCCAGCCCAGGCCGCACCATCAGGGTTTCTGCTCCAGCTACTTGGGATCAGACCCCACCTCCGATAGGGTGGTAACAGCCACTGAGAGAGGAAATGTCCAGCTCACGCCCGGCTCCAGCTCTAGCACCCCCATCTCTACCAACTACCAGGGTGATAGGTGCCAGTATGCCCTAAGGAAAGACATGATTTGCATCCACATCAAATCCAGATCTCCCAACAAAGACATTTGGCACACACAGTCTGTATGAGGATGCTCCCACGTAAAAACAACCCTTTGAGACTTCAATAGGTAATTGTTTCACCTAAATTCATAGAGGCAGAGAAAATTAAGCAAAATGAAAAGGCAGAGGAACTGCTCTCTATCGAAAGAGCAAAATCAAACCCTTGAAAACATAAATAATGAAAGAGAAGTAAACAACTTACCAAAGAATTCAAAGCATTGGTGATAAAATGTTAACTAAATTAGGGAAAAGAACAGATGAAAACAGTGAAAATACTAACAAGGAACTAGAAAATACTAAAAAGACCCAATCAGAAATAAAGAATTCAATAGCTAAAATAAAAAACACACTAGAAGGAATGAATAGCGTACTCAGTTAAACAGAAGACTGCATAAGTGATCTGAAAGATAGAATAATTAAAGTCACTCAACCAGAACAACAAAAAGAAAAACAAATTTTTAAAAATGAGAATAGTTTAAGAGATATCTGGGATAACATTAAGCATACCAACATTCACCTTAAAGGGGTCACAGACAGAGAAAAGAGACAGAAGGAGATCAAAAATGTATTTGAGGAAATCATGGCTGAAAACTTCCCAAACCTGAAGAAGGAAACAGATATCCAGGTATAGGAAGCAAAGATGATCCCAAACAAGATAAACCCAAACAGACCCATGCCAGAACATATTATAATTAAAATGGCAAAAATTAAAGATAAAGAGAGAATTCTAAAGGCAGCAAGAGAGAAACAAAGAGTCATATACAAGGGAATACCCACAGGCTATCAGCTGATTTCTCTGCAGAAACTTTGCAGGCCAGAAGGGAGTGGCATGATATATTCAAACAGCTGAAAGGGGAAAACCTACAACCTAGGACACTATCCAGCAAGATTATCATTTAGAAAAGAAGGAGAGATAAAGAAACTCTCAGATATCAAAAACTAAAAGAGTTCATCAGTGTTAAACTCACCCTAAAATAAATGTTAAAGGGTGTTTACTAAGTGGAAAAGAAGAATCTATAGAAAAGGGAAAAGTTCACTAGGAAAGGCAAATATATAGTAAAGACTGAGGATCAATCACTTAAATAAATCAGTACAAAAATTAAAAGACAAAAAACTGTAAAAGCAACTATAACTACAATAAACAGTCAAGGGATAAACATGAAGATGTAAAATATAACATCAAAAACACAAAATATGGGGAACAGGAGTAAAACTGTAGACCTTATAGAATGTGTTTGAACTTAAAGGACTACCAATTTAAAACAAGTAGATATACAAAAACCAAAAAGAAAGGAACACAAGAACACTACTAAAGAAAATCATCAAACCACAAGGGAAGACACACAAAAAAGAAGAAATGAAAAGAGAAGAACTACAAAAACAACCAGACACAAGTAATAAAATGGCAATAAATACATTCCTATCAATAATTACTTTATAATAATGGAGT
Source organism: Neophocaena asiaeorientalis asiaeorientalis (assembly GCF_003031525.2). NCBI lineage: Eukaryota > Metazoa > Chordata > Mammalia > Artiodactyla > Phocoenidae > Neophocaena > Neophocaena asiaeorientalis. Next base: position 2,081,948 of record NW_020171982.1, read on the forward strand.
AAATGCTCTAATCAAAAGACATAGAGTGGCTGATTGTATAAAAAAAAAATTCACTTCTATAATGCTGCCCACAGGAGGCTCACTTCAGAGTTAAATACAGAGACACAGAGACTGAAAGTAAGAGGATGGAAAATGATATTTCATAAAAAGAGAAACAACAAGAAAATGGGGGTAGCAATATACATATCAGACAAAAGAGACTTTAAAACAAAGGCTATAACAAAAGACAAAGAAGGGCATTATACAACAATAAAGGAATCAACACAAGAAGAGGATATTACACTTGTTAATGTATATGCACCCAGTACAGAAGCACCTAAATATATAAAGCAAATACTGTTAGACATAAAGGGAGAAATAGAAAATAATACAATAATAGTAGGGGACATTAGCACCTCAATGACATCAATGGACAGATCATTCACATAGAAGATCAATAAGCCAACAGTGGTCTTAAAGGACACAATAGACTGGTTGGACTTAATAGATATCTACAGGACATTATATCCCAAAACAGCAGAATACACATTCTTTTCAAGTACACATGAAACATTCTCCAGCACAGATCACATGCTAGGCCACAGAACAAGTCTCAAGAAATTTAAGAAGAGAGAAATTATATCATGCATTTTTTCTGACCACAATGGTATGAAACTAGAAATCAATTAAAAGAAAAAATGGAGAAAGCACAAACACATGGAGACTAAACAACATACTACTAAAAATATAATGGGTCAATGAAGAAATTAAAGAGGAAATTAGAAAGTACTATGAGATAAATGAAAATGGATACACAACACTCCAAAATCTATGTTATGTTACGAAAGCCCTTCTATGAAGGAAGTTTATAGCAATACAGGCCTTTCTGAAACAAGAAAAATTTCAAATAAACAACCTACCATACCACCTAAAGGAATTTTAAAAAGTAGAAAAAACAAAGCCCAAAGTCAGCAGAAGGAAGGAAATAGTAAAAATCAGAAAGGAAATTTAAAAACTAAAGTTAAAAAAAAAATAGAAAAGATCAATGAAACCAAGAGCTGTTCTTTTTTGAAAAGATAAACAAAATTTATAAATCTTGATAGCTAGGCTTATGAAGAGGGAAAGAGAGAAGACCCAAATAAACAAAATAGAAATGAAAGATGAGAAACAACAACTGATACCAGAGAGATACAAAAAATCCTAAGAGAATACTATGAGCAGTTATATGACAACAAATTGGACAACCTAGAAGAACTGGACAAATTATTACAAACATACAATCTGCCAAGACTGAATCAAGAAGAAACAGACAATTTGAACAGACTAATCACTAGTAGTGAAATTGAATTTGTACAAAAACTTCCAACAAACGAAAGTCCAGGGCCAGAATTCACAGGAGAATTCTAATAAAGAAGAATTAATGCCTATACTTCTCAAACTATTCAAAAAAATTGATGAGGATGGAACACTCTCAAATTCATTCTATACCAGGCCATCATCACCCTGATACCAAAACCAGATAAATAAACAGCAAAACAGAAAATTACAGGCCAATATCTTTGATGAATACAGATACAGAAATCCTCAACAAAATATTTAGCAAACCAAATCCAACAGTACATAAAAGAGATCACATGCCAAGAAAAAGTTGGATTTATTCCAGGGTTGCAATAGTGGTTCAATATTCACAAATCAATCAGTGTGATACACCAAATAACGTAAGAAAGGATTTTAAAAATCACATGATTATCTCAGTAGATGCAGAGAAAAACATGTGACAAAATTCATCATCCATTCATGATAAAAACTCTCTTCAAAGTGGGTATAGAGGGAACATACCTCAAAATAATAAAGGCCATTTATGACAAACCCACAGTGAACATCATACTAAACAGTGAAAAGCTAAAAGCTTTTCCTCTAAATTCAGAAACAAGACAAGGATGTCCACTCTTACCACTTCTGTTTAACATAGTATTAGAAATCCTAGCCACAGCAATCAGACAAGAGAAATAAATAAATGCATCCAAATTGGAAGGGCAGAAGTAAAACTGCCACTGCAGACAACATGACACTATACACAGAAAACCCTAATGTCTCCATCAAAAAAGTATTATAACTAATAAATGAACTCAGTAAAATTACAGGATACAAGCTTAATATACAGAAATACATTGCTTTTCTATATCCTAATAATGAACTATCAAAAAGAGAAGGCAAAAAAAAAATCCTGTTTAAAATTGTACCATAAAGAATAAAATTACTTAGGAATAAACTTAGCCAAGGAGCTGAAAGACATCTACTCTGAAAATTATACAACATTGATGAAGGAATTTGACAATGATACAAAGAAATCCTAAAATTTACATGGAACCACAAAAGACCTCAAATTGCCAAAGCAATTTTTTTGAGAAAAAAGAACAAAGCTGAGAGCATCATGCTCCCAGACTTTAGATGATACTACAAAGCTACAGTAATCAAAACAGCATGATACTGGTACAAAAACAGACACACAGATCAATGGAACAGAATCGAGAGCCCAGAAATAAACCCACACACTTATGAGCAATTAATCTATGATGAAGGAGGCAAGAAGATAAAATGGAGAAAACAGAGTCTCTTCAATAAATGGTCCTTGGAAAACCAGACAGCTACATGTAAAAGAATGGGATTAGAACATTTCCTCACACCACATACAAAAATAAACTCAAAATGGTTTAAAGATCTAAATTTAAGAACTGAAACCTTAACATTCCTATAAGAAAACATAGGCAGAATACTCTTTTAACATAAACTGTAGCAATACTTTTTTAGATCTGTTTCAACGGCAAAATAAATAAAAGCAAAAATAAACAAATGGACCTAATTAAACTTTAAAGCTTTTGCACAGCAAAGGAAACCATCAACACAATGAAAAGACAGCCTATGGAATGGGAGAAATATTTGCAAATGATATGATCAAAAAGAGGTTAATATGCAAAAATATATAAACAGCTCATATAACTCAATATCAGAAAAACAAACAACCCAATAAAAAAATAGGCAAAAGACTTGAATAGACATTTTTCCAAAGATGACAAACAGGTGACTAAAAAGCCATGTGAAAAGATACTCAATATTGCTAATTATCAGAGAAATGAAAAACAAAATGAGATATCACCTCACACCTGTCAGAACTGCTATCGTCAAAAATTTTACAAATAACACATGTCATTAATGATACAGAGAAAAAGGAAAAGCTTATACACTGTTAGTGGGAATGTAAATTGGTACAGCCACTATGGAAACCAGTATGGAAGTTCTTCAAAAAACTAAAAATAGAACTACCATATGATCCAGCAATGTCACTCCTGGGTATACGTCCAGAAAATAAATGAAAACATTAACTCAAGAAGATACATGTATCCCAATATTCACAGCAGCACTATTTACAATAGCCACATATCTGTAAAAATACTGAATCACATTACTGTACACCTGAAGCTAATATAATATTGTAAATCAAATACACGTCAAAAAAAAGTCAATATGGTTGTCTATGTCATTCAGTAATTAAATCAATATACACTGGCTCAAGCGATATTGGCTCTCTACTGTAATTTCAATTTTCTTTAATAAGACTGTCAAATTCTACACACACACACACACACACACACACACACACACACATACACACACACACACACAAACCTGCTGTGATTTTAGGGAGAAATTTCATTGAATCTGTATTTCAATTTGAAGAGAATTGACATTTTGATAATATTGGATCTTCCTACCCATGAGTACCATATGTTTTTTCATGTTTTATGTTTTCTGTAATGTGTTTAAGTAAGCTTTTGTTATTTTCTTTGTAAAGGTCAAGCACCTATTTTTGTTGCTATTGTAAATGGGCATTTTTGAATTTATTTATAAACTATTTTTTTATAGATATAAAAACTGGATTGTATTAATCTTATATCAGGCAACCTAACTATATAAGTCAGGGTCTTACAGATAACAGATAACACTCTAGTCCTCTCCCCCAAAGAAGAGGATGTAACACAGGGAATTAAATGCTTACAAAATTGTAGAAAGGGCCAGACTAGTCAGCTCTAGGCCAAGCTTCCAGGAGGGACACCTAGAATAGAATCTTAGAACTGGCCTGCAAGGAAAAAATATCTCTGCCAGAAATGGAATGTTGGAGAATCAAAAAATCACTGTCCAAGTGCTGACCCCAAGGCCGCAGCTTAGTCACAACCCAGGCACAAGAAGCTCACCCACAGCTGTTGATTCCAGGGCCAAACTTTCTCAGCCTCCAAGATGAAAACTTCTCAGCAGCTACAAACTAGGGAAGGTCCAAACACTGGGATACTGTTACTGCCACCCCAGTACACCAAATGATTTTCCAACTCTCACTGCCAGCAAGAACAACAGAAGCATGTTCTTTGCCTCACTTTTAGTTGTAAATACCTCCTGTGAGTGCCTGCTTGTGGAAGCCAGATCACATGTGGAAAGTGAGCTGAAAGAGAGGTTGGTAAATATATTCTTAGGAATTCTAGCTTTTAGGATCCAGTAAAGTCATGCTACAAAGTTTGGAATAGCATTTAGAAAGCTGCAATTTGCCATCCTGTATAAATTATGTTCAATTTTCATAATATGTCTAACTATTTGGGAGATTTTCTATATAGAAAACCATACCACCCACAAATAAATATACTTTTGTTTTCTATCCCCTTCTCCTTTTCATCCTTTTCCTGTTGTACTCATAGGGTAAGACCTCCAATAAACCCTGACTATAATAAAAATGGCTCTAACGTAAAACCATAAAATAGCCCATTTACTATAGGCTTCTTGTAAATCTCTTTACTGAGTTAAGAACATTTACTTCCATTCCCTATTTACTATGAGACTGCTTTTTTCCTTTGTTTGTTTTAAAAACAGGAATAAGTATTGAATTTTATATAATAATTGTGCTGATGTAGTCAAGATGATTGAAGATTTTTCTCCTTAATCCATGAATGCAGTCAATTTCATTAGTAGTTTTTGCAAGGGTGAACAATCTTTACATTTCTGTGTATTCTATTTTTATGAGGCCTCCTGTCTGCCCTCTCCACATTCCACTTGCCCCTCGTTAGTCCATATCCCCATTATCTTTCACCTGTACTACCGTAATAGTGTCCTAATTGGTTTTTCTGTCAAAAATGTCTGGCTTCTGCAATGCATTCTTCACATTTAAACCAGAATTATCTTCCTCATTGGATAATCTCACTCTGATCCTCAAAACCCTTTAGTGCCTCTTCATAACCTAGGAAGGAAGATTAAAACTAGGCCTTTTCCTATGTTCCAACCTATAATTACATCAACACTTTTTATTATTATTACTAACACAGCCATTTACCATAAATTGGTCATCACAAGGTACTAGAGCGTCTACGAAACATGCCACACCTCTTCTTGTCTTGGAGTCTTTCAATTAGCTCAGCATTTCCCAGAATGTGTTCTAGTGAACACCAGTCCCAGGAGATATTTTTGGAATTAATGGTTTCAAAATCAAATAAATTATAAAAATACTTTTTCTACATTGGTATTAAAGATTTGTATCACTTATCAAAATAAGAAATACTGTGAAATCTTACAATAAGAACTATCTTTTAGCTCAGTACTCTTTAGACATATTCATAAATATCTGTTCTTTTAAGTGACTTACAACATTAATTAAAACTAAATTTCTATTGAAAACATTTCGTAGGAAAAAAAAAAGTCTAGGGCTTCCCTGGTGGCGCAGTGGTTGAGAGTCCGCCTGCCGATGCAGGGTACACGGGTTTGTTCCCCAGTCCAGGAGGATCCCACATGCAGCAGAGCAGCTGGGCCCATGAGCCATGGCCGCTGAGCCTGCGCGTCCAGAGCCTGTGTTCCACAACGGTAGAGGCCACAGCAGTGAGAGGCCCGCGTACCGCAAAAAAAAAAAAAAAAAAAAAGTCTATAATGATATAGTCAGCATAGAATGTGCTTCCTCTCTTTCCCACCCATCAAATTCTACTCATCTTTCAAGGCCTCCTTTATGAATCTCTCTGGATAGTTCATTTCCAGTTTAGAACTAATTCTCTAAATCTCCATAGCACATTTTTGTATGTTTAAACTGTGTGCTGAATCTTTTCCCCCAAATAATTTTCAGTTCTTTAAGAACAGTGTTCTCCAATCCAAAAATGGGCAGAAGACCTAAATAGACATTTCTCCAAAGAAGATATACAGACTGCCAACAAACACATGAAAGAATGCTCAACATCATTAATCATTAGAGAAATGCAAATCAAAACTACAATGAGATATCATCTCACACCAGTCAGAATGGCCATCATCAAAAATCTAGAAACAATAAATGCTGGAGAGGGTGTGGAGAAAATGGAACACTCCTGCACTGCTGGTGGGAATGTGAATTGGTACAGCCACTATGGAGAACAGTATGGAGGTTCCTTAAAAAACTACAAATAGAACTACCATATGACCCAGCAATCCCACTACTGGGCATATACCCTGAGAAATCCATAATTCCAAAAGAGTCATGTACCAAAATGTTCATTGTAGCTCTATTTACAATAGCCAGGAGATGGAAACAACCTAAGTGTCCATCATCGGACGAATGGATAAAGAAGATGCGGTACATATATACAATGGAATATTACTCAGCCATAAAAAGAAACGAAGTTGAGCTATTTGTAATGAGGTGGATGGCCCTAGAGTCTGTCATACAGACTGAAGTAAGTCAGAAAGAGAAAGAAAAATATCGTATGCTAACACATACATAAGGAATCTAAGAAAAATAAAATGTCATGAAGAACCTAGGGTAAGACAGGAATAAAGACACAGACCTATTAGAGAATGGACTTGAGGATATGGGGAGGGGGAAGGGTAAGCTGTGACAAAGTGAGAGAGTGGCATGGACATATATACACTACCAAACATAAAATAGATAGCTAGTGGGAAGCAGTTGCATAGCACAGGGAGATCAGCTCAGTGCTTTGTGACCACCTAGAGGGGTGGGATAGGGAGGGTGGGAGGGAGGGAGACGCAAGAGGGAAGAGATATGGGAACATATGTATAACTGATTCACTTTCTTATAAAGCAGAAACTAACACACCATTGTAAAGCAATTATACTCCAATAAAGATGTAAAAAAACAAACAAACAGGGTTCTCACTGCGTTCCAGAAAAATACTTGGCATATAATAGGTGCTTAATAAGCATGTGTTTATTTCAACCCATTTAAGTCTTTTTCCAATTTATAGATTTGGACATTTTATATTTGTATCTAAAATTGTATTAGATATTGTTGGAAGTACAAATACATTTGAGACATCACCCTAACTCTAAAGGGTGCATTATTTTGGAGAATACACAGTCTAGACAAAGAGCCTAGGTCAATACACACTAAAAAAAATTCAAAAATACAAACTGTAATTTAAGTTGCAGAGTCTTTAGTCCTTTAGGCAATCAGAGAAAAGAGACTTCAAACTATCAATAGAACAAGCAGAACAGATTCCATGAAAACATGGGACTTGAGAGAGCCCTGACCAGAGGGCATGGACCCACAGCAAACATGTTCTAGATGCCATGAAAGGAACCCAGACATGCTGGTGCCCCCAGACATCCACACTCTGCTCAGTCCTCATTAGCCTCCACTCAGCTTCATCCGAGCACTGTAGCCGACTCACACCTTGCCCTTTGCTCCACCTTCCCTACTGACTATTCTTCAAGTTAACAGAAATATGATTTAACAAAGGAACTAAGCCTGCTAGAGAAGAAGTGGAGATAGAAGAACCTGACCTGATCATGGAAACCTAGGTAAGGAAAGCTAAATTACATCTGTGGAAATAGATTAAATGCATCCTACACTTTTGGTGATTGTGGCAAACAAAGAGAGCCAAGATCAAGGAATCTTCCTGAAGTGAGACTGGAGATGACCTGATGAAAACAAGGTTACATAGGATAGTGAACAGATGCCCAACACACTGCTTAGCAATGTTCAAATCCAGACAGCAGTGCATTGGAGTCGGGGCTGGGGAGGAAGAAGGGTAAATCCAGACAGCAGTGCATTGGAGTTGGGGCTGGGGAGGAAGAAGGGTAAATCCAGACAGCAATGCATTGGAGTCGGGGCTGGGGAGGAAGAAGGGTTCAGAAATGGGCCTGGCAAATTCATTCTTAGGGTAGTGGTGCCCAAAGGATTTATGTTCTCCCAGGATAGAAAGAGAGGGTGAAAGCAAAATGTACCAAGAAAAATACCGGACATGTTGGTATACAGCAATACAGTGGGAATTGGAAGAACATTAAGGATTATTGCTCAGCAAGTCCTGGCCTATATGACATCTTTCAGGTATTTTGGTCTTTTCCTCTCATCCCTTATCCATTGCTGCAAAACTTCCAATCCCTCACTACATCTTCCCTCAATTCTCCCTTCATTATCTTCTGTAGCCCTTGTCTCTTCTGCTCAAGAAGCAAGGCCAGAAGGATAGGGGCAAAGTGTGGGTTACTCTCATCACCAAAAACTGTCACTCATTCATTCATTCATTCATCATCCAACAGATATTTGATGATATTTTTACTATTAAATAGGCACTATGGCATGAAAGAATCAATATCTAAATTGAACCACTTAGGAGGGTGAGGAAGAAGTGTTCCAGATAGAGGAAACTGCATGTACAAAGGCCTGCCCGGGAGACAAAGCACACTGTGTTTGGAAAAGTAAGTCTTGTTAGGTTGACTGGAGTAAGGAGTTCAAAAGAGCTGATGGGCAGAACAGAAAGCAGTGGCCAAATGACGCTGGGCTTTGTAAACCATTATAAAAAATGCGGACTTGATCCTAAAAGCAGTAGGAAATATTTCAGGAATTTAAACACTAGTTTCCTTCGTTATCTATGCCATGGCTTCTGTATACAGGAAAAAGCATGTGTTTAGTTATTTTAGAATGTTTGAGATAGAAACTAGGATACCATAGGAGTAAAGATGTAATTCACAAAGATTTTACAGCCACCAAAAAATCTTTCCGTTTTTCGTTATTATAGTTAAAATAAAGATATTTCAAGGAAAATAGAAACAAATGCAATGTTTACTTTTTAGCATCTCTTGTACATCTCAAGCAATTTTGTTAGTTTAGAAGTATAAAAATGTATTATTAGGCCTAATTGGTTTGTTCATAAAATGTTCATGTTTTATATATTACGTTTTAAAGCATAGTTTACTCAGACAATTACAAATTTACTAGGAGAATGCCTTAAAATGCAGTAAATTAAACTACAAGCTGCTAAACTATAAGAAATATATTCTCGATCCTGCCAGTTTATAAGAAATAGGCAAAATTTTGAGATAGAAGAAATATCGATAACAATTATTTCATTTTCTTGAATCAGTCTCTTCCAGTACAATGTCAAGAACTTACAGAAAGCACTTGTTTTCAGCAGAACTTTAGAATAAAAGAAAAATGTTCACTGAATATTTTCACCATATGATAATTTGTCTAATTATTACCTGTCTCTGAGCCATTTCTCAGCAGTTTTTGTTTCACCTGATGCTTTGATTTGGAAACTCAAGAAATTCCTTTTCTAGAAAAACAACTGGTCTTAGGGCCAGGTCTCTTAATTCTAGAACAGTGTGACCTGGAGCAAGTCACTTCCTTTCTGTGGGAATACAACAAAATCTGTGAAGTTCTTTCCAGCATTATGAGATAACTGTGGAGTGGAACATAACGAGGCTTGACCCAACCAGTTGATTACATGTGCCTGTGTGGGAAAGGTGGGGTGGAGTGGAAATTGCCAGACTAGGTGGATCAGAAATACCTCCCATGAAGCTGGAACACACATCTCTTGTGAAAAATGAGGTTACAGCAGTAGGAAAAGGAGTAAAAGAAAGACGGTCATCACAAGAGAAAAGAACAAAAGTTCTGTTCAAGAAAGTTGTAGGCATTCTATTTGTTATCTGTATACCTCAGAGTTTGAGCAGCTCTGAACATGGTGGAGTGTCCCCATGGGGTCAGAACTGGAGTGTTAGAATAGTATGATGTGAGAAGAATAATGCCCAAGTCAAAAAAGATGAAGAAATCAGTGGTATAAAAGTGGGATTTGGGGGCTTCCCTGGTGGCGCAGTGGTTGAGAGTCCACCTGCCGATGCAGGGGACACGGGTTCGTGCCCCGGACCGGGAAGATCCCACATGCCGTGGAGCGGCTGGGCCCGTGAGCCATGGCCGCTGAGCCTGCGTGTCCGGAGCCTGTGCTCCACAACGGAAGAGGCCACAATGGTGAGGGCCCGTGTACTG
>NW_020171982.1:2092241-2094438 GCF_003031525.2 Neophocaena asiaeorientalis asiaeorientalis
AACGGGAGAGGCCGCAGCAGTGAGAGGCCCAAGTACTGCAAAAAAAAAAAAAAAAAAAAGGGGGGGATTTGACATTTTCATATATCAACTCAATATAATTTTTATATTTTTAAAAAATGTGTTAATATTTCTCTTCAAAGTGCTTGGATGATACATAGTCTAAAACACTGCCACCTGTTTTGGTGCAATGGTAGCTATTTCCAAATATAATATAAATCAAATAAACCTGGACAATCACAGGAGCCTTGATCTGATCCCTCTGTGGCAGCTATCAGCAGCACCAGGATTATACACCATTACAAGCTCCACTTTATTTATTGAGTGCGTCTCTACAGTTTCTTTCACTGAGTGTGGAAGGGAAGAAATCTGAGACAGATGAGAGAGTAGAGCAGGGACTCCAAGGGAGTTAAGTCTTGCCAATGTGATGAAAAATGGGACCCTATGTATTAAAGGGTCCCTTTGTATGCCCCTAAAGAGGTCTGGCATTTGTCCTCTGCTTCTGGGAGGTAATCTCTAAAATGTCCTGTCTGACAGGAGGTTGCCTGAAGGCCTTAGGCCAGGACAGACTGTACAATAATGTGACTTAGGGTAGAGGCTTTGGGTTACACGGAGAGGGCTGGTCAATCAGTCATTGATTGTAATATGTAATAGAGCCCAATAAGACTCCCCACTTCAGATGAACTTCCATGGTTGGCAATACTCCATGTTTGTAAACCAACACTGAAGTGCTTCTCCCAGACTCCACCCTATGTGCTTCTTCCCTTAGCTAATTTTAATCTGTAAAAAAGATTTCTTTTCCTGTAGTAAACTGTAACCACAGGTATAACAGCTGTCAGTGAATTCTGTGAATTCTCCCCTTCTAGTGAATTATTGAACCTGAAAGCATTTTGGGATTCCCAGAACTTATAGCTGATGTTAGATGTGAGAGCGGTCTCCTGTAGATTGTGTTCTGCCTAACCTATCAGTTGGCAAAATTCACAATCACCATGGCTGGCAAAACCCAGACTTTCTCATTTTCCTTCCTCCTTTCTTTTAGCATCTTTATTCACAGGACTTAAAATTCACCCATTTAAAGTATACAATTCAATGAATATTCAGAGTTGTGCAGTCATTACCACAATGTAGGTTTACAACATTTCCATCACCCCCACAAAAAAACCCATTCACATTAGCCTTCACTCCCCAACACCAACCTCAGACCCAGACCTCAACCACTACTTTACTTATGTCTATAGATTTGCCTATTCTGATTATTTCATATAATTGAATTATACAACATATCATCTTTCTGGACTGACTTCTTCCCCTTGGCATAATGTTTTCAAGGTTCATCTAAGTTGTAACACGTATCAGTACTTCATTGCTTTTTATTGCTGAGTAATATTCCATTGTGCAATTATACCACATCCTATCTGTTCATCAGCTGACATACATTCGGGTTGTTTACAATTCATGGCTATTATAAATAATGCGCTATGAACTTGTGTACATTTTTCTGTGCGAGCATGTTTTCATTCCTCTTGGTTATATACTTAGGAGTAGAATTGCTGGAACATATGGTAACTCTATGTTTAACATTTTGAGGATTTTCCAAAGTGGCTACACAATTTCACATTTCTACCAGCAATGTAGAAATTTCCAATTTCTCTATATTCTCACAACACTTGTTATTGTCTGACTTTTTGAGAATAGCAAGCCTAGTGAGTGTGAGATAGTATCTCATTGTGGCTTAGATTTGCATTTCCCCAAAGATTAATGATATATATCTTTTCATGTGTTTATGAACAGATTGTCTATCTTTTTCAAAGAAGTACCTGTTCAAAACCTCTGCTCATTTTTAAATTGAGTCATTATCTTTTTATTATTCAGTTCTGACAGTGCTTTATATATTCTGGATATGTCTTTTATATGAAATATGATTTGTCAATGTTTTCTCCTGTTCTATGAGTTGTCTTTTCAATTTCTTGATCATTTGCCTCACAAAAATTTTAAATTTTGATGTACTTCAATTTATCTATTTTTTCTTTTGTCCCTTGTGCATTTGATGTCATAGTAAAGACACCATTGCTCAACCAAATGTCAGGATGATTTTGTTCTATGTTTCCTTCTAAATGTTTTATAGTTTTAATCCTCACACTTAATTGTATGATTCATTTTGAGTTAATTTTTTTTTTTTTTTTTTTTTTTTTTCCGCCAC
>NW_020171982.1:2094474-2190789 GCF_003031525.2 Neophocaena asiaeorientalis asiaeorientalis
CCCCTATTAATTGTATTATTCTTTTTGATTTATTTTTTTTTTTTTTTTTTTTTTTTTTGCAGCACACGGGCCTCTCACTGTTGTGGCCTCTCCTGCCGCAGAGCACAGGCTCTGAACGCGCAGGCCCAGTGGCCATGGCTCACGGGCCCAGCCACTCCGCGGCACGTGGGATCCTCCTGGACCAGGGCATGAACCCACGTCCACCTCATCGGCAGGCAGACTCCCAACCACTGCGCCACCAGGGAAGCCCTTGAGTTAGTTTTTGTGTAAGGCCCATGATAGGGATCCAAATTATTTTTTCCTGTATGTGTATATCCAGTTGTCCGAGCATCATTTTTTTGAAAAGGCTCTTCATTTCCCATTTTATTCTTCTCAACTGAGTCAAGAATTAAATGGCTAAATATTGACAAATCTATGGATTTCTAGACTCTAAATTTGATTCCACTGATCTATACCTTGCATTGTCTAGAATACTATAGCTCTGTAGTGAGTTTTGAATTTGGAAAGTTATCCAAATTTATTTTTCTTTTTCAAAATTGTTTTGGTTATTCTGTTTCCCTCACATTTCCATATGAATTTTAGGATCAACTTGTCAATTTCTGCAAAAAAGAAAAAAACAGTAAAAACTTTGATAGGGATTGCATCAAATCCACAGATCAATCTGGGTAGTAGTGCCATCTTAACATTAAATCTTCAAATCTATGAACAATGGATGTATCTCCATTTACCTAGACTTCTCTAATTCCATTCAACAATGCTTTATAGTTTTCAGTGTACAAGTCTTGCACTAGTTTTATTTACTCCTAGGTATTATTATTCTTGGCACCACTGTAAGTTACATTATTCTCTTAATTTCATTTTCAAATTTTTCATTACTAGTGTACAGAAATATAACCAATTTTTGTATACCATCTTGTACCCTGCAACCTTGCTGAATGTGTTTATTAGTTCTGATATTTTTTGCATATTTCTTAGGATTTTCTATATATGATTATGTTACCAGCAAATACAGACAGTTTACTTCTTCCTTTCCACTCTTGAAACCTTTTATTTCTTTCTCTTGCCTAATTGCCCTGGCTAGAACAAGAGGCAATATTCAACAGGGATGGCAAGAATGGATAGCCTTGTTTTGTTCCTGATCTTAGGAGACATTCAGTATTTAGCCATTAGGTATGATCTTAGCTGTGTGTTTTTGCAGATGTCTTCTATCAGGTTGAGGAGGTTTCCTCCCTTCAATTCCAATTTTGTTAAGTATTTTTATTATGAAAAGGTGTTGGATTTTGTCAAATGCTTTTTCTGTGTCTATTGATATGATCATGTATTTTTTGTCCTTTATTCTATTAATATGGTATAATAGTGGGTTAATAATTTGGTATTATTGAGATAAATCCTACTTGGTCAGGGTGTACAATCCTTCTTATATGTACCTGGATTTGGTTTACTTTTTTTTAAAGGATTTTTGTGTCAATATTTGTGAGAATATTTGATTTTAATTTTCTTCCCTTGTGATATCTTTGTCTGGTTTTGGTATCTGTGTAATTCCGGCCTCACAGAATGAATTGTGAAAAATCACCTCTTTTTTATTTATTAAAAAATTTGTGAAGAACTGGTATTCTTCTTATATATTTGGTAAAATTCAATAGTGAAGGCTGGATCTGGGCTTTTCTTACTGGGAAGTTATTTAAATAGTAATTCATTCTCTGTACTTGTTATAAATATTTTAGATTTTCTATTTGTTTTTGAGTCAATTAGCTGCATTCTATAAGTTTGGTAATGTCATGTATTTCTTTCAGCCATTGGTTATTTAGGGATATGTTGTTTAATCTCCACATATTTATGAATTTATAAAATTTCCTTTTGTTATTGATTTCTCATTTAATTCCAAATTGATCAAAGAACATACCCTGAATGATTTTGATTCTTTTAAATTTTTCTTTTTTTCATGGTCTAGCATATGGTTTGTTCTGTAAATGTTTCATGTGTACTTCAGAAAAAAGTTTATTCTGCTGTAGAGTGAAATGTTCTTGAGATGTCTGTTAGTCTAGTTGGTTTATACTTTTGTTCAAGTCTTTTATTTTCTTGTTAATCTTCTACCTAGTTGTTCTACCCATTATTGAAAGTAGAGTATTGAAGCCTTCCAATTTTATTGTTGAATTGCCTATTTCTGTCAGTTTTTGCTCCATCTATTTTGGGGCTCTATTGTTGGGTGTATGTATATTTATAATTGCCGTATTTTCTTCATGGATTGACCCTTGTATCATTTGTAAATGCTCTTTTTCTCTAGTAATAATTTTTGTGGTACAGCCTATTTTTCTGATATTATTATAGACACTCCAGCTTTTTTATGATTCCGGTTTGCATGATCTATCTTTTTCCATAATTTTACTTCCAAGCTATTTGCATATTTGAATCTAAAATGTGTCTCCTCTCATCAGGATACAGTTGGAGATTGTTTTTATTTATCATTATTTTTTAATTTCATACTCTTTGCCTTTTAATTGTATCACTTAATCTATTCATACTTGTTATTATTACTGATAAGATTACATCTGGCACTTCCATTTTGCTTTCTACATGTCTTATTTATTTTTATTCCTCTGTTGTTTCTTACTGCCTTCTTTGTTCTTCTTTTTAGAGATCTCCTGGGGTAGTATTTTAATTCCATACACAATATTTAATCATATTTTTGGAATTTTTTGAGTGGTTGCCCTAGAGTGTACAATATATGTCTTAAATTACCAAAAACACTTCAGATTTACACTAACTTAATTACAGTAAAATATATAAAGCTTACTTCTATATAACTCCATTTCCTCTTGCCTTATTTGTGCTACTATTGCTATACACATCACCCCAATACATGTTACAAACCCAACAATGCATTGTTAAAATTATCTTATATAGTCTCATCATATCTTTTAAACAAGCTTTGAGAAGGAAAGCAAACATGTATTTATAGAGTTGCTGTATTAACTACTTATCATTTCTGATTCTCTTAATTTATTATTATGGATTTGAGTTATCATCTCATGTCATTTACTTATTCCACCATTATTTTGTTTCCATCTTTGCATTTTAGGCTGTTTTTGTCCAATATATCACATCTATACGTTCTAAGTCCAGCAATACAATTATATACATACACAGTTTTATGCAACTGCTTTTTCAATTAATCAAGGGAAAAAAGAAAAATTATTCAGTCATATTATCTTTTCTAATTATCTACATAATTACCCTTATTAACACTTATTTTACTCATGTGGATTCAAATTATTGTCTGATGCCTCTTGTTTCTTGTTTGAAGAACAGCCTTAAATATTATAAAGCAGATCTGACAACAATGAACTCTCTCATTGTTTATTTATCTGGGTGTTTGTATTTTAATCTTCACTTTTGAAAGATAGTTTTTTGGATATAAAATACTTGGTCAATAGTTTTTTGCTTTTCGCACTTGGAGTATGTGATTCCACTGCCTTCTGGCTCTATTGTTTCTGGTAACAAGTCTGCTGTTACTTTATTGAGGTTCCCTCGTACATGATGAGTCATTTTTCTCTTGGTGCTTTTGAGATTTTCCCTTTATCTTTGACTTCAACAATTTTGATTATGATGTATCTGAGTATAGATCTGTTTGCCAAAGTCCCTTGTGTCAGTGGAGCTTCCACTCTTTGTTGATGAATCTGTGTACATCTTGAGAATGTTTTCAAGTCTGTCCCACATTCTATTTTGATTGTTCCTGAATGTTTATAGACTAATGAATGTGCTCATACTTCTCAATCCTCAGGGTTGACTCTGATCCTAGGAGGCTATTTTTGGTTGTCTCTTTCCCTTGTTCTCTCTGTTAAACTTCTAGCTGTTCTGCCATTCTGCTTGTTTCTACTAGTAGCATGGAGCTATGATAATCTTCCAAATTGATCCTTACCTACTAAGATTTCCGTTGTTTGCAGTAACACCCACAGTCAAGGAATTCTCTATGCTCTTATCCAAATAAGTTAGTCTCCTTGGACAGAGCTGTGGAGCTCTTTCTCCTATATGCTGCCACCTCTCTCCCAGGCAGAACCTCTTTGCCACTACACAAGAACTGGGGATTAGAACAGTGGTCTCCTTATCTCATAGTGACATCTCTGGTCTAGAAACGTGCACTGGGGAAGGTGGTAGTCCCCTGTCTTTTCAGATGGCCTCTCCTGATATGGAAACTCTGCCCTATAAGTAAGCTGGGTCAGGGATGATCAGGTTCCCAATATTCTCAGCCTGCTGTTCCTGGAGTAAAGTTTCTCTTCCTACACAAAAGAGCAGGGTGATTTAAGGGACCTTCAGT
This sequence comes from Neophocaena asiaeorientalis asiaeorientalis, assembly GCF_003031525.2. NCBI lineage: Eukaryota > Metazoa > Chordata > Mammalia > Artiodactyla > Phocoenidae > Neophocaena > Neophocaena asiaeorientalis. The sequence continues at coordinate 2,098,790 of NW_020171982.1, forward strand.
CCTCTAACAACACTCAGTAGGAACAGAGCTTCTGCAACATAGGGATGGGGAGGGATGAGAACCCTGATGACTTGTCCCTTCTAAGTTGAAATCATAGCACTAGACTGCATTCTGGGCACGAAAGAGAACCCTGAATTCTTGGCTTATCCACTCAGAGTAAAGCACCCCAAGTAGAGTTTCGTAAGACTTGGATGATTGGATGAAGGGTAAGGAAGAAGGCCATGGCTCAAATGCCATAGTCTCTTATTCATCTTACTCAGGTAGAGCAGATTTCCTTTAGTGAATGTTTCCTCATCTGCTGTATGCCCCTAGAACAACTTCAGGAGACTTTAAATATTTTTTTAAATAATTTTTTTCCAGTTAAATGACTGTTTTGTTGGAAAGAGAGATTACTACACTCCTCATGTCATCATTTCTGAATCCTCAGGAATGATTTTTCCTAGATTTTATGTGTCTGGTCCAAACACCCAGTGATGTTCTGAATCTCCAATATTTGTAAATATGTTTTCAATTTCAAGCCCTTATTGTGTTGCCTGTTGTTTTTTGTTTGTTTTCTAAATTTAATCAAGTGTAGCACAATGATATTAGAATTTATAGGGCTGCATTTAATCTAAAATTCAAGATATTTTAGCAGCATGGGTTAGCTTGGAGCATTTTTCTTGCATATATTAATAAAATCTTTTTTGTGTCCTTGTTAGAAAAGATACACTTTGCTTCTGAAGAACAGTTGGATTTTGGTAAAAAACGTTTGACAAAAATGTCCTGTTGAATGACTGCTGAGAAAACTGACTTTAGAACCTTAGAGATGTTCTGTGTTTGAATTCAGAAAGCATCCTCAACTAAAATGATCTTCACATTTCCAGTTCCTTTAAGATCCTCAACTATTATTGTTTATTGATGAGATTCTACGAAACCTAGTAGTATCATAGATAACACTATGATTCTTCTTCATCGGTTTTTACGATAGAACTTCAGTGTTTTTATTGCTTGCCTTCCTTCCTTCTTAAAAGACCATGCTTATAAGTTGCTTTCTATAGTTTATATACTCTAACTTTCTATATTTTTGTAAATATACTCAGATAGTTGTAGTAGAAAAAATATTTACTATTGACATCAAAGGTAGATTATGCATCTAAACACACATTATTTTTCTGAGTGCAGTGGGAATTTTCTGGGTCAGAAAATGGAGAAAGTGGCATCTGGAGAAAAGTATAATGCAATAATGCAAAGAGGGAAGGTTGCAATGTGAGAAATATGAGAAGAAAATGAGGCCAGAGAAGTAGGGAAGAAGCAGAACAGTGAAGGGACTTGAATTTAATTTTATATATCAAATTTATTAATCTTTTATATCAATGCCTGTTTCTTTTTAATGAAATATTTTCTATTTGTTTTTTTAATTATGTTTTATATTTAAGTTCCTAATCCAATTGGAATTGATTATTGAAGTGAGTATACAATTTTCTCTTTTCATGTATAACCATTTTCCTACTTTCAGTTAAAGAACACTCCTTTTCTACACTTATCGTACCTGCTACCTCTGTCATATGCCAAACTCCATACATCTGTGATTCTGTTTCTTTGTATTTTGTTTCATTGGTCAATTTACATATCCTTGCACTAATACCACACTATGCTAGTTACAACAGCTTGAGAGTATTAGATATGACAAGTGTCTCTTGCCTGCACATCACAGAAGTACCCAGGTAATTCTTTTTCACAGAACTTTTAGAGTGATCTTTGAAAGTTGTACAAAAAGCTGAATGAAGTCTTAATTAGAATAGTTCTTTATTTTAACCTTGATTTTTAATAATTAATGTTTCTATCATTTTATTTTCTTGTTCTTGTCATACGTGGTTAATATCTCCCCTTATTGTTTTATACTATTAGTGTGATTTTAAATTTTTGCTGAATCTGTTCTAATATTTCTAATTCTGTCAAACTGCATATTCCAATATGCTGTTTTTTGTTTTTTTAAAAGTTCTTAAATGTCTTGTTATTTTAGTCTGTAAGCTTCCCTTCCTCTGAAATATCAGTAATTCTGACAATGCGTACATTATTTGTCTCCAAACCCCAGAGAATGTAGGGGGGAGAATGGATGAGCCCTGTGGTAGACAAACAAATCAGCAGAAAATCACAGCCACCTCTCATCTAAAAAACAACTTCTCAAATAAAGGCTTCATCTTTTCTCCCTAAGAATTAATATCAGGGGAGACACTTCCTAGGTTATAATTTAATAGGTCTTGGATTTTGGAACAGGAGGGATGAGAAAGGGGCTGCTCTTAGCTATTTTGTCCTCACCAGTCTTTCTCAGCACTTCATAAAGTTAGGGCTTCTGTAACTACTGAATTTACTCCTGAGAACTTCTGTACCAGAGCTCTGGGTCATCACAGGTTTGGGAGATAAGCATCGTGCATCTCAAGGTACTGGGAAGGGAGAATAAATAAAAGAACTCTAACATTTACTTTCTTACTACATTCTCCCACAGCGCCTCTGGTTGTCTGGTTCTCCAGGACAAAGCCTTCACCTGCCCACCCCCTACACACAAACCAATTCAAATCAATCCCTATCATCCCGGGTCCCTGTATTTCCCATTCCATATGGGTCTTTCCTTTTTCTGTTTATTCTTTACTCAATTCTCAATAACTATATGGATATTATCATTTATTTATCACCTCTTCCTACCTTTTCACTGCATGGTGCTGCTCATTATAGTCATGGTTCAATAAATGCCCTCTTGAGCCTGCTGCTCTCAATTTGCTTCTGCAGATCTGGCCAGGCTTTCTTCTTTAACACCATTTCCATAAACGGCAAATGAACAACATGGCTTTTCTAAATTTCATATTTCTGAAATTACATAAAGTACACTTCTTTCTCTTTCTTTCCTTTTTTTATTCATTAAGAGATTTCTCTTTGCCACAAATCCTACTGAACCACATTTCCTAGATTGAATTCACTGATAAGTCATCTACGAGCTCTATTCAGGCTGAAAACATGTCTGAATTATTATTGTATATTCAATGCTTATATTTACAAAACAAGATTTTAGGAAAGTACGATCAAAATATATTTTTCCACACTTCTGTCCCTGATTCCTTCTTGTACTAGTTCTATCAACAATATTCTAACTCTATTACAACAAACAAAAAAAACCCTAAATGATGGAAAATAATGATGAAATTAGGAATATTAAAACATTTTACTGCTCCACATCTCCATTTGCCAATAATTTTGCACAAAAAAAGGGGGGGGGCAAGGTGGACAGTATGAATTAAATCAGCTTCCTTTCTAGCCTTGTTCTAGAATGTCTTACTATACTGCCAAGGATGGGATGCTAAACATTCCATTTCCCAGACATCCTTGCAGTGAAGATTCTGGATTTCTATAAATCAAATGTCATTTCAAGATTTGAAAGCAGAAGACAGGTATAGGCCATTTATTAGTTTCCTAGGGCTGCCATAACAGTACCAAAAACTGAATGTGTTAAAGTAACAAAAATGTATATCACAGTTCAAAATCAAGGTGTCAGCAGGTCCAGGCTCCTTCAGAAGTCTATAGGGAAGAATCCTTTCTTGACTCTTCCTAGCTTCTAGTGGTGCCTGTCATTCTATGTGTCCCTTGGTTTGTGGCAGCATTACTCCAATCTCTGCCTCCATCTTCACATGGCATTTTCCCTCTGTCTTTACCATTGTCTTCCTTCTGTGTATGTCTGTGTATGTATGTGTCTAAATATTCTCTTTTGATAAAGACAACAGTTTTGTTGGATTAAGATCTGCCCTAATGGCCTCATCTCAATTGCACTACATCCATAAATACTTTATTTCCAAATAACCTCACATTTTTCTGTACTAGAGGTTAGGACTTCAACCCATCTTTTTTGGGAGGTAAAATTCCACCTATCTTCCTGACAGTTTTGGCTGGTTTTAACAAGCAAATAATGTTCTTCTATCACACCTCTACACCCAGCCAGTTTGTTAGTATTGAGAGGAAGTTCCAGCAGTGACTTCCAAATCCTGGGATCATAATTATAGGCGAGTGTTCTTAAAATCAAAAATTTCAGTTGCAGCCTCAAAGGCAATAGCTCTTATGGCAAGTGGTCATATAGCATTCTAGAAATCACTTCTGTAGGCCCAGCCTAAATCTTGCTCATATGTACTTAACTTTTATGTATACCTAACTCCCTGTATTAAATAGCTTTATGCTTAAAATACCTTGAACATTTTCTCTTACCGCATCAAGTCCTGACAGATATACTACACATCAAATTTTTCATGATCTAAAAATTCATTTTAGACATGCATTATACCACCAAGAGTGCTTTTGTGGCTCCTTTAATGTTGTGTAATATGATGAGTGGGTAACCTATATGTTTGGTGCTGTCGGTACTGAAGCAATATAGCAGCAGCTGAATTTTTTTCAAAAGCCAAGTTCAAGAAGAACTACCACTTGACTTGTATCATTAAGATCATGTCTGAGACAATTAACAATTTTAAGTGACTACAAGACACATCTTACACACAAGAATACATTTGGTCACCCTAGCAGCATTTGGAAATGCATATTTCATTTGACAGCATTTGCAAAACCCTTTTATCACTTCAAAATAACTTGTGGAATGTACAAACTTCCAAATGTTAAAAGTTAGTCTTACAAATTTTTTGAATGTAAAAGTACAATTTGGCTTATATATAAAAATAAAGTTGTAGTCCATATTGATTTAGTTGTCATATCTTCTCAAAATCAATCATGAAAATTCCTGGTCTTACAGTCTTCACCAAACTTTTGAGGTTGTGAAGGCGATTTTGCCATAAAACTAGAAATTAACAGGAATTTAATTGTTATAGTATTTTTAAATGTTATTATACTTTTAAAATTTTATAATTTTAAAAAATTGTGCCAAGAAGTGTTGTGGCACAATTTTTGAGGGCTTATGCTTCCTTATTTGGTTTTCTATAGTCAATATCTTTATTTGCATACATAGGAAAAATGTTATTTGTTTAAATAATCCGGAAGAGTAAAGAAGGTCTTTGCTCAACTGTCTTGTTCTACCTGTTTTCTCTGACTGTAAAACTCCACTGACATATTATTACATATGTCATTGTGAAAACATGTGAACATATAATTTAGAAAAATATAAGCCCATCTTTCAGACCCTTTGTGAATCTCTCAAGTTCATACTACTACAATGAATCAAAGTTCTAACTCCCTTCTGATTCCAGGCTATTACATTTGCTCTTATTTTTCTTTGTCTTTTGTCATATGAGAAAACAGAAAAATTAACTTGAATTTCACTGTTGGAGTAAATGATCAGGGTCCAGCCTCATTCCCAGCCCATTGAGGCCTTATCTAAAGACAGATATGAATCAACCAATCTCCTGATTAGGAAACATTAAGTGAAAATACACAAGGATAGAACTCTTCTCCCATCTTGTATGAAAATGGAATCCTGCCCCCACTGATCCCCACCCTATAACAGAAATGCCTTTTGCTTTATATGTATTTTCAAGTGTTATAGAAAGAAAATACATATACTAAAAATTAAAAATTCTTATCATTATGTTGTATTTATACTGATAGAAATAAATTTAACACAGATTTAATTCAGATCAGAAGTCTAATTTTCTAAATAAAAATAAAATGTATGAATGTATTTTACACAAATAAAAGATGACAGCTAGCCAAGTGAAATACATAGCACCTGGCACATATAAAAGATAAAACAGGATACAGGTAGTTTTGAGGAAATCTGAACAACAAACAACTGAAAGTAGCAAGAAAATTGAAAAATATCATCAGTGTTAGAAAACATACATAAAAGTTATTTCAAAGCAAGATGGCAAAATATAATCAGACTAAATATTGTAAACTATGAATTCCATAATTCTGTAGGAATTACTGAGATTCCTCATTTCACAGCAGGAAGATTTCTTTTGTCTTACTCTGAAAAAAAGCATGGTCCTAAAGAATGTGTGTTGCTTATTTCAAACACCAATTCTAACATATCGACATCCAGTCACACAATAAATTATATAGAAGTATACATAACATATATTCATAGAAAACACTGAGAAAGTTCTGGGCAAGTCTTTGTGGCACAGAACTGGGAAAAGGTAGAGCAGCCACTGTGAGAGGGGTAGGGAAGAGCACAAAAGCTGAGTTGCAAGAACTGGGAATATGTTAGTGAAAGGTCATTACACTCCATGCGAAGCAGTACTAGAAATAATAAGGAAATGTTACAGTGAATCTATGCCTATAAGTTTGACAAAGTAGCTAAAATGGACCAATTCCTTGCAGGATATATACTAACCAAAGCTCGCTTAGGAAGAAAATGAAAACATCAAGAGCACTGTATTACTGAAGAAATGTATTTCATAATTTGATAATTTCAAACAAAGTAAACTCCATACCCAGATGGTGTTACTAGCAAATTCTACCAAACATTTCAGAAAGGAAAAAATACCAATCTAGACAAACTCTTCAAGATTTAAAAATCAATCAAGTCTACTCTAGTAACTGCCTAAAGTAGAAAAATCACGATTATTTCAATAGAGGGAAAAAAAGAATGTGACAAAATTTAACATTCATTCATGATAACAATTCAGTAAGTGGGACTTCCCCGGTGGCGCAGTGGTTGAGAGTCCACCTGCCAGTGCAGGGGACATGGGTTTGAGCCCTGGTCTGGGAAGATCCAAGATGCCGCGTAGCAACTAAGCCCATGCGCCACAACTACGAAACCTGCGCTCTAGAGCCTGCGAGCCACAACTACTGAGCCCATGTGCCACAACTACTGAAGCCCACACACCTAGAGCCCGTGCTCCACAACAAGAGAAGCCACCATAATGAGAAGCCCATGCACCGCAACGAAGAGTAGCCCCTGCTCGCCGCAACTAGAGAAAGCCGATGCGCAGCAACAAAGACCCAATGCCGCCAAAAATAAATTAATTAATTAAATTTAAAATTCAGTAAATGATGAATGATAAAAGAACATCTACATAAAACCTACAACTAATATCGTATGTAATGGTAAAAGACTCAATGCTTTTCCCATAAGATAGGGAACAAAGAAAAGATGTCCTTTCTTAGAACTCCTGTCCAAAACTATAATGTAAATCCTAGCTAATATAATATGGCAAGGAAAACAAATAAAAGCATATATATTGGAAAGGAAGAAATTAAACTGTACCTATCCACAGATGACATATTCATCTATACAGAAAAGCCCAAAGAACTTACAAATAAACCCTTAGAAATAATATGTGAGTTAAGCAAAGGCACAGGATATAAGGTAAATAGGCAAAAATCCACTATATTTCTATGTACTAGCAATGAACATTTGGAATATTAAATTTTAAAATACCACCAAAATCGAAATACTTATATTTTAACCTATCAAATCCATGTTCAGGCCCTGTATGATGAAAACTATAAAACACTGGAGAAAAAAAAAATGATGGAAACTTAAGTAAATGGAGAGATATATTGTGTTCCTGGATTGGAAAACTAAATATTGATAAGACATCAATTCTTTCCAATTTGATAAAATAGATATCAACTAGCTGATTCTAAAATGTACACAGAAATGCAAAGGAAATACAAATATTTTCGACAAAGGACAACAAAGTAGGATGGCTCATACTACCTGATATCAAGACTTACCATAAAACTACAGTAATCAGGAAAACGTGGTTTGGCAAAAGAATTAGCACAAAGATCAATGGAACTGAATAGAGAGTCCATAAATAGATCCACACAAATATAGTCAATTGAGTTTTGACCAAGATACGAAAGCAATTCATTGAAGAAAGAATAATCCTTTCAACAAATGGCATCGGAACAATTACACATCCACATGCACAAAAATAAACCTCAAACACACCTCAAATGTTTTACACAAAATAACTCAAAATGGACATAAATGTAAAATGTAAAACTATAAAACACCTACAAGAAAACAAAGGAAAATATCTTCATGAACTTGAATTTAGCCAAAATTTTTAGATATATACCAAAAACAGAGTACGTAAGAGAAAAATTGATAAATTGTACTTTATCAAAATTATAATCGTTTGCTCAGTGAAATGCACTGTTAATAGAATGAAAGGCAAGCTGTAGACTGGCAGAAAATATCTGAAAACTGCATATCTGATAAAAGACTTATATTAATAATATATAAAGATCTCTCAAAACTCAATAGTAAGAAAATATCCCAATAAAATGGACAAAAGTTCTGAAAAGACATTTAAACACAGAAGCTATACAGATGGTAATAAGCATACAGAAAGATGCTCAACATCACTAGCCATTAGGGAAATGCAAATTGAAATCCCAATGAGATAATAACTGCACACATATTACAATGACCATGTTTACAAACAAAACCAAAGTGCCAATCAGGATGCAGAACAAATGGAACTATCATTCATTGTTAGTAGTCAGGCAAAATGATACAGCCACTTTAGAAAATAGTTTGGCTTTTTTTTTTTTTTTAACGAATTAAGCATACACTTGCCCTACAATCCAGCAATCCTACTCCTAGTCATTTACCCAAATGAAATGAAAACTTACGTTCATACAAAAGCCTTTAGGTGAACATTTATAGAAGGTTCATCCTTAATCACAAAATCCTGGAAAGAACCCTGATGTACTTCAACAAGTGAATGATAAGCAAACAATTCCATACAATAGAACACTACACAACAATGAAAAGAGTAACTGATTCATGAATTTTGCTAAGTGAAAGTGGCAAGACCCCCAAAACTACATATTGTATGATCCTACTTTTGTAAATTTTAGAAAAGCCAAAACTATTGAGACTTAGATCACTGTTGTTAGGGGTTGTACGGAGAATGAGTTGACTAAAAAGGGGCAGCAAAAGAAAACTTTTGGGGTGACGGAACTGTTCTCTTTGGTATTCTCTGCATTTTTCAGAAACCACAGAACTGTATACGACAAAGAGTGAATTTTGCTGCCTTCAAATTTTAAAATACCAACCAGACGGTGAGGAGAACTACAGATGGAATGTGGACTGTGACAAATGCAACAAAATGTAATTCAAATGAATGACATAACTACACTGAAATGGTTGGGGAGAAATGAGTTAACCTAAGTGACTTTGAAAATCATTGTTTTGACTGGATATTACAATACTAAAGACAAAAACGGACTGTACACAAACACTGTGGCAACTTGTTTTTCACAGTGGTATGAATTAGTAATTCTGAAACTAGATTTCAGAACCAGTTTAACCTACGTATACTCGGTTAAATAATAGTTATAGGTAAATATATTAAGATATTAACAGCCAGGTTTCTCACTGTTGGAGGAAGAAGTTACAAGTAAGCAAAGGTGGAATGCTAAAATGGATCCTGAGTTGCTAGATTGAAGTTAGAGGTATCAGTGTGAACTCATGGAGTTTTGGGGAGATTATTTTTTAACACCTATTCAGATAGATTGACACATTAATAAATATACACATGGTATGTATACGTAGTTTGGTAGACATACAGATACTTCGTAGCTCTGTCTGCTGAGAACAATGATACCTCAATAGCAATATGCACACTTAGCACCTAGTTCTTTGTTTATAAATACTATTTTCTGATAAAAGGAATCAGGCTCCTTAGAGAAATAGTTGATTCCAGAGCTAGAGCAAAGAAAATCCAACATAATCCTGAAACATCTAGTGGACTAAAAAGTAAGGAAGTACTCAAAAAAGGGGGAAGAGAATGAGAATATATGAAGAGGACACAGGAGCCAACCTGTAAGAGCACTTGAGGGCCAAAACTGGAAAATTTTTAGCAAAAATATAAATAACAATAGAATTGGACCATGATCAAAGAATAAGTGTCCATGAGACAATAATGACAAATAAATGATTGAGGTAATAAATTAAGGGGGGAACAGGAACAGCTCTTCCTTACAGAAGCATTCCAATTAATAAATGTAGAAGGAATTAGGGAAATCAAACATTACCTATAGAACAAGATCTACTGATGAAAGTTTAAGAACAAGATATTTGCATAGTCTCAAAGCATTTCCTCCACATATTTACTAATTATGAAGAAAAAATTGGTAACTTTACTATGGGGGAACCTGGAAGACACCAGCTTAACCAAGTGATCAAGGCTAACATAACCAGTAATAAATCCTATCAACATTATGGAACCCCTGATATACTGCATTAAGAAAGTGATATCACCTCTGTAGATTGCCTGTGAAAAATGCATAACCTAAGCCTAATTATTAAAAAAAAATCAGGCTAATCCAAACTGAGAAACATTCTACACTTGATCACTACTCTTCAAAAGTTTTAGGTTCATTGAAGTCAAGGAAAGACTGAGGAACTGTCAGGTACTGGGGGAACAAAAGAGATATGACTACTAAGTGTGATAAGGGATCCTAGATTTAATCCCAAGACATTAAAAGGGATATTAATTGAAAAACTGGTGAAAATCAATAAAGCATGTAATTTAGAAAATAGTATTGATAATTGTGCTGTGGTTATATAAGATGTTAGCCTGAAGGAAAGCTGGGTGAAGAGTAATTAGGAACTCTCTATACTATTTTTGCAATTCATTCATAAATCTAAATTATTTCAAAATAATAAGGTGGGTTTTTTAAATTATATTAACTGGAATTCCAAGTACAGTAAGGGGGAAAAACTATTATAAGCAAAAATCTAAAACCTAGAATCTGTCTTCTAGAATAGCCAAGAGTTCCTAAATCCTGAACCCTGAGGTGTGTGGACTGGATTTCATTAATTCTATAACTACTGGATTTTCCATAACTATCTTGGATTCTCCCTGCCCTAGTTCTGGAATCACTTTTTCAAGGACCCTAGTTCCTTTTATTGGAGAATGGTATTGATAAACCAAGAACTAGATTCTGGGTATGCTTATTGCTACCGGGGCATTACTGCTCTCAGCAGACAAAACTAGGAAATATATATTTTTCAATATTAGCTTCACAACACAAAAGTAACCATAAGCCTGGAGGATATGTTCCCCAAGTCAAGAGTCTGAAGAAATACTAGATGTTTTTCTATTGGTGGCCAACCAAGAGCAGCAAAGGAATGGGACAACACATATTTGTTTGCAAAAAAATAAATAAATAAAAAAGGATTGGAAAAAATAAATATGAGAATGATAAAAGCTATAAAATTAAACAAAAGAAGAAAGGCAAACCACTACTATTACATCCCAGAAAAGTACACACAGGCAGATATTAGTCATATTCTAACAATACATAAGTTTAATATTCACCAGCTCCTATCCCAAAACTTCAGTGAACCTATGTTGCTTTCCAACTTAAGACCAAGTTCTTCAGCCAGATATTCAGAACATTTCCTGATATGATCTCAGTGTTTTCACTATTATCTCCCAAGACTTCCTTGTCCATGCACTGGACCCCAGGCACCCTGGACTAAGCCCTGTGTCTCTTGCCTTTCCACCCTTACTTGTACTGTTCCCTCTACATGGAAACTGCTCTGCTGATCAATAAACAACTCGTACTTCAAGTCCAAACCCTCTCTTTTCTGAAGTCTATACTGTTTTCTCTAAATTAATGCGATCTCTTCCTCCTCTGAACTTTCTAAGCAGTTTCTTTCCTTTCATGTTCTAACTTGTGTTCTTGTCATTTGTATCTTGACCGTCCCCACCAAACAATATATATTTCTTTAGAGACAGGAAAGGACTCTTATCTACTCATCTTGACCTCTCCAGAGGGATCAGTATCATTTTTACAACGTAAGTGTTCCTTCAATAGGTAATTGTGGAATAATTTAATGAAATATCCAAAACTGTACTCAAGCTGGAAAAAATTTACAAAGTAATGAATTTTTCTACTACAGATTCCCTCACTCCAAAACAGTTTAGATTTTTTTGATCATAATTTTTGGGCAAGGGAAGATCATATTATCATTTCAGTGAGCATGGTTCTCTCCCCAGAAAATTCTAGTGGGAGTCACTAATTCTGTTGCTAGGGGAATTGCTAGACAAACTTCAGAGCAGAAGGGCCCAGTGGGGGGAACTTGCTGATGACTCCAATAACCACAGCAGGATTTGTTTTCTTTTCCCTCTGTCCCTGGAGAGAGAGTACTGTGGAGTGGAGAAAAAGAAAAATGGCTCTAGCATGTGACCCAAACTAAGAGGATTTGTCCCTACCTCCCCCCCCCGCCCAGGCCAAGGGAGGTGGGTGAACCTTCTCTGATGCAGAAGGGGAGGCTGTGGCCTATCTGACAGGAAGAAGCTTCAGAGTGGGGTCAAGGTGCTAGCTAAGAGGATTTTACTGCCTCATTCTGTCTCGGTTTTGTGCCAAGAGAATTGGTGGGAGGGTGAGTAGACCGAGCAGGGCCCTCGTGAAGAGTCTGTAGTGGGCACACACTGCTATGGGGCAGTGTTACTGGGGAGACACAGAGCCTGCTTCCTCTGGAGATTAAAAAGGGGGGCCAGAAAAGAGCCCATGGCTCTGCTCCCTTCTCAGCAAGAACCACTCTCATCTTTCTTCCCTTCTGAGACCTTAGTCACCCCAAGGTCACGTCACAGGAAGCAGAATCCAGGGCTCAGTCCTACATGGGGAAGAGGAGCAGAGGACTTCTGTTCTTGTCTCTATCCTTCTTCTGTACCAGGGACCATATTGCTAATTGTCATTTTTTAAACCTCTTTCATCTGGAATATTACAAATGTATGGAAAAGTACATAAAGCATAAATGTGTAATTTAATGAACTGTAAATTAGACACCTGTTTAACTTTTGTCCAAGTCAAGAAATTCAATATTAACAGGATTCCAGAAGCCCTCAGCATGTTCCTTCTCAAACAAAATCCTTTCCCTCCTCCTTCACAGTATAAATACACTGAATTTTATGGAATTCAATTTCTGCATATTTATCAAATAGTTTTACTGAATTGTACCCTCCTAAACAATGTAGTTTAATTTTACCTGTTTTTTTGAAGTTTATATAAAGAGGATAATAAAATATTTATTTTACTATGTTTGGCTTCTTTAATTCAATATTATGTCTTATGATTCACTCCTGTTGTATGTATCTATAATTCATCATGTTCATTGTAGTATGACATTCATTGTATGTCTATAATACAGTTTATTCATACTATTCTTAATGGACATTTGGGCATTCCTTTGCTTAGTTTTGTAAAGAGGAATGCATAAGGCTACATATTCATCACTAACTGTCCAAGTACACTGTTATATACTTCTGAATCAAGACCTTGAGGACTTATGTATCAGAGCTCTGTATGAGGTGTGTATGCCTATGTGCACTAACCTTACAAGGTTTTGTTGTATTTTACATGTGTGAGATAAGGGACTACATGGGAGGAAGAGCACATACTCCAAGGAGTTCTCTCAGAGCTATGCCCATCATTATACTCCTAAAACAGGTGTTCCCAGCCTACATGCATAAATAAAGATTGAAACATAGGTTACATCTATTTTCTACAAGACCTAAACACCAGAGAGGCATATATTATACTTCAGAACCACTGCTAACTTTTAACACATTTTATATTAAACATTGTTATTTTAAGCTTCACTTCTGTTTCCAAAATTTGTTTTAGCAATTTTTTTCTCTCACAAGTTACCTTTTAATGAAAGGGTTGATATAGGAGGATCTAATGGCAAATTAGATGTACGCAGACTTTCTGGAGCTTTTGATACAGTCTCTCCTCTAAGGCCTTACTACAGAAATCTAGTAAATGCACAGGTAGTGTCTCTTCTGAAGGATGTAGGGTAGGGCCTAGTTGAGAAGAAATGCAAGACAGTTCAGCTAGTAAAAGGGACTCATTCTCTAGGGATTAATGTTGTGATTAGGTCATAAGAATTTAATAGAAAAGAATGGCCTGTTTGTCACTCCACCTAGACCAAAGGGTTTAAATTGTCAGCGAGTTCTCTAGCTCAGATAGTTTCCCAACAATAAGTGATTTTTTTTTTTTTTTTGCGATACGCCGGCATCTCACTGTTGTGGCCTCTCCCGTTACGGAGCACAGGCTCCAGACACGCAGGCTCAGCCGCCATGGCTCACGGGCCCAGCCCCTCCGTGGCATGTGGGATCTTCCCGGACCGGGGCATGAACCCGTGTCCCCTGCATCGGCAGGCGGACTCTCAACCACTGCGCCACCAGGGAAGCCCCAATAAGTGATGTTTATACTTTGGACCCTTGTATTAGTCAGAGGTCTTTCTGTTACAGGTGAGAAAGTCTACCTCAAAATATTTGAGGTAAACAAGGAGATTTAACTGTATATACTATGAGGAAATTCAGTGGTCTCCCCAACTGAACAAGAAGTAGCCTCACATTGATTCAAAGTCTCAGGTGGTGTTCTGATTTCACTCCTTTTCATCTCCATATCTCTCTCTTATTTTATCTCTCTCTGCTTCTCTCCAGTTCTCTCTGATTCTCCTCTGTTGCACAGATTTTCTCCACATAACAGAATGGTAACTGAAAGACACCATAGACAACGTCCCTATGTCCAACACAAAAATCCTAAGGAGGCTTCTGACTGGTCCATCCTGGGTCACATTTCCCACGCCAGCAGTCAGAATGAGTATAAGACACAGAAATAGGGAATTTCCTGGCTATCCAGTGGTTAGGACTCAGCACTTTCACTGCCGAGGGGCCCGGGTTCAATCCCTGGTCAAGAAACTAGGATTCCACAAGCTGCGGAGTGGCCAAAAAAAAAAAATAAGACACAGAAATATTAGCTCTGTCCAAGTCAAAGAGGAGGGAAGGAGTCATCAAAGAAAATAGAAGGGTGTGCTGTTAATTTAACCTTAACTAAAAATAGGTCTGGCTTTTGCCTTCAGCATCTGGGAGATAATCTCTAAATCCTTAAAATGTCATGCCTGACAAGACTGTCTATGTTTGCCCGTGGGCCCTGGGCTGACAAGATAGTAACAACGTGATGCAGGGTCAGGCATCGGAGCCACACCAACAATGTGACTTGGGGTGGGTACTTTGAGTCACACAGCTTGACCCCCTGAGGTCAGCCATGTGGGCAGTCAAACATTCCCACAAGATGGAGCCCTAATAAAGACACCAGACACCAAGACTCAGGTGAGTTTCTCTGACTGGCAATACTCCATGTGTACTGTCACACCTGAATGCCAGAAAAGTAACTCTGCCCTGACTGCACAGGGAGAAGGTGCCTGAAAGGTATGTGCTTGATCTCTGCCTTATCCACCTCTTCCCTCAGCTGATTTTGATCTGTATCTTCTCCCTGAACAGTAAGTCCCCTACATACAAACCTTCAAGTTACAAACTTTCAAAGATGCAAATATGCGTTTGCATGTCCAATCACATAAGTTAGTTCATGTGTCTGGTATACACTGTCATGTGCATGCATCCTCTACAAGCGGGTGTGCTTTTGTGTACTTTACTGTACACTACCGTATAGAGTACAGTATCTTTATTACAAGCCCAGGATGTGATTGAGTGAAATTGCATCTTGCCCTCCGTCTCCTATTGCTGACCCTTCATCAGCTCTACCATCTCCCACCTCCTCTCCCTCCTCCAGTCAGTCAGTAACTCTTCTTGCCTATTCACTCGATGCCAGCCCCTGTATGCCAGCTGTTGTGCTGTACTACTGTACTTTTCAAGGTACTGTACTGTAAGATTAAAAATGTTTATTTTTGTGTTTGTTTACTTTTTATGTATTATTTGTGTGAAATACAGTACTATATAGCCTATTGTGTTAGTTGGGTACCTAGGCTAACTTTGTTGGACTTACGAACAAATTGGACTTAGGAACGCACTCTTGGAACGGAAGTTGTTTGTATGTAGGGGACTTACTGTAACAAACTGTAACTGTGAGTATAACAGCTTTCAGTGAGTTTGAGTCTAATGAATTACTGAAACAGAGTGTGGTTTGGGGAAGCCCTCTGGAAACTTACAATTGGTGACAGAGGTGAGGATAGTCTTAAGAACTCTGTTTCCTCCTACTTCACACTTGGCAAAACTCCCTCAGTAAGAGATATAGTGAAAATATTCTGAGTAGTCTAACACTATAATTAACATACACAAATAGTCCACCAATGATGTTTCACAGGTTTCACTCTAAATCCTTGATTTCAGAAATACCCTTAATTCACATTATTGCCAGGAGAAGGGAATACTCATATTTCCTAGACAAACAAGTCATACAAAGTGTTGGGGAAAGAGCTGCACCTTTCTGAGCAGGGACCTTAGCCTTAGATAAAACTGGGGATAGATAAAATACCAATGTGACTAGTTAAAATACCTTGGGATATGAACAGATGAGATACTGATCACGTATTTATTAATGAAGATTGAGGAAGGAAGAAGAATTGAAAACACATGTTCATATTTTCTTGTTTAACATTCACTTCTGACTTGACTTCATGTAACTAAGTCATTGTATTAGAAAAATTCAAAAACCATCATTCCACTGAAATGGTATAATAAAAGGCAAGTAAATCCTCCCATTTGTGGGACTAATGTAGGAAAATGGAATCTGGAAACTAATAAATCTTCCCTTTAATAAACCATCTGATAAAGGTGTAGTACTTTAAGAAAACAAACTTTAGCACTATTTGGTACAAAAAGCTGAATGCAACTTACAAGCAGTAATAAGGACCCTTGTACTCAGAGCAGCATGGGACAAAACTGCATCACGCACAAAAGAAAGAATAATCATAGTTTAGAACACTGGAAGAAGAAAAAAAAGAAAGTCTACAGAACCAATGACGGTTCTCTTGAATTTTCTTTATAAGGGTTATCATTTTAGTTAAGAAACACTAAAATTTGAAAAGTATTCAATTTTGCTAAAAAGTATTCACATTTGCTTAAATTATCTGTGTAGTAAAATATATGCTGTTCTCATTTCAGAGTTGTCCTTTATAAAGCTATAAGTTAAATGATTTTCCTGCCACCATCATACAAATACATTGTATTTATTCAGCTCCAAAGTGCCCATATTTTTCACATTTCAATGTTATAATTGTAATCTGCTTCCTGATTTTAAAAAACTTATGTTTTTTTCTGAAAAGCTGTTATCAACCCAATGGCTTTTATTACAGTCAATGGCAAGGAAATATTTATAGTGAATTAGTGAAGCCCAGTAAATTGTTAAGGACATGAATCAGGTACCCAGTAAGCAGAATACTGTTCAAGGGCTACACCTGATGCAATACCATTTTACATATGTTAATACCTGGGGATACTCCTCATTACAGAAAAACAAGCTGAATGAGCTATGCAATTTTTTTTTTTTTTTAAATCTTGGGTACTGGTAACTTGAAACATAAAAGTTTATAAACTTCTTGAGTTGAACAATTAGAACCTTGGTTGTCTCACTCAATGTGGTCCCCTGGTGGTCTCACGAATTTCCATAGCTTCGCCTCCCACTAGGTAGTAAAGATTGCCAAATCATGGCTATCCAGCCCAGAGATCCAGAACTATATATCCAGTTCTCAATCAGATGTTTCATTCACTCACTTATAAAATTTAAGAATCCACTATGCCCTACAGGCAAATGAAACTTAACATATCCAAAACTAACGACATATATAAATTTTTAATAGCCAGCTCTCTATATTCTCTACTCTGATTAATATTATCTTGGAATCAGATAAAAGCAATAAAGTTATCATCATTCTTTCAACCACTTAACCAACTATTTTTAAGTCATCACCTTAAGATATCTCCTATGCATCCTATACTCTCTTTTATTGCTTCCACCTAAGTTAAGGTTCTACTATGGTCTGAATGTTTATATCCCCCCAAATTCATATGTTGAACCCTAATCCCCAATGTGATAGTAATTTGGAAGTGAGGCCTTTGGGACGTGATTACGTTGTGACGATGCAGCCATCAGCATGAATGCGAGATGCACTCATGAATCTCATGAATGGGATTCGTGCCCTTATAACAGAAACCCCAGAAAGATCCCTCACCCCTTCCACCAGGTGAGGACCCAGAGAAAAGACACAGTCTATAAGCCAAAAAGTGGGCCTCAGCCAGGTACTGAATATGTAAGCACCTGATCTTAGACTTCCTAGCTGCCAAAACTGTGAGAAATAAATGTCTGTTGTTTATAAGCCAACCAGGTTATGGTGTTTTAATTGTAACAGTCCCAAAGAGACTAAGACAGGTCCTCATGTCTTTTATGAACAACAGAAGTCACATCCTGACCTGTCTCTCTATCCTTTATTTATACTAAATTTACATTAAAAATCCATGAATTTCCTTGCCTCAGTAATTGCCACTATTACACTGTGCATCAATCAGACTCACCTGTATTAACTCATAAATCTGCCCAAATGCACTCATTATATAGACAGTTATTATTTCCAATTTCCAGGTGGGGAAACCAAAGGTCATGGGACTTAAATCACTAATAAGTGGAAAATTCAGAATTAGAAACCAAATCTTTTTCATCCCAAACCAGGGTCTATTGTATTATGCTGCATAGCCTCCTAGATAAGTAACTGTCAAATAAACAGATTAAAAAAAGAGGAAGGGGGGTTTCCCTGGTGGTGCAGCGGTTGAGAGTCCGCCTGCCGATGTAGGGGACACGGGTTCGTTTCCCAGTCCGGGAAGATCCCACATGCCGCGGAGCAGCTGGGCCCGTGAGCCATGGCCGCTGAGCCTGTGCGTCCGGAGCCTGTGCTCCGCAACGGGAGAGGCCACAACAGTGAGAGGCCCGCGTACCGCAAAAAAAAAAAAAAAAAAAAAAGGAAAGGGAGGATGAGACAGATGTTTCCTATCTCATAGGAGGGCAAGGGTTTTCAAAAGGGCAAGTTGAGAAGGGGTACAAGTACACTTAAGAACACAATTACTTGAGGGTATAATTTGGTGAGGTCCATGGAATACGGTAGCAGGAGAGTTACACTCGTGGCACATTTCATTGCACAAGTCACATGATATGAAACTGCCCAGTGCTGAGACTGATGAGAGAAGGGCATGGCAGTGGGTATGTCTGTTACTATCAATGGAATGCTGTTTTAATCAGGCACTGGTATCATTGGGCATGCCTGTAATATATAAAGGAGAAGAAAAATATGCTCATGGATAGCTTAAATGTTAAATAGGATAGATCGTCCCCCATTTTTGAGAGACAGCCAGCAGGTAGCCTGTCAGAGCACATCAAGAGTGTGACAGCTGTGAATCAGACAAGGAACTGGCAGGGGTATGTGTGGGCTGAGAGAATATAGTTCTCAAAGAGCTGCCTTTTCAGAGATGAAGAAAAAAAGTATAGCACTGAGGACAAATGAAACAATCCAAACAGGGTCTGATGAGCATACAAGAGTTGTCATATTGCCAACAGACATTATGTCAGATAATTAAACATAGCAAATAAGAATAAGGAAATATGTGATTTAATTGTCTGAAGTTTGTGATTTTATGTCTTTGACTCAGAGTCTATTACTAAATTATTTATTAGTGTTGTTCATCTGTTACCTAAACGCCAATAACGAAACTATTTAGAGATAAACACTAGTCAGAATCCTAACAGGGCTGTAAGCCCTAACAGGGCTGTTAGCCGCAGCCGGCTAACTAATTTGAAGACATGATTATACAGCCACTCACCTGAAGGCAGGGTCATGTACTGAGGAACAACTTTTAGGAAGGAAATTAAAAGGATCACCAGTTGTTGCTTCCAACACCCTTGAATTCTTGCCACTCTTAGAGGAATCATTTCTTTATAACCCATTATTCTCTGTAATAAAAAAATTTTAATCCCATATAATCCAGTTTATTTTTAATATTTGGTCTAGAAATCTATTACATGGTTTTCATCCAGTAAGTTCACTCTTCTAGTTAATTTTTAGCCCCATATTACTTGGTTTTAAATGAAAGAGAAAAAAATGATGCATAAAATGTTACATTTTCTGTTTCCCTAAATTAGAAAAGTTCAGCTGAATACATTGTTTAAAAATGCAATCATTTTCAGGTTTTAATATCCTTAATCTCATCACCAGAGCTGGGAAACTGTAATTTCCTCATTACATAGCTTTGGTTCATCCTCTAAGCCAAAGAGCCCTCCTCTTACCCTTGCCCCCAGAAAGCATGAGCCTGCATCCAGCCCCAGGCTGGTCTGGTTAGGCAGCTTCTCTCTGCTTCTAAGCACTTCTTCACTTGCTGTGCTCCCCATCTTTGCGTCCTCTGAGTCCCTCTGCAGAAATCACACAGACCAGGCATTTCCACAGACAGATACTTCTAGAGAGAGCAGGTTCCTAGAGAAACCTCACTTCTGAACTGAGTGGTTTGGGCATGCTTACCATGGTACCATGTAAGTGAACGCTGAGATATGAATGAACACAAATTATGTAGCTGGTCCTGGGGGAGACAGACAAACCAGTCTTTAGCAGGATGGGAGGAAGTCATCTTCGACATATTTGTGAATAAGAAAAGTCTTAGATTAAGTTATTGGCGCTTGAACTGTGTCAAAAGACAGGTAGGAAAAGTGTTGAGGGGTACCAATGATTATGCTATAAAAGAATTATTTTCTGGAGTATATATAAGTGGGGGAATTAAATAATATCTTACTTTTGTTAAGTATTAACAATTCTATGTAGTATGTGCTCCTTCTCAACCTCTAATGACTCCTTTTATGTGAATTTGCTCTGGGCACATGCAGGAAGATCCAGCTGTGAAATATAAGTGAGAAGTGGGATGGCAGCTGGGTGGCCGGACTGATGGCCACTGGTGGACAAATGGCCAAGGACTAACTGCTGCTCAAGTGAGAGGCAGGGGAATGTGGCCAGAGGACACCAGTGAGGCAGAAAGACTGATTCAAGTGAGGGGAGTAGTGAAATCACAGGGCTTTCAAACCCAGGACAACAGTCAGAGAATAGCTTCGCACCTGATCCTACCCACACAAAGCCTATTATGGGAGATGGCAGTGAATTAATTAGGCTACAATGGCTGTACCTTGTGATTTGTGGAAGATCCCAAAATATTTTTGGATAATGCAGAAGACAGATAAATAACTATATGAAGAAGTGGGGAAAGAAAGAAGGAAAAAAGAAAGTAAGGGAGGAATGGAAGATGAAAGGAAAGAAGGAAGGAATGTAGGAAACACTGAGTAGCATACAGGTGAAAGACGTAAAGACAGGAAAAGAAGGAAAGAAAGTGGGAGGGAGGAAACATATTTAGGGTTTCTTATCGTATTTATTATACTTTACATAAATCTACATTTTACATATATTTACTCTAGAGGTAGGGACTATTATTATCAACATTTTATATATGGAGAAACTGAGGCTTATGGAGGTTGAGAAAACTCTGTAAGTTCACATGCCTAGTAAGTGGTAGAGCAGAGTTCCAAATCACAAAAATTAACTCCAGCAAAAACAAATGTAATATAATAAAATAAAAAGTATGTTCTCTAACAGACGTTCTGAAAGCACAGAGGAGGAGACAAGGTTAATAGCATAATCTCAATCTACTCCCTGTGACTCTTGCAATTAATATGATTTAGGGCACATTTGGTTGTTTTTGTTTAAATTTATTTGCAAATAAATTTTGTTACTTTACTCTCTTTTTACTTAGAAAGAGCTATCACTACATGCTAATTTCTAATGGGGATGGAAAATATTCAACACAATATCCTCTATTGTGTATAAGGTGTTACTTTTGCATTTAGATAGATTTTCTGTAATATTTTGTTGCATTTGTTTGATAAGTCTTGATAAAAATACCTACTAACTGACTTACACTTGTCACTCAGCAGCTACCCATTCTGCATCTTCACATCTAAATTATGCAATTGAAATAAATGACATCAGAAGCAGAGATTTGTTTATATTTTCATTTAACTAATTTAAATATATATCATACACACATGGAAAAAATACAAAGGGAACAAAAACATATACCATGAAATAGATACATATGTCTCAGCCATTCAGTCACCTTTCCTAGAGGCAAGTGATGTTTCCAAGTTTTAGTATACCCTGCTGGAGATATTCAATGCATAGGCAAGCATGTATAGATACAAATACAGAAACACACACACATGAATGATGAATTTCTTATTCTAAATCTTTTCTCACCTATGTATACATAGAAAACAGAAAAATAGGAATAGATAATATAGGTAGATAGACGATAGACTGATGATAGATATAGATAGACAGATAGATATATAGGTAGAAAGAAAGAAAGGTATTTCATATTAATACCTACAGAGCTGCCTCACTCTTTTTAATGCCATATAGTATTCCATTTAATAGACATAGTATGCCCATTAATTTCTCTACCACTCCTTGTTGATAAATATTTAAGTTGTTCTCACTCTGTGCTATTACAGACCATGTTGTAATGCATCTTTGTATGGATGTCATTTGGGACATATATATTTGTGGAATAAATTCAGAGAAATAGAATTGTTGAATCAAAAGATATTTACATAATGTTGCTATGAGCACTAGGGTGCATATATATTTTCAAATTAGTGTTTTTGTTTTCTTTGAATGAATACCCAGGAGTGGAATTTTTTTTAATAACCATGATATGGAGGCAACCTAAGTGGCCATCAACAGATGAATGGATGAAGAAGATGTGGTACACATATACAGTGGAATATTACTCAGCCACAAAAAAGAATGAAATCTTGCCATCTGCAACAACATGGATGAAGTTGGATGGTACTATATTTAGTGAAGTAAGTCAGAGAGAGAAAAACAAATGTTTTCACTTATATGTGGAATCTAAAAAACGAAACAAACGAACTGATAACAAAACAAAAACAGACTCACAGATGGAGAACAAACTAGTGATTACCACAGGGGAGAGAGATGGGAGGAGGGGTGAAATAGGTGAAGGGGATTAAGAGTTATAAACTGACAGTTATAAAACACATAAGTCACAGGAATGTAGTGTACACATAGGGAAAAAGTCAATATTTTATAATAACTTTTTATGATGGGCAATCTATAAAGATATCAAAGCACTATGCTGTACATCTGAGACTAATATAAGTCAACTGTACCTCAATAAATAAATTTTAAATTAAAAAATTTTAATATTTACATTTTAATTTTTAAGAAATATTTGTCAAGGAGACAGGGGGAAGACGGTGGAAGAGTATGCCGCAGAGATCACATTCCTCCCCACAGATACAACAGAAATACATGTACACGTGGGACGACTCCTACAGAACACCTACTGAATGCTGGCAGAAGACCTCAGACCTCCCAAAAGGCAAGAAACCCCCCACGTACCTGGGTAGGGCGGAAGAAAAAAGAATAAACAGAGACAAAAGAATACGGACAGGACCTGCACCAGTGGGAGGGAGCTGTGAAGGAAGCCGCAGAGATCACATTCCTTCCCACAGATACAACAGAAATACATGTACACGTGGAACGACTCCTACAGAACACCTACTGAATGCTGGCAGAAGACCTCAGACCTCCCAAAAGGCAAGAAACCCCCCACGTACCTGGGTAGGGCAAAAACACACTAGGAAGCCCCTTCGTGGGCGGAAACTGCAGGTAGCGGAGCGGGGAAGAAGCTTCGGAGCCGCAGAGGACAGCACAACAACAGGGGTGCGGAGGGCAAAGCAGAGAGATTCCCGCACAGAGGATCGGTGCCGACCAGCATTCACCAGCCCAAGAGGTTTGTCTGCTCACCTGCCGGGGCAGGTGGGGATGGGAGATGAAGCTCAGGCTTCGGCTGGGGCGCAGGAAGAGGACTGGGGTTGATAGCGTGAACACAGCCTGCAGGGGGTGAGTGCACCACGGCTAGCCCGGAGGGAGTCCGGAGAAAACTCTGGAGCTGCCGAAGAGGCAAGAGACTTTTTCTTCCCTCTTTGTTTCCTGGTGCGCGAGGAGAGGGGATTAAGAGCCCTGCTTAAAGGAGCTCCAGAGACGGGCGCAAGCCCTTGGCTAACAGCGCAGACCCCAGAGACGGGCATGAGACGCTAAGGCTGCTGCTGCCGCCACCAAGAAGCCTGTGTGCGAGCACAGGTCACTATCCACACTTACCCTCCCGGGAGCCTGTGCAGCCCACCACTGCCAGGGTCCCGTGATCCAGGGACAACTTCCCCGGGAGAATGCACGGCATGCCTCAGGCTGGTGCAACGTCCTGCTGGCCACTGCCGCTGCAGGCTCGCCCCACAATCCGGGCCCCTCCCTCCCCTGGTCTGAGTGAGCCAGAGCCCCAGAATAAGTGGCTCCTTTAACCCCATCCTGTCTGAGAGAAGAACAGACGCCCTCCGGCGGCCTACATGCAGAGGCGGGGCCAAATCCAAAGCTGAGCCCCGGGAGCTGTGGGAACAAAGACGAGAAAGGGAAATCTCTCCCAGCAGCCTCAGACTAAACAATACACTACTTAATAATGAAGTGATCACTGAAGAAATCAAAGAGGAAATCAAAAAATACCTAAAAACAAATGACAGTGGAGACACAATGACCCAAAACCTATGGGATGCAGCAAAAGCAGTCTAAGAGGGAAGTTTATAGCAATAGAATCCTACCTTAAGAAACAGGAAACATATCGAATAAACAACCTAACCTTGCACCTAAAGCAATTAGGGAAACAAGAACAACAAAACCCCAAAGTTAGCAGAAGGAAAGAAATCCTAAGGATCAGGTCAGATATAAATGAAAAAGTAATGAAGGAAACGATAGCAAAGATCAATAAAACTAAAGCCTAGTTCTTTGAGAAGGTAAACAAAATTGATAAACCATTAGCCAGACTCATCAAGAAAAAAAGGGAGAAGACTCAAATCAATAGAATTAGAAATGAAAAAGGAGAAGTAACAACTGACACTGCAGAAATCCAAAAGCTCATAAGAGACTACTACAAGCAACTCTATGCCAATAAAATGGACAACCTTGAAGAAATGGACAAATTCTTAGAAATGCACAACCTGCCAAAACTGAATCAGGAAGAAATAGAAAACATGAACAGACCAATCACAAGTGCTGAAATCGAAACTGCGACTAAAAATCTTCCAACAAACAAAAGCCCAGGAAAAAATGCCTTCACAGGCGAATTCTATCAAACGTTTAGAGAAGAGCTAACACCTATCCTTCTCTAACTCTTCCATAATATAGCAGAGGGAGGAACACTCCCAAACTCAGAAACTAGCACACCATTGTAAAGCAATAATACTCCAATAAAGATGTAAAAAAAAAAACAAAATTGGCTGAGTCATTTCTGTATGAGTCTGGAACATTTTGACGTACCAGAGAAACTATCAAAGACTGTTAAGCTGGGGTCAGAATAACTCAGGAGCCAATTTGGAAAGGCTCCCACTATCAAAAATGGGAAAATTTGTGCATCAATTAGAACTAAAACTGTAATGAATTGAAACATAACAAATATATTTCAAACTATTGGTTCAAACAATAGTAAATTTTTTATCTTAATTGGTCACTATGCTAATGGTTCAATTTATTATTTGAAATCTTTTATTTGAAGAATAAAAGGAAATAATCAGATATTCATTCTAACTTTCCCATATTCTATCAAGAAAGGTAACCAAATCAAGATAAAGGGAAGTGTCTTTTTACAGAAATACTCTGGGAAATAAATAAAGAAGAAATGATAGAAGTAAAATATCATCATAAATAAATGGATCAATAATTGATCTAGACATGACTGCTAACAACCAGGCATTATGTGAAAACATAATGGGACTGCTAACAACCAGGCATTATGTGAAAACATCAGTAATATAATAGTCATGCTGAGAATGTTGACACTCAATCTGATCAAACCCCTACGTCAAACTACAATTTACACAGAATAAGTAGCATTAAACTCCACCAAGTATATGTTATTAGCAAAATTTAGAGTAGTGAAAATTCTCCAGAACAAACGAGCCAGCTTCCTCAACATAGAAATTCCAAAATTAAGTAAATAATAAGAAAAAAAGTAAAAATAGAAGAAAAGGAAGCTAGGAGATTAAAAGATTTAAAAGATAACACTCAACCATAGCATTGTAGTCTTATTTGGATTCTGAAATATTTTATACGTATATGTATAATATATATATATATGAAATTAAAACAACATTTTTAGAGGTTTGGAAATTTGAACACTGATGGCTATTTAATGATACTAAGAAATTACTGAGAATATTTAGTTGTGATAATTTTATGGTTACTTTTTGAAAAAGCCCTTGTGCTTTAGAGATATACAATAATATATGTATAAATTAAGGAATAGGATATCTGAGATTAGCTTCAAAATAATATTGAGGGAGTAAGAGGGTGAGAATGAAACTAGACTGGGGCTAAAATTGATCATTGTTAAATCTGGGTGATGATAAATGGGGGTCCATTACACTACTCTGCCTACTTTGGTAGATGTTAGAAATTTTCCATGATAAAAGTTTTTTTAAAACTTGAGAAAAGGAAGGGGACAAGTGATGACAAAATAATCATGATTTATGAGAATTACTTGAAAATAGACTTGTTTTAATTGGCTATAATAAGGAAGTAAAAAATACACTTAATTTCATATACAATTATCAAATAAAGTGCTATATCCTCTGACCTTCACTATGGAGAATAATTATCTTCTATAGGCTTAATCACATAAGAGAGTATCTTATCTCTCAGGCACAGTGATTGTATCAGAAATGAACACAGATTCAAACAGAGAGAAACCATATGAGAATTCTGGCAACTGAGAGGGTGCCCCCTTTATCTGCTATATACAGACTATACTAGGTTTCTGTATATAATCCTAGGTCTGCTGAATACCCCCATACAGAGACAAGTTGCATCAGAGTTAGTGCATCCCCAGAAGAAAACAGATCCGTGACAGAGAAAAAGACTGAGTCCTAACAATGTCATGTACCTCCCTCTGGAACCATCTAGCTGTAATTAAACAGGGTCCTCTGTACTTCAAAATAGTTTTTTAAAAGAATATTTATTATTAAATGTCAATAGATTTTGGTAAATTCTCTCTGAGCATTGTTGGAGGAATCATGGAGAAATATGAACTGGAAGATGGTACAGTTAAATAGATTCCCAACAATTTGAACAGTTACACATAGAATGTGGATAAATGATAGTTACAGACCTGAGGGGAGGATTTGTTCTCCAATATTCTTAGTCTGTACTAACCAGCATTTTATCATAATCTTGGTTTAAGATACAAAAGGCATACCTATCAATTGTTATGTGTACGAATCTGGGAGTCATCAATAAATTACACAAATTTAAAAGAAGATTTAGAGATATCATAATATCTAAAAAAAACTGGTTACATTTGATGAGATTCTATTTTATATAGATAAATGAATAGTTTTGCACAAAAACTAAAGAAGTCAATTTCATAAGCACGGAGAAAGAAAAAATAATCTAACAGCAAATCATGGGTAAAGCCCTGGGATTTCAATTTAATGCAAGTTCAACTAACCTGTTTATAATTGTGTCAAAACAAAAACATATATAATATATATATATATAATGTATATATTATCTATATAGATAACAAATAAATTTTAATAGGTGTAATATCTCCAAATCAACTGAAGTAATAGTCCCAACTGCATTTTGCCTTTTGCCCTTGCCAGAGTATTCAGTTCTTATTAACATATTTAAGGAAACAATTTTTAAAAGTGGAAGACTCTATAGGAGGAGAAAGGATGATTACCAAGAAAGCTTGTAATGGTTAATGATCTGAGACTGTTTAGCCTAAGGAAAATCAGACTGCATGGCAACTCTCTTATTTAATGAAAGAGGTGAAAACATGTGGGAAAGGCACTCAATTTATTCCATGTAGACCCAGAGCTGGGACCCAAGGATGGAATTACAGAAATGTAGGTTTAAGCTTAAGAAAAGAAAAGATCTTCTAACAATCAGGGCTGTCTGAAATCAGAAGTTTCCTTATGGAAGCAGTAAACTCACTAATCACCGCAAATGCGCCGGATGAACACCCCTTTAGGTGACTAGATACCGCTCCATTAAAGGCAGGTGGGAATTTGAGCTAAATGACCTTTATAGGCCTTTTACAATTTAATATCATATTATTATTATTATTATTATTTATTTATTTATTTGTTACCATACGATTCTTTTTATGTGAAAATCTGGAAGGGACAATTCACATATATAGTGATAGAAAGAGGATCACTGTTTGCTGGGAGTTGGGGTAGGGTTGGAAATGGACTGGGAAAGGGCAAAAAAGAAAGCTTTGGAGGGGTAATGAAAATATCCTGTATCTTGACTGTAATGAGAGTTACACAGGTGTATGCATTTATCAAAGCCTATTGAATGGTATAGTTAAAATACATGCATCTAATTATATGTATATTATACACAAATAAAATAAATTTTACATTTAGTACAGTGAACCCATATTTCCTTCTTTCTTGAAAATATATTATTAAATTAACTATACTAACAGTCAAATAAAGCAGATTTACTATCAGGCATTTCATAAACCTTATCTATAACAGGATGATATTATTTTATATTTGCTATTACCCATTTTTTAAAAATTATTGAGCCTGAAGAACAACACAAGAAAAACTCTCAGCTTCTTGTATGTATTTGCTCCTGCTTGACTCCAATGTTTCCCCATTGTATCTTTCAATCTAACCAACTCAGCTAATCCACCAAGCATGCCACTCTATGCACTTAATAACATCTAATGTGCTGGCCAAACTTTCCATTAAACTTTTACATTTTGTGAATCAGCAGCTCTCTAATAGATTTAAGTTGCTTCTTCCTTTCTCTACTGATTGCCAAGCAAAAGTTCACAACAGATATATGAATATATTCTGCTAAGCATAATCTAAAGCCATATAACTCTTCACAGCAAAAACCACGTGAAAGCTTGAAAGCTTACCTAGATTCAGGGCATCTTATATGCCTAAAACTTAAATTTGTGATTTATTGCATAAAATGGAATCAAAGGTCACACTTCTCCTTGTTTCTTTTAATCTAAACATTAACTTATAAATTATATCAGAGTATATTTCACCAAATTCAGATGTTTAAGATGTAACCCTGAATATCTCTAGTTTGCATCAGTCTAGATGGATGATGTGTGAATCCATAAATCAACTTATTCATCAAATATTTATTGAGTGGCTATTTGTCACACCTTGTCCTACACCCTGGGAATAAAAGATGGACAAAACAGTCATGATCCCTGTCTTCATGAAGCTTAAAATCTAGTAGAATAGATAGACATCAATAACTAACACATTGATATCCTATTATCAGACGTAAAACTTGAGTTGTGATAACTACTACAAATGAGAGGTACGGGATGTTGTGAAAGCACATGAATAATGGGATTAGGCGCCGTCAAGGTCAGGGATAGCTCCCCTTTAGCAGCAACAATAGAGCCTCTTTAAAGAATGAGTGAAAGTTCGCCAAGACACGGAGAGCCACTTTATGCTTACAACATTGTAAATGCTTCCCAGTGGAATAAACTATCTCAAGTATAAGAGAATGGAAGAGATCTGTGTGGCCAGACCAAGAGGGGCACGAAAAAAAGAGCCTAGTGAGACACACTTGGAAAAATAGGTAGGGCCAGACCACGCAAACCCTTCAAAGGGGCAGGTGGTCAATATGATTGGGATTAGATAGCATTTCAAATAGTCATGGATCATGTGGCGAGACGGGAGAGATATAACGATGCAGAGTGGAAGCCAGTAAACTAGTTAGGGGGCTATTTTACTGGTCGATTTGAGAGAAGGGAGGCTTGGATTGGACTGGCCATGAAGGTAATGAAATTGGTTGTATTCAGGAGATATTTAGAAGGTAAATATGATAGGATTTGAATACATCTAAATCTGTCTTTTGCCTGTAACTTACATTTAAATAAACTGAGTTGCCTAGTGCCTCTTTATGCAGAGAATTCCCCGAGTTCGTGAGCTGCATCAGTCAGGGTTCTCCAAAGAAATAGAACCAATTGGAAATACAGAGAAAGATTTATTTTAAGGAAGTGGCTCACACAATTGTGGAGGCTGGCAAGTCCAAAACTGTAGGGAAGGCCAGCATGCTGGAAATTCAGGCAGATTCCTATGTTAGTCTGCTGGCAGAATTCCTTCTCAGGACAACCTCAAGTTTTGCGCTTAAGGCCTTCAAGGGATAAGAGACGGATGAGGTCCAGCCACATCATTGAGGGTCAATTGATGGTACAACAACCTTCACAGCAACATCTAGACTAGTGTTTGACCAAATAACTGGGCACCACAGCTAAGTTGACACATAAACTTAAACCACTGCATGAGCCATGTATAAATTTACCTCTTTTGGTACCTCGGAGGATCCCTCTAAATTTGGCATTGAAATCTAGTGAACAAATCCATATGAACCATATGAATTTATTAGCTCTAATAAATGAACTTTAATAAAACATTATTTATTTTAGCTTTAGGTTTTCCAGGATTAAAAATTATAGTTTGTTTTCAACTTTCCTCATGTCCAGCCCTCTGTTATACTTATCTCCTTCCTCAAACAACGGTGAGCTCCTGGATTTTCTAGAATAGCATAGATATTAAGAATAAGGGAAAATGTATTATGTTAACTTTGATGCATGTCTTGGTCTGAGATTAGTCTAACATGACCTAGAAACAAAGCTACATGACACTACAAATCTGCCCAACTTCTTAGCACATCTGTGAGGGATTTGAGTATTGGAAAGTCCCCAGTGTACTAGCAAACCTGGAGGTTTTATTGAAAACTAAGAAATTTATTAAAAGTTTTCATGAGGTCCAATCATGCCAAATACTTGCAGGAACTCACTTTAACAATCCTGGAGACAAAGAAATGACCAGATTTTTCTTCTGTTTTGGTAAGTTGACTTCCTCATTTTTTCTCCTATATGAATTTCCCAAGCATAAGCAACACCACCACCATCAGAATGATAACTTCGGTGTGTGTGTGTGTGTGGGGGCACACACGTGCATTTCATGTCAATCTTCGGTAAAATTTTGAAGTTAAAGTAAAGAATATTTTCTGATTTCTCCTTGTTGAAGTGTCCATTTACACATCATAGCCCCCAGCACATCACTTCCCCTCCCCCATCAGTGCATACACAGACACACATACTGTGGAATTAATATATATTTCCCCTGATATTCTGTAATAAAGGCAGTATATCAAACTGTAGGATGAATGCACTGCATTTTCCTGAGAGTAAAGAGTAAAGAGAATAAAGAACCTTCCTTCTTTATTAGAAGATTTGGAGGAAAAATGTTGTCAAATAACTAGCTGGAATTTTTAAACACTTCTCTTGTCTCTTCCTAGGACTTATTACCTTTATCTACTATTTCTACTGTCTCTTTAACTTTTCTATGTCTTTATTCTGGCCTGCCACCCACTAAGAGGTTTCCTCAATCTGAACTTCCCACTCACTGATTCATTTTCAGCTCTGTCCATCCTACTGTTCACCTCAGCTCTTGTGTTCTTAATGTCCACTACTGTTTTTTCAGACCTAATATTTCTGCTTGGTTCTTAGTATAAATTTTTCTGCTTCATATCCTCCTATAGTTCATTGGGCATATTATTTTGCTTATTATAAATTCCTAATTCATCGGTTCCAGTAATTCCCATATTGTATGATCTGTTGTCTTTCTTTATTGTAGTTCAGCTTCTCAACTGCCTGATTATTTTGGTCAGTGGACTCATGTTCCCCTGAGTATATCAGCTACTGTATCAGGTAATGTGTAAGGGAGAAGGGCCAATACCCAGTCCCTACTTTGTGTCCTCCTTGGCGAGTTGCAGAAGTGAAGGGATGAGCCCTGGGGAAGATTCCATTACAGGCAGCATTTCCTGCTTCCATTTGTTGCCACATTGTACCAGTTAGGGATCCATGTTTTAACCACTAGAATAAAGCAGCACTGGGAAGGGGCAGCCTCTTTAGTAATTATCATTTGCCCTGGGAGTTTGGAAGAGAAGGGGGTAGAGAAGTAAATACCTGAGAGCAGCCAGTCAGCCAGTCATTGAGCATCAGTTACTTAACCCAGCAGTCCTTTTTACGGCTTGATATCGCCTTCCAACACCAGGTGGCCTGAGCTGTTGCTGAGACGATGGAATCAGCAATGATTGCCTAACTCACTGTGAAGGAAAAGCAAGAGCAGAATCTAAAAAACATGCTCAGCCATCTTCTACTGCTGTGTCTGACTGACCTCTATTCTGAGTTCCTGAGACACCCAATTTCAAGGTTTCTTATTATTTTTGTGTTCATTTCTCAGATGAGCTGCCCTCTAACCTCTTTATGGTTGATTTTAGAGACAGAGCTAACAGCTCATGCTATATCATTTTTTTTAGGAACCAGAATCCAAAACATAGTTTATCTCCTAAAGCAACATTATTATGGAGTAGAATGTAGGTTCACATGAATATATCAGATAAAATACAAAAATTAACATACTTTTTGGGGAATTCCCTGGCAGTCCAGGGGTTAGGACTCCATGTTTCCACTGCAGGGCACACTGGTTCGATCCCTGGTCGGGGAACTAAGATCCCATAAGTTGCAAGGCACAGACAAAAATAATAATAATAAACTAAAATAAAATACATTTTGTTCTTGCAGGATATTTCTTCAAATTATGCCCAACGTGTACTTTCTTAAATTCCCAGGGTGTACCTGTTCGATCTACTTTGCCATTTTAAGTCATCTTTGGGAAAGTCTCAGAAGTGCTGGTTTCAGTAATCAGTGGAATAATCTTTTGTTACAAATCCCACCAGTCTGCCCTCAAAAGAATAAGATTCACTGGTCTGTAACTCTTGGTCTCCAGGGAACCCTTCTCACTCATGGTTCAGAGTTTCCTTGGCAATCACACAGCAGAGTGGCCTGTATATGGCAGCATGCATATTTATGCCAAAGACTCCACAGTTTCACCCGAGTTCCTTTAAAACTCTCTTGACAGGTCATTAGCAGCAGAGGGACTAGGGGATCTGAGAGATGTTGGGACCACAGAACAGGGAAAGAGAACACAGAACCCTTACCAAGTACCAGGACCTGAGCAGAGTCATGAACCAGATATGCAATAGGTCTCGAGCGCATACATTTATATAGAACAGAGTAAGAGAGGATTCTAAAGTCTGAAAGGTCAGTGACGGTGCACATGGGGAGACAGCATGCAACTTGGAGCATGGACTCTATAGAGGAAATAGGAACAGAACACAGAGCAGAGAGGAAAGCATGGTCTCTACTGGGATGCCTCAGCAGGTGACCAGCTGCCTTCACGCTCCTCTCACCTGGGTATGAACCAGTCTGTACTGAACTTGGCCAGGGGGAGACACTTGCAAATAGCTGTCATGCTAGACAGTGAGTCTAACAGTAGGAGGAGCAAAGGCATTTTCCTGACAAAAGAACTACGATGGATGATCTCAGTCCAAGTTATTTGTCTTCATCTAGTTTTTCAATTACATATAGAACATACCTAGCATTTCCTGGCATTTGATCTAGTATCTCTGATCTGTCTTTGTTAAGATATAATTTGGAATTGGAGATTCCTTTAATGTCTTCCTCAGAAAAGCCCCCAAGCAAAAAATTCATTTCTTCTCCTTGCTCTCTCGTTTGTTCCCAAGTGCAGCCTTCACACAACCATTGCCAAGGGTTTTTCCCTCTGGTTTTCAGCCTTTGGTGTGCTTAAAGAAATTATTATTGGCATTAGAGAATCTTGCATGTTTTCCTTAAATTTTTTTTAATTTACCTAATGTTTACTATGACTTTGACCTGCCACAATTCTGTACTACCTAGGTCTCATCTCTTAACTAATTTTCCCGTTTCTGCAAACATAATTTTCCTCATTGCCAGGCTCCTTTTTGAAAACTTGACTTTCAGGCTTACTGTGATTTATGTGCTTTCAATGTTTTTCCCTTTCATGGTATCCTTAACATTTTCTTTAAGTATTTTTTAAAATAAATTTATTTATTTATTTTGTATTTCATTTTTGGCTGCATTGGGTCTTCATTGCTGCATGTGGGCTTTCTCTAGTTCTGGCAAGCGGGGTCTACTCTTCGTTATTGCGGTGCATGGGCTTCTCATTGCGGTGGCTTCTCTTGTTGCAGAACACGGGCTCTAGGCGCGTGGGCTTCAGTAGCTGTGGCACGCTGGCTTGGTAGTTGTGGCTCGTGGGCTCTAGAGCACAGGCTCAGTAGTTGTGGCACACGGGCTTAGTTGCTCCGCAGCATGTGGGATCTTCCCAGACCAGGGCTCGAACCCGTGTCCCCTGCATTGGCAGGTGGATTCTTAACGACTGTGCCACCAAGGAAGTCCTCCCTAACATTTAATTTTGTCAATTTTCAATCTCTAAATTTCAATTTTATGATGAACGTTTCTTTTCTTGATCACTTTCCTTTCCCCATAAGATCACTGCGTTAAATTTTGTTGCTGCTTCTTATTTTCCTTAAAAATAAATAAGGCACAAACTTTTGTTCCCTACAAAGAACCAAGCCAATGTAGCAATTTTCTTTGTGAATTTTAAGATACCCGTTCTAGGAAGTAGACAGAACTCATCCACATACTTTGCTTCTACTTAAGATTTCACCCTGGCTTGGTTTCTATTGGGTGGATACTCCATTGGGTGGATACTTGAAAACATTCTATTTAATTTGACTGCCCAAATTCAGTTTCTATCTCATAGGAGGTGTGTGGTGTACTGCTTTTGTATTTTTGTCACTTTGCTGCGTGAGGTTTTCTGGTCAAGCTTTACACATATATTCCCTTCTTCTCTGATCCTATTAATCATCTTAACTGTTGCCAGATTTTTATCCCAGAAGCCCCACGTTCATCCAAGAGCAATTAATTGAGCAGTCACTATGTTTCAGCACTATGCCAGGCCCAGGGAGACCTGGCAGTCACCAAGAGAGAATTACAGCACTCAGAAAGCTGAGAAGTCTTCAAGGCTTTCCACCACTGTCTAGCAAACATTTATAATTTTCATAGATGCATTTTTATTTTTATTTTTATTTTTATTTTTTTTCGGTATGCGGGCCTCTCACTGTTGTGGCCTCTCCCGTTGTGGAGCACAGGCTCCGGACGCGCAGGCTCAGCAGCCATGGCTCACGTGACCAGCTGCTCTGCGGCATGTGGGATCTTCCCGGACCGGGGCACGAACCCGCATCCCTTGCATCAGCAGGCAGACTCTCAACCACTGCACCACCAGGGAAGCCCCATAGATGCATTTTTAGATTAAAGTAGACTTATTATTTTAAAATTATCTTTGTCATCTGGTGGTGTCAGTAAAAGTCATCTTTACTTTCTTTGAATATGACATTATCTAATGAGTCTGAGTAGATGGAGTGGGAGGTGAAAAGGCTTGGTCAATTCTTACAAGAAATTCCTTTGTGCTATACGATAGTTTTCACTGAGGTTTTAGTTAAAAAATAAACTGTTTTGTGATTTCTGATTCAAAAAATTGATAACCCCTGAGGCAGCCTCTCTGCCTAAAAATACCTATGAAAACCATAAAAGGTAGAAGTAATAAAAACATCAAAAAAGACTGACAGTTAAAAAGTTATCTGGATCTAAGAGAAAACTTTGCTAACTATCCAGGCTTTATCTTTCTTTCAACAGAGCTGCCACATCCACTGAAACAAAAGCCCAGTGCACCTCCTTCTTCCCTCACTTTCATACCTCTAACCTACAACACCTCTTCTATGCAGGTGATGCCTTTTAATTAAATATAATTCTCCTTATCCTACCCTATAATGTGAATTTCATATTTTTACTTTATGACACTCTGAGAAGACAAATATATCAAAGCCTTAATAATCTTAGTATGAGCTAACATTTATAGGAGATTATTCTGTGCAAAACATGGTGCTGAGCACTTCACATATATTATTTCATTGAATCCTTACAACTCTCTTATGAGAGTTTTATAGATGAAAACTTTATAGATGAAAATGACTTGTGTCCCATCCATTTTACAGATGAAAAAATGAGGAACAGAGGTTCTCTGTCACAAGATTACTTACAAAGGAAGAGGCAGGGCCAGGATATAAAAAGTATTCTAGCTCTAAGTACCTACTAGTGTAAACTAGGATGATCTAGAAATCATGTGTCTGGAGGCTCTGAGCCTAAGAAGTTAATTGACCCTGCCACTGATCATAATTCCTGCCATATTGTTATGAAAGACAACATGCTGATGCTACTGTGTTTGATGATGTGTCAGAGTTAAATTTTCAAGGAAAGAGAGTGAGTGCATATGAAAAAGTGATTACAAGGTGGAAAGAACAGAGCTGAACTTTATTTTCCCATTTATGTGAATACTCCTCTTTTTTCTTCCTTTATCCAAATCAATTTGATAACACCTTCAGGGACCATTCTTCTTATAAAAATGATAGGTGTTTATTTCTACTGCATTTTAACTTTTATTCAATCTGGGGAAGTTACTTCCCTCTTTAAACCTCAGGTGTCCATTCATGTCTCTTCTCAAGTGCTCAGTTAATCATAGTTTGAGTTATTATTTTTATTAGTATCATAGTCATTATTAGTAGGTTTTTTTTTACATCTTTGGCCAAAAGCTCTTTGAGAACATCAGCAACGGCTTATTGTTCTCTATGTAAGAACTGACTAGCATTGTAATTGTTACATTGTAACAATTGACTAGCATTGTAACTGTTATATTGCAGGTGCCCAATACATGTTAAAGGAACATTAAACTTAATAACCAAACTATAAATTTGCTAAAAAGTATCTCAGACACATAGAGTTAGCACCAGGGTTGATTGCCCAAAAGATGACATATCTGATGACTCAAGCCTTATTTTCCTTCCACAAAATCTGTGGCCAAGGGGTCCCTACATGGTAGCACCATGCCCTTGAATAGAGAGGGGAAGAAAAATCTGCCCAAAGTTGGCTTGAAAAAGTCATCACATATATTAAGTCTATAGTGATTTAAATTATTTAATATTCAATATGGAAAAGAATACTTCAGTTTCCATGTGCCATAATGAAAATTCTAGACTAGTTTCTGAGTGCTTCTGCAACCACAGATTATATCAAGAGAAGCACAAACACAGATACTCATCACCCCTGAGAAATAAAAATCTGTAGTTTTCATGGTATCTGAGAGGAAAACTAGACAAGTTAATTAATTTATATTTTCTCTCCCAAACAGAAGCGATAGCATGACCCACAAACTTTCACAGCATTTATATGTAGTTGTCTTTTGTTTTAAAGGCAAGAGAAATAGAAGTGTTTTCCCAGAGAATGGACACTATTGGTTACAAGAACAGATGTTCAAGGTAATAGACTGTACTGTGGTAGAGCTGTGTGTTTGCTAACGTGAGAGCCACCCATATTGTTTTAAGTAAGTTTATGTTTTATGTGTTTGTAATATGTGGGACCTTAAAGAATGAAAAGCCCATGACAAGACATTATTTGCCCTAGTTTATGGATGATATTGTGTACCAGTCCCATCATGGTCCAAATGCTTGTCACATGAATACTTTAGCAGTTTCAGGAACTAAAATATTAGTCTCCTAAAACAAGGTTTATCAGAAATCATCCAATACATGAATCAATACTTGCCTAGAGAAGAGCTGAAATAAGCATTAGGATGAAAATAAAATGAGAAGGGGGGAGGGGAAAAGGAGGCATAAAAATAGCGGGTATAAAATTTATGGGATATTGCAAAAGCTGTACTTTAAAGGAAATTAATAGCTACAAATACCTCTATTTAGAAAAGAAAAAGATCTCAAACCAATAACCTCATCTCCCATTGTCAGAAACTAGGGAAAAAAGTGCCAACTGAACCCAGAGAAAACGGAAAGAATGAAATAGGTACAATTAGAGCAGACATTAATGGAAAGAGAGAATAAAAACTAATAGAGAAAATCAATAAAAATAGAAATGGATTCTTGAAAAGATCAACAAAATTGACATGCCTGTGGCTAGAATCCAAGAAAAAAGAAAAGACTCAAATTACTAAAATTAACAATGAAAGAACAGACATAGCTACTGATATTACAGAAATAAAAAGAATAATAAGGGCATAGAATAAACAACTACATAACAATAAATTAAATGAAATCAAAATTCTTCTAAAAAGATAAAAACTACTAAAATTGACTTAAAAGGAAACAGAAAATCTGAATAGACCTATAAGTAAAGATATTTATTTAGTAACTTTAAAAAATCCCACCAAGAAAAGCTCACTTTAGATGGCTTTACAGGTGAAAACTACCAAACATTTTTTTTTAAATATCAATTTTTCACAAACTCTTCCAAAAAACAGAAGAGAAAGGGACACTTCTTACTTATTTTATGAGGTGACTATTGTCTTTACACCAAAACCAGACAAAGAAATTACAAGACAAGAAATGACAGAACAATATCCTTATGAATATAGATATAAGTTCCTCAACAAAATACTAGCAAACAGAATCTAACATTTAAACAGAATTATAAACTGATCACAAGTGACTACTGTGAACAATTATATGCTAACAAATTTGATAATCTAGAAGAAACTGATAAATTTTCAGAAACATACAACCTACCAAAACTGAATTATAAAGAAATTAAAAAATCTCAGCAGACTTATAACTAATAATGAGATTAAAGCAGTAATTAAAAAACAAAACAAAAAACCTCTTAACAAAGGAAATCCCAGGACCAGATGGCTTCACTGGAAAAAATCTACCAAATATTTAAAGAAGAATTAACACCAATCCTGTTCAAATTTTATCAAAAAATTGAAGAGTAGGGAGAAATTCCAAATAAAGCCAGCATTACCCTGATGTCAAAATCAGAAATAGATACCATGAGAAAACTACAGACCAATATCCCTGATGAACACTGATGCAAAAATCATCAAGAAAATACTAGCATCAAGAAAATACTAGCAAACCAAATTCAACAACACATTAAAGTGATTATACATCATAACAAAGTAGGATTTATTTCTGGAATACGAAGATGGTTCAATATAAAATCAGTCAATGTAATATAGCACAGTAAGAGAATAAGGGACAAAAACCACATGAGCATCTCAATTGATGCAGAGAAAGCATTTCACAAAATTCAATACCCTTTTGTGATTAAAAACACTCAGTAAACTAGGAAGAGAAGGAAATTACCTCAACACAATAAAGGTAATGTTGGAAAAGCCCACAGCTAACTTCATACTCGGTGGTGAAAAATGAAACCCTTCCCTCTAATATTAAGAACAATGCAAGGATGCCCACTCTTGACATTTCTATTCAACACAGTACTAGAAGTCCTAGCCAGAGCAATCAATCAAGAAAAGGAAATAAGTCTTCCAAATAGGAAAGGAACAAGTAAAATGTTGTTTGCAGATGATGTGATCTTACACATAGAAAACCAAAAAGATTCCATAAAAATACTGCTAGAACTAATGAACAAATTCAGTAAAGTTGCAGAATACAAAGTCAACACCCCAAAATCAGTTGTGTTCCTATACACTAACAATTAATAATCCTAAAAGGAAATTGAGAACAATTCCATTTATAATACTATCAAATAGATATAACAAACTTAACCGAGAAGGCAAAAGACATATACACAGAAAGCTGCAAAACACTGAAAAAAGAAATTAAAGATGGTACATATAAATAGAAAGACATGTAGTATTCATGGACTGGAAGACTTGAAATGTCCATACTACTCAAAGTAATCTATAGATTCAATGAAATCCTTATCAAAACCCCAACAACATTTTTTGCAGAAACAGAAAAATTCATCCTAAAATTCATATGGACTGCAGATAGTCAAAATTTTCTTGAAAAAGGAAAACAAAGTTGGCAGTCCCACACTTTCTGATTTCAAAACTTACTACAAAACTACAGTAATCAAAACAGTGTGGTACCCACATAAAGACAGACATATTGACCAATGGAATATAACAGAAAGCCCGGAAATAAACTCTCATGTATATGGTCATATGATCTTTGACAAGAGCGCCAAGGCTACAATGGGTAAAAGATAGTCTCTTCAACAAATAATGCTGGGAAAACGGAATATCCACACACAAAAAAGAAGTTGGATTCTTCCCTTATAACAAAATAAATAAAGTACC
Source organism: Neophocaena asiaeorientalis asiaeorientalis (assembly GCF_003031525.2). Lineage (NCBI taxonomy): Eukaryota > Metazoa > Chordata > Mammalia > Artiodactyla > Phocoenidae > Neophocaena > Neophocaena asiaeorientalis. The sequence goes on from NW_020171982.1 coordinate 2,138,738, forward strand.
TCATGCTTTAAGGGAGTTGGTGCTTCCCTTAACTCAAAATAAATAAAGACCTAATATATAATGTGAAAGTATAAAAGTTGTACAATAAAAAATAGGGGGAAAGCTTCATGCCACTGGATTTGGCAATGCTTTCTTGGATATGATACTGAAAGCACCTGCACAAAAAGCAATAATCAACAAGTGGAACTATATCAAACTTAAAAACTTCTGCATGGCAATCAACAGAGTGAAAAGGCAACCTATGGAATGGGAGAAAATATTTGCAAACTGTATCTATGATAAGGGATTAATATCCAGAGTACATAAATAATGCCCACAACTCAACAACAGAAAAAAACAATTAAATTTAAAAATGGGTAAAGGACTTGAATAGATAATTCTCCAAGGGAGATATACAAATGGCCAACAAACGTATGAAAAGATGCTCATTATCATTACAAGAAACACAAATCAAAACCACAATGAAATATCACTTCACACTTGATAGGACAGGCACTATAGAAAAAAAAAAGAAAATAGTAAGCATTGACAAGGATGTGGAGAAATTGGAACACTTGTGCACTGTTGGTGGGATTGTAAAATGGTGCAGATACTAGGGAAAACATTATAGAAGTTGCTCAAAAAGTTAAAAATAGAATTACCATATGATTCCACTTTTGGGTCTATATCCAAAAGAATTGAAAACAAGATCTCAAAGAGAAGTTTAATCACCCATGTTCACTGCAACATTATTTGCATTAGTGAAGAGGTGGAACCAACCCAAATGTCCCTCAACAGATGAATGGATAAAGAAAACGTGGCATATACATATAACAGAATAGTATTCAGCCTTACAAAAGAAGTGAATCTTGTTCTGTCATATGCTACAACATGGATGAACAGGGAGGACACTATGCTAAGTGAAATACCAGTCACCAAAAGATACTTTAAGAGTATCTTAAAGTATCTAAGAGACCTCTGAGACAACATTAAATGCACCAACATTTGCATTATAGGGGTCTCAGAAGAAGAGAAAAAGTACCTGAGAAAATATTTGAAGAGATTATAGTTGAAAACTTCCCTAACATGGGAAAGGAAATAGCCACCCAAGTCCAGGAAGTGCAGAGAGTCCCAGGCAGGATAAACCCAAGGAGAAACACACTGAGACACATAGTAATCAAATTGACAAAAATTAAAGACAAAGAAAAATTATTAAAAGCAACAAGGGAAAAATGACAAATAACATACAAGGGAACTCCCATAAGGTTAATAGCTGATTTTTCAGCAGAAACTCTACAAGATAGAAGGGAGTGGCACGATATATTTAAAGTGGTGAAAGGGAAGAACTTACAACAAGATTACTCTACCTGGCAATGATCTCATTCAGATTCTATGGAGAAATCAAAGCTTTACAGACAAGCAAGAGAATTCAGCACCAACAAACCAGCTCTACAATAAATGCTAAAGGAAGTCCTCTAAGTGGGAGACACAAGAGAAGAAAAGGACCTACAAAAACAAACCCAAAACAATTAAGAAAATGGTCATAGTAACATATATATCAATAATTAGCTTAAATGTGAATGGATTAAATGCTCCAACCAAAAGACACAGGCTTGCTGAATGGATACAAAAATAAGGCCCATATATATGCTGTCTACAAGAGACCCACTTCAGACCTAGGGACACACACAGACTGAAAGTGAGGGGATGGAAGAATCAGCTGAACAGATCCTTTGCCCTGTTTGGAACATTGATAACGATAAGTAAAGAAGATCAGCTTTTCTAATGAGGTAAACTACAAAAAAATTGGATAAAGTACAAAATTCATCTTAGAGGTGTCATTCCTCCCTCATTCCATGAGTTTAAATATCTTTTCAAATATTTAAGAGATACTTTGTACCTTTTATTCGTGAATTGTTTTCTTGTCTTTTCCCCATTTTCTACCAGGTTTTTGATTTTTTGTCCTCTAATTTTTTAGAGTTCCTTATACATTGGGGATATTATCCATTTGTGATAGGTGTTACAAAGATTTTCTTTCACTTTTTCACTTGTCTTTGATTTTGCTTATGGTATTTTGTCATTCACATGCTTTTAAAGCTTTTTATATAGTCAAGTTTTTCTTTTTAAAAATTGCCTCTGGATTTTGAATCCTAACTATGAAGTCTTTACCTACACAGAAGTTAAGTGGAGTTCAGCTTTGATTTCTTTCAGTATGTGTATAGTTTAACTTATTTCATGTAGGTCCTTGGTCCTGTTGGAGTTTATTCTAGTGTAGGTGTAATTTTGTCCTCTTCCAAGTAGCTAACCATTTGTTACAGAATAAATTATTAAATAATCCATTTTTGTCCCAGTGGTTTGAGATGCTACCTTTATGATATCCTCAATTTTCATATGAACTTGGGTTTATTTCTGAGTTTTCTATACTATACCATGGGTCTGTTTACTCATGTATCAGAAACACATTGTTTTGATTGTACATGTTTTTTACTATTTTTTCAAATACCTGATAGAGCGGGTTAACCCTTGTATTTTTTTTTCTATTCCTGCGTGTTTGTTTTACCATATGAACTTTATCACCAATGTGGATTTGACACAGTAGCTTGATTACTGCAGTGAATATAAAACAATATATATACAAAAAATGTCCACTCATAATACATTAGTATCATCTTCCCTATGGAGAAGGAGACACAGAATCCCAAACGCAAGTAATTAGGAACTAATTATTTATAAGCAAGTAGAAAGTTAGGGAATGGTCTGATATGTTCCCCTAGTTTCTGTTTTGCCTATCAAATTACACCTTTTCCCTACCATTTAAGAATCTGTTTTTATAGAAAAGATAATAGTATGTTACTGTTAAGACAAAAATCATGAAATCTACAAGCAAAAATGACAAAACATTTTTGCATAAGAGAATGGAACGAAGTGCCAGCTGATTTGATTGCTGTTACATGTCTATTATTTATTTCATCATCAGTTTCTTCTTGTCCTGCCTCTCTCTATTGGCATTCCAGCAAGAACTTACTTCTGTGAGCAAGATAGTGACTAAGCTTAAAGTCACTATGACTTTGACTAATTTACTTCTGTGAGCAAGATAGTAACTGAGCTCAAAGTCAGACACTCCGTTGTAATGATCACTATTTGCCTCCTAATTCCTTACTTGCCAGGGTTTGGAAAACATTTAAACCAGTAATTATGGGGAGACTATGGCTTCACTTTTCCTGCTTCCTCAGACTGCAACTTACATGGAATGCATTTTATTTTAGGGGAAAATATTTAGTTTATTCTCTTTCGTTTTACCTGTATAAAATAATTTAACATTTTTGTAGCTTTCTTCTTGGTTGTACCAACCCAGAGCTGGGAATGCTAAGGAAAGTCAAGTTGACAGTGATGAAAAAGATGATTTGAAAAACAAGTAAAAATTATTATTTTTCTCTACCTTCATCCTTCTTAACTTCCTTCAGTCTTATGCTTTTCGATGTTTCAAACCCATGGGCAGTGGCTGACCAGTATTTGGGAAGGAAAAAGCGAGTTCTTTGAAACTAATCTACCAAGAGACATGGCCTTTCCTTTCCTTTTTTAAATCACAAAATGCCACAAACATTTATTTGTTAGGTTATGAGAAAGGAAATTGAGATATTTTTACTAACTCCAACTCCAAGTATATATTGATGACAGGCCAATCCATTGTGTTCAATGTCAGAATCTAATTCTATATTTTTCAACGTGATTTTAATTTCAGAAAGAATAGGCTATTAATAATAAACTTCCATGAAAAATTAAAGAGAAAAAGCCTATGTATTTGAAACAGATGGAAAACCTGAAATAACCCTCCAAAATTCTAGTCTCCTTTCATTTTTCTAACAACTTATTTATTAAATATTCACACAAGACTTTTTTCTTTACATCTTAAATTATTAATGAAAAATAAGAACCAGTGACATTCAGTTGCAAATTCAGCTTTATTTCTTACCTTTTAAAAGTTATTCTTTTTTTCTCCTTATGTGGGTCCTCTTTTATTTGCTCTTTTATTGAACAATTCACATAGTTTTATTAGGATAGTCTTCACAAACTATAAAATTTACCCTTTTAAAATGTACAATTTGGTGGTTTAAGTATATCCACAGAGTTATGCAATCATCACCCCTAACTAAATGTTCTAAAAAATGTTTTAGGGGCTTCCCTGGTGCGCAGTGGTTGAGAGCCCGCCTGCCGATGCAGGGGACACGGGTTTGTGCCCCGGTCCAGGAAGATCCCACATGCCGCGGAGTGGCTGGGCCTGTGAGCCATGGCTGCTGAGCCTGCATGTCCGGAGCCTGTGCTCCGCAACAGGAGAGGCCACAACAGTGAGAGGCCACACACCGCAGAAGAAAAAAAAAAAAGTTTTAGAAGATTTTCATCACTCCAGAAAGAAACCCCACATCCATTAGCAGTCACTCCCCAGTTCTCCTTCGCTCTCTTCTGTGGAAACCACTAATTTACTTTCTGTCACTGTAACTTTGCCTATTCTCTACTTTCCATATAAAGGTATTTATGCAATACGTGGTCTTTGTGATTGATTTCTTTGATTTTGTATAATGTTTTCAAGGTTCATCCATGTTGTAGCATGAATCAGTACTTCATTCCTTTTTATTGCCAAATCATATTCCATTGTATAGGTAAACCACATTTTGTTTACCCAATATTCAGTTAATGGACATTTGGGTTGAATACTTTTTTTTTTTTTTTCTGTGGTACGCGGGCCTCTCACTGTTGTGGCCTATTGTGGCCGGAGCACAGGCTCCGGATGCGCAGGTTCAGTGGCCATGGCTCACAGGCCTAGCCACTCCGAGGCGTGTGGGATCTTCCCGGACCAGGGTATCGGTAGGTGGACTCTCAACCTCTGCGCCACTAGGGAAGCCCTACATTTTTTGATTATTACAAATCATGATCTTATGAACGTTAGTACACAAGGATTTTTGTGGATGTATGTTTTTATTTCTGTTCGGTATGTACCTAGGAATGTAAATGTTGGTTCATATGGTAACTCTATGTTTAACTTTTTGAGGAACTTCCGAACAGTTTTCCAAAGCAGCTGCACCATTTTACATTCCTACCAGCATTGTAAGGGTTTAATTTCTTCGCATTCTCACCAATACTTGTTATTGTCTGTATTTTTAACTTTAGCTACCCTAGTGTATGTGGTATCTCCTTGTTCTTTTCATTTACATTTCCCTAAACACTAATGATGTTGGACATCTTCTCATGTGCAAATTGGCCATTTATATATCTTATTTGGAGGAAATATTTATTCAGTGCTTAAGCCTGTTTGTCAGCTGTATTGTCTCCTTATCATTGAGCTGTAAGTGTTCTTAATACATTTTCTAAACACCAGTCACTTAACAGATATATGACTTACAAATATTTTCTCCCATTCTATGTGCTGTTCTTTCTTTCTTTATGGTGTCCTTTGAAGAAAAAAAAAACCTTTTTAGATTATGAAGATGTCCAATTCTTTCTATTTTTTTCTTTTGTTGCTTGTGCTTTTGGTATTTTATCTAAGAAGTTATTGTCTAACCCAAGGTCACAAAAGTTTACTACTTTTTTTTCCTAAGATTTTTAGTTTTACTAAGATTTTTAGTTCTTACATTTATGTCTATTATCTATTTTAATTTTTGTGTATCTTTTGTGGTAGGAGTCCAACATTATTCTTTTTCATGTATATCAAGATGTCTCAGCACCATTTGTTGAGAATAGTATTGGTTTCTATTTTATTATCTTTGCACCAGTGTTAAAAATCAATTGACTGTAAATGCAAGGGCTTATTCCTGGACTCTGAGTTTTTTTCCCATTCATCTGTATATCTGGGTTTATGTCAGTACCACTCAGTCTTAATTAATTTAGCTTTGTAGTAAGGTTAGAAATTGAGAATTATGAGTCCTTTAACTTTGCTCTTCTTTTCAAAAGTGGTTTTGGATATTTTAGATCACTTGCATTTTCATATAAATTTTAGGATAAGTTTGTTAATTTCTGCAAAAAAAAAGCAGCTGGGATTTTGACAGGGACTGCATTGAATCTGTAGATCAATTTGAGGTGTATTTCCATCCTAACATTTTAAATCTTCTCATTCATGAATATGGGCTATTGTTCCATTTATTTAGATCTTTAATTTCATTCAATAAATTTATTCCTAAGTATTTTATTGTTTGATGTTCTCATAAATGGAATTGTTTATTTTTAGTTTCATTTTTGTATTATTCAGTGCTAATTCCAGTGATTTCTGATACCAGCTACTCAGAGTTGGGCCAAATTTCACAGGTTAAGGCACAGTCCTCTATGAGACTTCTCTCACGCGAGACACCAGCCACAAGTTCGGCTACCCTCACTTTTGAGCAGCTAGCTACAAACTGCAGGATTTCTACTTCCCCCTCAGGTTTGCTAATTTGCTAGAATGACTCAGAATTCAGAGAAGTGCTATACTTCTTATTGTAACTCAACTATAGTCAAAGGATGAAAATCAGAATCCAGCAAAACAGGAGACACATAGGGCAAGGTTCAGGAGGGTCCCAAATGCAAAGATTCATTGTGTTCTCCCCATGGAGTTAGGACATGTCAACCTCCCAGCACATCAGTGTGTGACAATATGCATAGTATTGCCAACCAGGGAAGCTCACCTGAGATTGGTGTCCAGAGTTTTCTACTGGGGTTTTATTACCTGGGCACAACTGATTGAATCATTTGCCATGGCTGAAATAAATCACTAATCTCTTCCTGTTTCCTGAGGTTGGGTTGATATCACATGACTCAAAGCCTCAACCCTCTAATTGTATGGTTAGGCTTTCTGTCATGGCCAGTCCTCATCTTGAGCCACCTTGTTAGCTAAACTATTTAGGAGCCCACTGTGAGTCACTTCATGTGCATAAAATATCAGGGACCATGATAGTCTCCTATCACTTGGGAAATTTCAAGGATTTAGAGGTTACCCTCTAAGAAACTGGGGATAAAGCCAGCCAAATTCATTATTGCACCGGACCAGCATATGGAAATAGAACTGATTTTTATATATTCATCTTAAATTCTCCAACCATATTGAATGTGTTTATTCATTGTAATGGCTTGTCTGTGTGTGTGTGTGTGTGTGTTTTCCTTAGGGTCCTTCTGTAAACAAGATCATGCCATCTTCAAAGAAAGAGGATTTTGACTCTTTTGTTTTAATCTGGATATCTTTTATTTCTTTTTCTTGCCTAATTGCCTTTGTTTGAATCTCCTGTACAGTCTCAAATAGAAGTGGTAAAAATGGATATCCTTGTTTTGTTCCTGGTCATAGGAGGAAGCTTTCATTTTATTCACCATGAAGTATGGTTATCAGCAATGGGTTTTTCATAGACACTGTTTATCTCATTGAAGAAGTTTCCTTATACTCCTAATTTGTTGAGTGTTTTTTAGTTATGAAAGGATATTGGATTTTGTCAAATGCTTTTTCTGAATATATTGATATGATCGTGTGTTTTTTGTCCCTTATTCTATTAATGTGATGTATTACATTGACTGATTTCAGGATATTAAACCAACTGCACATTCCTAAAATAAGTCCCATTTTGTCACAGTGTTTAATTCTTTAAAAATTTTTCTTATTTATAATTTATTTTGACACTTGATGCTTGATAAGTTTTTTGTTTGTTTTAATGTTCAATACTCTTGTGTATGCATAAAAAAAGGAAAATATAAGGGAAATAAATCAGTTATTTCCCAACCTTTTTCACATTTAAACTCTGCCTCTTCTGTATCCTTTTGACTCAGAATCAATAATGTTTGTGTTTTCCCATGCATTAAATCCTCCATCCAACTAAAGTATCCGTTCTTCTGCCACAGTTATTCTGCTATTGATTCCTTCTAGTGTATTTTTCATTTCAGTTATTATATTGTTCATCTCTGTTTGTTCTTTAATTCTTCTAGGTCTTTGTTAAACTTTTCTTGCATCTTCTCTATCTTTGCCTCCATTCTTTTTCTGAGGTCCTGGATCACCTTCACTATCATTATTCTGATTTTTTTTCCTGGAAGATTGCCTATCTTCACTTCGTTTAGTTGTTTTTCTGGGGTTTTATCTTATTCCTTCATCTGGTACATAGTCCCCTGCCTTTTCATCTTGTCTATCTTTCTGTTAATGTGGTTTTCCTTCCACAGGCTGCAGGATTATAGTTCTTGCTTCTGCTGTCTGCCCTCTGGTGGATGAGGGTATCTAAGAGGCTTGTGCAAGCTTCCTGATGGGAGGGACTGGTGGTGGGTAGAGCTGGGTGTTGCTCTGGTGGACAGAGCTCGGTAAAACTTTAATCCACTTGTCTGCTGACGGGTGGGGCTGAGTTCCCTCCCTGTTGGTTGTTTGGCCTCAGGCAACCTAGCACTGGCGCCTACCCAGCTCTTTGGTGGGGCTAATGGTGAACTCCAGGAGGGCTAATGCCAAGGAGTACTTCCCAGAACTTCTGCTGCCAGTGTCCTTGTCCCTGCAGTGAACCACAGCCAACCCCCGCCTCTGCAGGAGACCCTCCAACACTAGCAGGTAGGTCTGGTTCAGTCTCCTATGGGGTCACTGCTCCTCCCCCCGGGTCCTGATGCACATACTACTTTGTGTGTGTCCTCCAAGAGTGGAGTCTCTGTTTCCCCCAGACCTGTCGACATCCTGCAATCAAATCCCGCTAGCCTCCAAAGTCTGATTCTCTAGGAATTCCTCCTCCCGTTGCCGGACCCCCAGGTTGGGAAGCCTGACGTGGGGCTCAGAACCTTCACTCCAGTGGGTGGACTTCTGTGGTGTAAGTGTTCTCCAGTCTGTGAGTCACCCACCCGGCAGTTATGGGATTTGATTTAATTGTGATTGCGCCCCTCCTACCATCTCCTTGCAGCTTCTCCTTTGCCTTTGGATGTGGGGTATCTTTTTTGGTGAATTCCAGTGTCTTCCTGTCAATGACTGTTCAGCAGTTACTTGTGATTCCGGTGCTCTCGCAAGAGGGAGTGAGCACACGTCCTTCTACTCTGCCATCTTGAACTAATCTCCCTGTTCAGCTGATTCTTATGTAGATTTCCTTATGCTTCTCCTGTTTTCATCACACCTGCTCCCTCACTTTCAAAGGTATTTAGTGCCCCCTTTCCTAAGGCTTTCTTGGGGTCTAGAGTATTGATCATTTGGTTTCTGTGCTTTTGTTTTCTACGCCCATCTATTTTCTAGCATCTGAAATGTATTTCTGCCTTCTCTTCTGTACTTACTGTTCATGTGAGTTTCCACTTTTCTTATTCCTCAACCACAACTTTATTGGAACTTTGGAGGGAGTGGAGATAAACCTGAGTTTCTTTTTATTTATTTTTCCCCAACTTTATAAGGAATAATTGACAAATATAATTGCATCTATTTAAAGTATACAATGTGAGGGTTTGATATACATTATGGAAAAATTACTGAGTTATATTTATATCTGATGGCCTAAGAGGCACTGAAAGTACTTCAACAAGGTGACCAACAGAAGAGATTCTGAGCCAAGGGGATTCCACTGGTTTCCTGATTTTCACATTGGAATGTTCCTGTTGTGAAACAGTACAGCTTAGTGTTCAGAGCATGGACTCTCCAACTTACTATGTAACCTCTGAGCATAAGTTGCCTCGGAATGCAAATGGATATAATAATCGTATCTACCTGTTAAGGTTCTTTTGATGGCTAAATGACTTAATGCCTATAAAAGCACTTAGGACAGTGCCAGCCACAAAATAATCATTCGATATGTATTGGTGTTTGTTACCATTACCACAATGCCCCGAAAGCAGCAGTTATGTCTATCACCAACCAATCCTGTGGTAGAAACTCTAGGTAGAGTCATGAGATTCACTGTCATTTGTACTGTGAAGTTTTAAACACTCAGACTATCTCACCTGGTTTTATTTGGTGCCTAATTTTCTCATATCCATAGTTACACATTTAAGTAACAGCAATGGGGGAAAGATATATAGGCAATTTTCTTTCCATTTAATTTTTTTCTAATCAGTTCACTATGTATCTATTGACTATGCAAAGCATTGAGTTAGGTATATTGGAGGACAGAAAGATTTATAATAGGGACTATCTTCTAGGAGTATACATGGAATGATAACAGGTGAAAACTATATTTCATAAAAGATTTAAGTAACATTTCATGGAGAAAATAGAAAAGATGGTTAAAGGTATATTGGATTCTTAAAATATAACTGAAAAACTGAGTCATAATATTTCTATTGAAATCATTCCTGAATTATTTAAATAAACCATTTAACACCAGGGATGGGCTTGCCATGAAGTGAATGGAACTTTAGAATTCAGGGACCCTCATTTACATGGGGCTCCTAACAGGCCCTATGAGGGCTTCCAAAAATGTGTTCACCAAGTCACATGTTTATATAAAATTTGGAGAAGTAAGATGGTTTAAAAACGGTCTCTTTAAACTCTGACTTACCTTTCATCACTCTTGCCCTTGTGGCAGGTGGCACTGGAGTGACTGTGAGCATTTTGGGACCTCTGCAAAGGAGAACTTCAGTGGAGAATGGATTTCATTGGGGCTTAGTAGGATATATATTATGTGGTTCACAATCAATTCTGGTGTAGGAACAGATTCCAAAATACTTGCACATCTTGCTGCATGAACCCACTCTGTGAGGTGGCACAAGTGGTATCAGAGGGCCTATTTATAGTATGAACATGCCCTACAGCTCTCAGTACAGGAAGTATCAGGATAATGGGGAGAAAAAGGTTTGAAATATTTGCAGCCAGGAGGCAGGTTGTGGAAATTTCTTCTAGTCATCAGTGTTGTAAAATTATAAGCAGTGCCTTCAATTTTCATGGAGTCTAGTCAAAACAATGCCACCTGTCAGGAATATACTCAATAATGCAGCAAACACCATTACCAACATATCACGAATTTTTAAAGGAGAATTGTGCATGAAATTTAATTTATCAGAATTATTTTGTTTATAGGGCACACACCTGCCCTTCAAGGAGCCAGGACACCAGAATGTGTCTATTTGTTGTATGCATCCCAAGGTATTGGGCTGTATCTTAGCACATCTGATGCATCTTGCCCTGATGCAGTCTGGCATGTCCAGACAAATCAGTGAGCAAAACTGCCACTACGGCTACAAAACAACCTGAAGAAACAAGTGTTCCAGTGACAAAACTCCTGATACCTGTTGATCAGTAAGTCAATGAATGCAACTGAAGAGTAATTCAATTACACAATTATGTAGCTCAATACATAACGGAGTCACAACTTTTAAATGCCTTTGATTTGTTTTTGTGTTTTCCTTGATTTCAGATTAATTTTGCATTTTTATACTTATTGATTGTACCAAAATTAAAGTATTGTAGAGGTGTGGGAGGCAGTTAATTAAAGTTTTTGTGCTATCGTGTGTATGTATGTTTGTGGTATTTGTCAGCTTTTTAAAATTTGCAAGTTTTGTAATTTTTTTCATTTTCTAAATATATATTCACACATAAATTGTACATACTGGAACCTACAGCCTAGGGTCATGGCAAGGTTGACAAGATTTGTATAGGCACAGCCCTTAGTGCAATGCTTTTCACACAAGGAGTTCTCAACAAGTCCTGGCCCTCAGTGTTATTTAAAAGTAACCAGCAGGGTGCCTGACACAGAGCAGGGTCTAAGACCTATCTTCTTCCTTTCTTCACCACTTTTAAAAACTCACTTAACTGCTGTGGAACCCAGTGGCTTCACTGAATTACAATAACTACCAACCAACAATAAGCATTATGTGGCTTTTCATAGTTTTCACCTCTAACGTGCCCGATACTGTGGATATGGCCCAGAACTTGTAGGCTGGAAAAGGCAAATATCATCCTAAATATTAGAATACTAGAATAGGAAGTATAACCTCAAAGCTTTACAGGAAGGTCAGAGGGAACACACACCCAAGAGCCGTACATACTTGAATAGAGTCGTCAAAAAATAAATAAATAAACAAACAAAAGAGGTAACCAATGTCCTATTATTTATTCACCATCTTGCTTTTTTCATTTTTTAAAGTTCTCCCCTTTCTTTTCTCTCTCCATACTAGTTCTAATATTCCCTTTATTATTCTTTTAAAATACGTGTACTACTTTTACCCCAGTTATTTTTGTCTATATTGTTACCATTTTAATTTTTTTTTTTAATTTTGAATTGTGCTTTAATTTCCCCCATATACACTTTTAGTTCTTCTCCATATTGGGGTACTTAGGATATCTTTTGTAGTCTTTTTATTTTTCACTCCAACTCTTTCATACCTGCCTTTCCATTGCCCCCCTCTCATATGTAATGCCCCCATATCCCACGCCATTCCAACTCTGGTTTCTAGCATCTTCGGCTGCACTGTTTCATAAAAACGCCCTGTAGGAAAAGGTAACTGCTTTGCGAATTGCTAATCCCTAAAGCCAATGGGAAACTTTGGAATCTCCTATTAGTCTCAAGACTGAAATCCTACCTCAATCAGAGATAATTACCATACTAAGCAAGAGAATTTCAATAGTCTTCTCAAATTGATCCCAAAGATGCCACCTGCAATGCTGCTGCCTCATTCAGCTTTAGCCACTTTCAATTAACTGAACAGCATAGAGTACTCCCAAAGGACTAGGAGCAAACAAAATCCGAATTACAAACAAGCAGAGATAGCTGAAGCAATTAAGCCCTTGGTGGCTTAACTCCAGGGTGCCCAGAAGTCTTGTTCAAGGCCAAGGACCCAATTGCGGTAGGTGCTATATTAAATCAGTCCAGTCCCAGAAAGCAGCTAATAACTGATAAATTTGGGCTCTGCAGACATTATATAATTAATAAGAGAAAAAAGCAGGCAGGGGGACTTGTGGCCTGAATAATTTGATTTAGCACTCTCTACAGCCCACTTCCACAAGGTAATGTCCAAATCTGTACTTGACTTTGCAAACATGACCTCATTTACTTCCTAGCACAACACAATACTCTACTGTAAAACTGCATTATATATAATTCCTTAAGACCCCATCAGATAATCTAAGCCAAGCAGCTCTTTAAATGAATTATATCACCAGCAGAACTAAGTGGGTCTCATTCATGGAACTGGACAAACGTAAAGAAGAGCCAGTGGCTGGGGGGGAAGGCAGGGGAAGGAGAGCAGAAGCTGGAAAAACTAAACAGAAAAGGAAGCAAGGAAGTGTGTGTGTGAGTGGTTGAAGTAATGAAGTGACTCTAAAAAAACAGTCCCCAGAGTGAATACCCATAGTGGTGCATATCTGATAATGGGGTCAAAGAAGCATTTCAAAGGTGCTTACGTTCTGACTCAGCACTGGATTACAGAAGTCTCTGCCAAGCTTCTTCCAGGAGAAGACAGATGCTAAGTCCTAGTTCCTCCTTCACTGCTTCCCCTCAACTCTTCCCCCTCCCCTCCTATCATCACAGAGCAGCACAGAAGGAGAGTTCCGGGACTAAAGAGGCTTATCTGTACTAGCAGCTTATCTATGGCTAGCAGTAAACCTTGAAGTTAAAACTAAAGGAATTCTAGCCCTCCTGCCATTTCTCTTTTTTTCAAAGCTATTCCGATTCCTCCGGAGTTTCTTTTCCCAACTTATGCAGTCTGATCAAACAAGCGGTGAGTGCAAATTCAGGCCCTACTGTGTTCCAGAGACCATGCAAGGCCTGAGGACATAAACATAAAGATACTCCCCCTGATACCAAAGAACTTACACCCCTGGTGAGGATATAAAGCCTAAACATCAAAGGACCGAAAAGAGCTAGACATCGACTGGTGCACGTTGAATTACAGTCCAGATGAGTAGGCTCTGAGTTCAAAGGACAAAGAACTGAAGGGCTGGGTAGTTAGGCCCTTGAGGTGGAAGCAGAAACTGGATATGCTTTCATAGACAGAGTGGGGGAGGACAAAAAGTCAGAAAAGGTTCATGGCATGAGCAAAACCACTTGAAAAATAAGGCTGACCTTTGGAGGGAGTAAACCAGCCTGGTGTGAGGAAATCCCTAAGGTATTGATGGAAAATTGAAGGAAAATTCAACTGCACCTCTAGAAGCCTTTAGACATCAATCTAAAGAATTTGGACCTTTTTCTGCTAGATGTGGGAAAACAACAGTGTGTTTAAAGAAGGACTAGCTTGCTCAGTTGTCTGTTCATGAATACATGAAGGTACTGTGGACAAAACAACGCTGCCTGTCATTTCAGTAAACAACAAATGTTGCCCACCAGCAAGCTATCAGCCACTGCAGCTGCCCCTGATGGTGAGACCCAAGGGGAATTCAGGATGGAGGAAAACAGAATACCAGACCTGGAGAGTTAAAATGCAAATCAAATTTCAATGAACCCAGACTCTCACATCCTCCCATACATAGAAAAGCATGAAAATCCTTAACTTGAGATGTCTGGTTTTTGTTATTAGAAGTAATCTTTTGATGTTTGACTACATTTTTTGTTTTTTTGTTTCAGAAAAAAACTCCTTTATATCCCAGCTTCCCCTATACCTCTTTGGAACAGTTCCTCAGAGCATCTGAGAGGCTGTTTCCTGGACTATAGTCCTCACTTAGGTCCCCAAATAAAACATAACTCTCAACATTTAGGTTGTGCTTTTTTTTTTTTCAATCGACAGTGTGCATGTGAAGGTATTTATTAATTTTCACTTATTCCCTACCTTACTTCTGCAAAAGATTTAGCTTTATAAGAACAGAAATCTATACCATTTGGAAAAACAAGTGGGTAAGAATGTCAGACGTAATTTTAAGGAGTAATACAAGAAACTAAACCTTTTGGGCAATAATTCATCTTTTCAAGTCAAAATAATTTCAAATGTAATGAAGATATGAGAATAGCAGATAAACTGGTAGTTAAGAACAGAGCACAGAAGTAGTTCTTAATATACACAATAATTATATAGTAAATATATTTTGAGTACATGTTATTCATGTATATATTTCTACTGATATATTTATAATATCTTTATAAATAAATATTTAAGAAGATAATCACAATAACCATCACAGAACTCAAAATCCCTGGGTTTATTCCCATTCACCTCACAGGAACTCGAATTATGGAATTACCAGCAAATGTCTTACATGCTCTTTATGGACCACTCCTCTGAGCAATAATATGGCATGAATTATGGACACCCCTCTATTTCAGGCACACTGATGGTGTGGGTGGTGGAAGCAGTGCCACAGATAATAGTGATGCAAGACAAAGATAGGTATCACTGCCGCCCAGTTCTGTCTGTATTTGGGCAGCCAAAGTGATGAGGGCATATTGCCTGCATGGAGGGCCTTGGTATGTGTGCTATTAAAGGAATCAGTGCTGCACACAATCACTGCAGACAGCCCTAGCACATCTGTTTCAGGAACATTATGCAATGAATGAGCTACAGAGACCATACTGAAAAAGCCTTTGGTTTTCAATCTTTCATTTATTGCAGTCCAACCAAAAGGCAATCACCATGAGCCAACCAAAAGGCAACCTGAGCAGCAGACTTGTTATATGCAGAGTTGCCCCTTCTTCTTAACTATTGGGTCATTGTCTTTGATCCATTGGGGTCTCTTCTCTCTCTCCCTTTAGAAGTTAGTGATAAAGAAGAATTGCCCTCCCACGTGATAGTGCCTTGGCAGCTCCTCCCACTAGACTTCATGGAAGCCCAGACACAGCTCAGAATTAAGCTGACACCTTGCTATAAAAGGAAGCTGGACCAAAGTAGAAGTACACACATTTCAAAATTCTGAAACTAGAGGAGGGTGACTTTATAAGTTTGAGGAACACAGTCATGAAGCAAATAATTATAGATGATTGCACAGGGATGTAAACTTTCTGTCACATTCTCTCCTCTTTCCCAATGTTAAAAACAAAAAATAAGACAAGTCCAAAACGGAGTTGCTTAAGCTAAGCTCCACAACACCAAACCAAGACTTAATTACAATTTCAGCTCTCCCAGAAATGGAAACTTAAGCCAGTCAATCAGGAATCTCCTGATGAGCACTAGTTAGGTCATCTGCCCAACAGACCCTTGTCATCACCTAAAGGAAAGGCACTTTGCAAAAATCAACCCACTTTTAGTCAATATAATTTCCTTGTTCCCACTCCCTTCTGCCTATAATAGTCTTCAACTTTGTACAGCTCCTCAGAGCTCCTTTCTATCTGCTACACCAAATGCTGCCCAATTTGAATTGTTCTTTTGCTCAAGTAAACTTTAAAAAAATTAAATATGCCCCAGTTTATCTTTTAACAGTACTGGTGTCAGAAGAGGGAACTGAAGGAGACCCAGGAGCAAAAAGCAACCAGGCATTAGGTACCTGCTGGAACCCTTGCTGCTTGCTTGCTGCTTTCTTCCTGCTTCTAGAGGTCACTTGTGGGTAAATCTCTCTCAGAACCTAGCATCACAGATTTTGTATCATGAACTTTCAGACATTATTTGAGCATTTCTTTTTCTGGATTGGGTCCAGAAACCTGTCAGAGTCAGACTAGGTCTGGGTTAGACTGGGTCGGGCTTAAGCTGGACAGGTCCAGTGTGAGGGCTTGGGTGAATAAAATTTTGTTTTAAGGGTGAACAAGCAGATTAACTTTACCAAAGATAATCCTGAATTACAGTAGCCACGGTGGGGAACTTTCAAGCTAGATAAGCTTATTCATTTAGGAGGTGCCCTGGAGAAAAATAGGTCTCAAGTCAAGCACTCACCATAAAGGATAGAGGGAAAATTATTTTTCCTCTTCTAGAGCTTCTGGCGACCAGGATGAGACCCACTGTGACACCCTATGCACTCCAGACCCTGCAGATAGGATCCTGGGAAAACTGGTAGAAGCCAGCAAAGAGTGAGAATTCTTCCCAAAGTCAGCTCCTCCAGATCTCTATCTGTAGTGTCTGCTCAAAAGAGGAAGGTAAAATTTCACATTCCTTCCTTTTCAAATTCAGATTGGCAGGACAAACATTTGTAAAAATTAGATCTGTGAATTGTGACTCATGAATCTGCTTTCAGGTACCCACTGGTTGTTGATCCTTTTTGTTTCAGGGACAGCTATTGCCTTTCTTGTTTGTCTTGTTCTGTGTCCTGAGAACTTGGCTTGGCAACTGTCAAGTTGGGGGGCCCCCAAAATATGGCTAGACAGAAGTGTGAACCGCACCTCATTTATGACTAGATATGGCTGGACAGAAATAAGGTCTGCATCCCATCTGTGGGTAGAGTCCCACCAACTGTTGCCAGGTCTCAGGGGACCTGAGAAAGTCTTTCTTTTGGTTGTCTTTGGAAGTAGCTCTGGATCTTGGGAGAGCAGTATCTTTTGCACCATCTTTGGAGATGCTTCCTATGTCCCAGGGGTTGTTCAATACTGCTGGGAATATTTACTGTTTGTCCCAGCTGAAACCTGACAAGATATTTGAAAGAATTATTTTCTTAAGTATCTCTATGGTCAGAAGTTGAACAAATTGGAAGCTGATATTCAGAGCCTGATAGAAATCTGGTTTTTAGGTCTTCTCTTCTGGGCTAAAATGAAACTATGTACCCAGAGAGAAAAACAAAAACATTGTGAAGCCTTTGTGGAAGGATTTACTAAAACATTTCAAAGACACACAGGTCTAAATCTAGAACATAAGACTCTTTTGACTTCCAGCTTAGTTGAAGAGCTCCCTGACATATTTAAAAAAAAAAAAAAAGAAGCAAATTGAAGATAATGTAGTTGAATGGGTGGGGCAGCCTCCATATCACTCAGATTGCACTCAATTCTTTGAGGAATTAAGAAACAACTGTACTTGTCTTACAAATCTAGTGTTTAAAAGAACAGAAATGTGGCTAGAGAAACAATTCAGGGCCCACCTATCCTCTTTCTACCAACCCCAAAACCTCTGCTATACATCTCGAAAGACTTCATATCGTAAAAGATCTAGACGTCAGAAACAAAAGTTCTACATAGTGGAACTTGCATTCTTTCTCTGTGCCTTTTGAGATTAAGTATTCTATCTACTCTTCTCCAGGAACCAAGGTAATTTCTATCACAAAAAGGAAAAAGAAAAAGCTATATTGAAAAACATATATATGAAAAATCTTAAAAGTCTCTTCCACAAATATTGCTAAGAAGCCTTAGTCATCTGAGCAGGTAACCTGAACTGAGTCCATCTACCAGAAACACAATTGTTTTATAAACTCGTGAGTTGTGCATTATTGTACCTGTCTTGTCACTAAAATTTTAAAATGAAAGCTATAAAAGCTCTGTGTCTGTCTGTATGTTTATGTATGTATATGTATGTATGTTATAAATGTGTGCTTTTTTTCCTACCTCTGGATGGTTTTTCAAAAACTAATGTGTAAAGAGCTCGATTTAATTGACTTAAAGACAAACAAGTGTTCCTATAAATTAACTATACTCTCAGAAGCATCGAAACTAACTTAAGTTTTTCAAGTTCAAATGATCTAGCATAATCTTCAGTAAATAAAAGCTAATTTAAGTTTGTAGGTTTAATTAAAACAGGCATGTCTTACAGTTAACAGCATTAAATAAAATACCTTTATTCTACTTCGCTTTACTAAAAGTCAAATAAGCTTATGTTATTTGTTACAGAATTTAACAGCAAGAAAGTTAAAATGATGGTTAGCTATTTAATGTTTCATGAAATTTTTATGAGTAATCAAAACATAATTGTTAAGAACAAGCAAATTAGATGTAAGTAAGAAAAGTTTATATGAGTTTTTCAACAATTATTATGCTTTAGGGTATGTCTACTTAAAAATAGTTCCCCATATTTTTTTGGTAATTTAAAACCTTAAATTTATACTGAAATAAATTAAATGATGAATATTCACTGAATACCTAGATCATTTCCAAGTAAGATAAAATACTGAAGCATTAATTATTGAACATAGGCTTATACACATTTGGCTTCCTTTTACAGAGGAACTAAAGATATTTGGATCTAATAGTAGACTTTTTTTTTTACTTCACTGAAAAATTTACTATAAGGAAGACTATACTTCCAGAAATTATAAGATATATTTATAAATTTGCCAATCCACAGAATGCTAGTGTGACAGACAATCCATAATTGCTTACTTCTTAGTTTTCACTAGGAATTAAGGACTCTAAGGGTTAAGAATTCGAATTAATGTATGTAATTTATGCTGTTTGGAAAAAAATCAGGGTAAAGAAAAAAACTGTGTATAAAAAGTAGGTAAGGAAAGTAAAATGACTGATTATTCCAGAATGAGAAAAAGGAAAAATCACAGAACAAAATCTAAATGAATATTAACCCCCGAAAAAACTAATGAAAAAGAAATAAACAATTTACTAGATAAAGAATTCAAAAAGTCGTAATAAGAATGCTAACTGAATTAGGGAAAAATTGATGAACACATCGGCAATTTTAACAAAGAACTAGAAAAGATAAAAAGGAATCAGTCAGAACTGAAGGATGCAATAACTGAAATAACAGACACTAGAAGGAATGAACAGCAGACTAAGCAATACAGAAGAACAAACAAGTGATCTGGAATATAGAACAATGGAAATCACCATATCAGAATAGCAAAGCAAAGAATAAATTTTAAAAAATGAAAACAGTTTAAGGGATCTTTAGGATAACTTCAAGTGTACCAAAATTCACCTTATAGGGGATCCAGAAAAAGAGTGAGATAAAATGGTGGAAAATATATTTTATGAAATTGAATGAAAACTGGAAATTTCACAAGCCTGAAGAAGGAAACAGGTGTCCAGGTATTGAAAGCACAGTCTCAAAGAAGATGAACTCAAACAATCCCACATTAAGGAATAACATAATTAAAATGGCAAAAATTAAAGGTAAAGAAAGAGGAAATTCTAAAGGCAGCAAGAGAAAAACAAGGGAACCCCCATAAGGCTATCAGCTGATTTTTCTGCAGAAATTTTGCAGGTCAGAAGGGAGTAGCTTGATAAATATTAAGTAATGAAAGGGAAAAACCTGCAACCTAGGATACTCTACCCAGCAAGATTATCATTCAGAACTGAAGGAGAGATAAAAAAAACTTCCCAGACAAGCAAAAACTAAAAGAGTTTATCAATACTAAACCAACTTTAAAAGAAATTTAAAGGGCTTTCTCTAAGTGGAAAAGAAGGCTATGACAAGAAGTTAGTATCTATAGGAAATGAAAAATCCCACTGGTAAAGGAAACTATATAGTAAAGGCTGAGGATCAACCACTTAAATAAGCTAGTATGAAGATTAAAAGACAAAAAATTATAAAGTCAAGAAAAACTACAAGATTCAGTTAAATAAACTTGAGGATGTAAAATATGACATCAAAAACTCAAAGTGTGGGAGAAAGGAAGTAAAAATTGTAGATCTTTTAGACTGTGTGTGAACTTAAAGGACTACCTGTTTAAAACAAATAGATATAGTTATAAGTCATCATATATGAACCACATAAATGATAACCATAAATCAAAAGCCTACAATAGATACACTAAAATAAGAGAAAAAGTAACACAAGCAT
This sequence comes from Neophocaena asiaeorientalis asiaeorientalis, assembly GCF_003031525.2. Taxonomy (NCBI): domain Eukaryota; kingdom Metazoa; phylum Chordata; class Mammalia; order Artiodactyla; family Phocoenidae; genus Neophocaena; species Neophocaena asiaeorientalis. Next base: position 2,159,174 of record NW_020171982.1, read on the forward strand.
ACTAAAAGAAATCATCAAACTACAAGGGAAAAAACTAAAATAAGAAGAAAAGGGAAGAAATTAAAAACAACTGGAAGAAAGAAAACTACAGGCCAATATCACTGATGAACATAGATGCAAAAATCCTCAACAAAATACTAGCAAACAGAATCCAGAGACAGAGGGTAGGTGATTGGATAAAAAACAAAACCCATCTATACACTACTTACAAGAGACTCACTTCAGAACTAAAGACACACAGAGACTGAAAGAAAGGGGATGAATAAAGGTATTTCACGCAAATGGAAATGATAAGGAAGTGGAGGTACCAATACTCAAATCAGACAAAATAGGCTTTTTAAAAAGTCAGTAACAAAAGACAAAGAAGGGCATTATATAATGATAAAGGGATCAGTGCATGAAGAAGATATGATACTTGTCAACATATATGCATCCCATATAGGAGCACCTAAATATATAAAGCAAATGTTAACAAACATAAAGGGAGAAATTGACAACAATAAAATAATAGTGGGGGACTTTAACACCCCACTTACATCAGTATAAAGATCATCCAGACAGAAATTCAATAAGTCAACAGTGGTATTAAATAACACAATAGATTAACTTGACTTAGATACCTACAGGACATTCCATCCAAAAACACCAGAAAACATATGCTTTTCAAGTACACGTAGAACATTCTCCAAGATAGATCACATGCTAGAAAACAAAACAAGTCTTAAAAAAATGTAACAAGTTAGAAATTATATTAAGCATGTTTCAGGACCACAGCAGTATGAAACTAAAAATCATTTATATGGAAAAAGCACAAACACATGGAGACTAAACAACACACTACAAAAAAAACAATGGGTGAATTAAGAAATCAAAGAGGAAATAAAAAAATATCTCAAGACAAGTGAAAATGGAAACACAACACTCCAAAATCTATGTAATGCAATAAAAGCAGTTGTAAGAAGGAAGTTTATAGTGATACAGGCCTACCTCGAGAAACAAGATAAATGTCAAATACACAACCTAACCTTACATCTACAGGTATTGGGGGGGGGGAAGAAAAGAACAAACAAAACCCAAAAGTCAGCAGAAGGAGAAAAGAAATAATAAAAATAAGACAGGAAATAAATAATAAAGAGGAAAAAAAAAAATCAATGAAACCAAGAGGTAGGTCTTTAAAAAAAAGAAAAAAACAGTCAGACCCACCAAGAAAAGAGGACCCAAATGAACAAGATAAGAAATGAAAGAGGAGAAAAAAAAGAAAAACGGATACCACAGAGATACAAAAAAATCATAAGAGAATACTATGAATAGTTATATGCCAAAAAATTGGACAAACTAGAAGAAATGGACAAATTTAAAGAAACAAACACCCTTCCAAGAGTGAATTAGGAAGAAACAGACAATGTGAACAAACTGATCACTAGTAGAGAAACTGAATTTATAATTTAAAAATCCCAGAAAACAAAAGTCCAAGAACAGATAGGTGGCTTCACAGGGGAATTCTACCAAACATGTAAAGAAGAGCTAATACCTATCTTTATCAAACTACTCCAAAAATTGAGGGAGACGGAACACTCCCAAATTCATTCTACAAGTCCACCATTACCCTGATACCAAAATCAGACAAACATAATAAAAAAGAGAAAATTACAGGCCAATCTCTGACGAATATAGAAGCCAAAATCCTCAAGAAAATATTAGCATATCAAATTCAAAAATATATAAAAAGAATCATGCAAGATCAAGTGTGATTTATTCTAGGAAAGCAACAATGGTTCAATATTTAAAAATCAATCAGTGTGGTACACCATATTAGCAAAAAGAAGGATAAAAATCACATGATCATCTCAATAGATTCAGGAAAAGCATTTGACAAAATTCAACATCCATTCATGATAAAAACTCCCATCAAAGTGAGTATAGAGGGAAGGTATCTCAACATAACAAAAGCCATTTATGACAAACCCACAGCTAACATCATACTCAACAGTGAAAAGCTGAAAGCTTTTCCCCTAAAATCAGAAACAAGTCAACGATGTCCCTCTCACCACTTCTATTTAACACAGTACTGGATGTCCTAGCCACAGTAATCAGACAAGAAAAAGAAATAAAAGGTACAAATTGAAAGGGAAGAAGTAAAACTTTCACTATTTGCTGATGACACAACACACTATATACAATACCCTAATGTCTCCACCAAAAAATTCTACAATTAAGAAATGAATTCAGTAAAGTTGCAGGATACAAGATTAACATACAGACATCTGTTCCTTTTCTATAAACTAATAATGAACTCTCAGAAAGATAAATTCAGGAAACAGTCCTGGTCACAATCACATCAAAAAGAAGAAAATAGGGCTTCTCTGGTGGCACAGTGGTTGAGAGTCCGCCTGCCGATGCAGGGGACATGGGTTCATGCCCCGGTCCAGGAAGATCCCACATGCCACGGAGCGGCTGGGCCCATGAGCCATGGCCACTAAGCTTGCACGTCCGGAGCCTGTGCTCTGCAATGGGAGAGGCCACAACAGTGAGAGGCCCATGTACCGCAAAATAAATAAATAAATAAAATACCTAGGAATAAACTTAACCAAGGATATGAAAGACCTATACTCTGAAAACTCTAAACACTGATGAAAAATTTGAAAATGATATAAAGAAATGGAAAGGTAGCCCATATAGTTGTATTGGAGGAGTTAATATTGTTAAAATGGCCATACTACACAAAGATATCTACATATCGAATGCAATCCCTATCAAAATACCCATGACATTTTTCACAGAACTAGAACCAAATAATCCCAAAATTCACATGGAACCATGAAAGACCCTGAATTGCCAAACAATCTTGAGATAAAAGAACAAAGCTGGAGGTATCACACTCCCCGACTTCAAACTATAGTACAAAGCTACACTAATCAAAACTATATGGTCCTGGAACAAAAATAGACATATAGATAAATGGAACAGAATAGAGGGCCCAGAAATAAACCCACACACTTATGGTTGATTAATCTACAATCAAGGAGGCGAGAATATACAATGCAGAAAAGACAGACTTTTTAATAAGTGGTGCTCAGAAAACTGGACAGCGACATGTAAAACAGTGAAATTAGAACATTTCTTTGCTATATACAAAGTAAACTCAAAATGGATTAAAGACCTGAATTTAAGGCTAGAAAACATGAGAAACCTTCAAGATGGTGGAGGAGTAAAATGTGGAGATCACCTTCCTCCCCACAAATACATCAGAAATACATCTACACGTGGAACAACTCCTACAGAACACCCACTGAAGGCTGGCAGAAGACCTCAGACTTCCCAAAAGGCAAGAAACTCCCCACATACCTGGGTAAGGCAAAAGAAAAAACAGAGACAAAGAATGCGGATGGGCTTCCCTCGTGGTGCAGTGGTTGAGAGTCCCCCTGCCGATGCAGGAGACACGAGTTCATGCCCTGGTCCAGGAAGATCCCACATGCCACGGAGCAGATGGGCCCGTGAGCCATGGCCACAGAGCCTGCGTGTCCGGAGCCTGTGCTCCGCAACAGGAGAGGCCACAACAGTGAGAGGCCTGCGTACCGCAAAAAAAAAAAGAATAGGGACAGGACCTGCACCTCAAGGAGGGAGCTGTGAAGGAGGAAAAGTTTCCACACACTAGGAGCCCCATTCACTGGGGGAGACGGAGGATGGTGGGGGCGAAGTTTCAGAGCTACAAAGGAGAGCACAGCAACAGGGGTGCAAAAGGCAAAGCTGAGAGATTCCCCCACAGAGGATCGCTGCCGACCAGCACTCACCAGCATTAGATGTTTGTCTGCTCACCCGCCGGGGTGGGTAGGGGCTGGGAGCTGAGGCTCCGACTTCGGATGTCAAATCCCAGGGAAAGGATGGGGGTTGGCTGTGTGAACACAGCCTGAAAGAGGATAGTGTGCCACAGCTAGCCGGGAGGGAGTCTGGGAAAAAGTCTGGTCCTGCCTAAAAGGCAAGAGACCATTGTTTTGGGTGCACGAGGAGAGGGGATGCAGAGCACCACCTAAACAAGCTCCAGATATGGGTGCGAGCCATGGCTATCAGTGCAGACAACAGAGACGGGCATGGAACGCTGTCTGCTGCTGCAGGCACCAAGAAGCCTGTGTGCTAGCACAGGTCACTATCCATACCTCCCCTCTCAGGAGGCTGTGCAGCCCGCCACTGCCAGGGTCCCATGGTCCAGGGACAACTTCTCTGGGAGAACACATGGTGCGCCTCAGGCTGCTGCAATGTCCCTCTGGCCTCTGACACCACAGGCTCGCCCTGTATTCTGAACCCTTCCCTCCCTGTGGCCTGAGTGAGCCAGAGCCTCCTAATCAGCTGCTCCTTTAAGCCCGTCCTGTCTGGTCAGGAACAGACTCCCTTAGTCAACCTACATGGAGAGGCAGGGCCAATCCAAAGGTGAATCCCAGGAGCTGTGCAAACAAAGAAGAAAAAGGGAAATTTCTCCCAGCAGCATCAGGAGTAGTGGATGAAATATCCACAATCAGCTTAATTTACCCTGCATCTGTGGAATACCTGAAGAGACAATGAAACATCCCAAAATTAAGGTGGTAGAATTTGAGAGAAACTGTAGACTTGGGGTGTGCTGTATGCGACTGACTGCTTTCTGGTTTTATGCTTATCTTAGTTTAGTATTTAGAGTTTATTATCTTTGGTAGATATGTTTATTGATTTGGTTGTTCTCTTCCTTTTTTTTTATATATAGATATATAGTTTTTTTCCTTTTTCTCTTTCTGTGACTGTGTATGTCTATGCTTCTTTGTGTGATTTTGTCTGTATAGCTTTGCTTTTACCATTTCTCCTACAGTTCTGTCTGTGCATGTTGTTTGTTGATCTGTTTGTTTTTTAGTATAGTTTTTAGCGCTTGTTATCATTGGTAGATTTGTTTTTTGGTTTGATTGCTCTATTCGTTCTATCATTCTTTTTTTTAATTACTTTTTTATTTTTAATAAATTTTAATTTTTTATTGAAATAACATTGTTTAATTTCCTTTTTTCTTTATTTCATTCTTTTTTTCTCCCTTTTCTTCTGAGCTGTGTGGCTGACAGAGTCTTGGTGCTCCAGCCGGGTGTCAGGCCTGTGCCTCTGAGCTGGGAGAGCCGAGTTCAGGACACTCGTCCACCAGAGACCTCCCAGCTCCACGTAATATCAAATGGTGAAAGCTCTCCCAGAAATCTCCAGCTAAACGTTAAGACCAAGCTCCATTCAACAACCAGCAAGCTACAGTGCTGGACACCCTATACCAAACAACTAGCAAGACAGGAACACAACCCCACCAATTAGCAAAGAGGCTGTCTGAAATCATACTAAGGTCACAGACACCCCAAAACACAACACCAGATGCGGTCCTGCCCACCAGAAAGACAAGATACAGCCTCATCCACCAAAATACAGACACTAGCCCCTCCACCAGGAAGCCTACACAACACACTGAACCAACCTTACCCACTGGGGGAAGACACCAAAAACAACAGGAACACAAAACATGAAGCCTGCAAAAACGAGATCCCAAACACAGTAAATTAAGCAAAATGAGAAGACAGAGAAACACACAGCAGATGAAGGAACAAGGTAAAAAGCCACCAGACCAAACAAATGAAGAAGAAATAGGCATACTATTTATGCCTATACTCTGAGTATATGCCTATTTATGCATATACTCACAGTATATGCCTATACTCTGAAAAAGAATTCAGAGTAATGATAGTAAAGATGATCCAAAATCTTGGAAATAGAATGGAGAAAATACAAGAAATGTTTAACAAGGACTTAGACGAATTAAAGAGCAAACAAACAATGATGAGCACCACAATAAATGAAATTAAAAATTCTCTAGAAGGAATCAATAGCAGAATAACTGAGGCAGAATAACTGAGGCAGAAGAACAGATAAGTGACCTGGAAGATAAAATAGTGGAAATAACTACTGCAGAGCAGAATAAAGAAAAAAGAATGAAAAGAATTGAGGACAGTCTTAGAGACCTCTGGGACAATATTAAATGTACCATCATTCAAATTATAGGGGTCCCAGAAGAAGAAGAGAAAAAGAAAGGGACTGAGAAAATATTTGAAGGGATTACTGTTGAAAATTGCCCTACTATGGGAAAGGAAATAGTCAATCAAGTCCCAGAAGCACAGAGAATCGCATACAGGATAAATCCAAGGAGAAAAATGCCAAGTCACATATTAAGCAAAGTATCAAAAATTAAATACAAAGAAAAAATATTAAAAGCAGCAAGGGAAAACAACAAATAACATACAAGGGAATTCCGATAAGGTTAACAGCTGATCTTTCAGCAGAAACTCTGCAAGCCAGAAGGGACTGGCAAGACGTATTTAAAGTGATAAAGGAAAAACCTACAACCAAGATCACTCTACACAGCAAGGATCTCATTCAGATTTGATAGAGAAATTAAAACCTTTACAGACAAGCAAAAACTAAGAAAATTCAGCACCACCAAACCAGCTTTACAACAAATGCTAAAGGAACTTCTCTAGGCAGGAAACACAAGAGAAGGAAAAGACCTACAATAACAAACCCAAAACAATTAAGAAAATGATAATAGGAACACACATATTGATAACTACGTTAAATGTAAATGGATTAAATGCTCCAACCAAAAGACATAGACTGGATGAATGGATACAAAAACAAGACCCGTATATATGCTGTCTACAACAGACCCACTTCAGACCTAGGGACACATATAGACAGAGAGTGAGGGGATGGAAAAAGATATTCCATACAAATGGAAATGAAAAGAAAGCTGGAGTATCAATTCTCATATCATAAAAAATAGACTTTAAAATAAAGACTATTACAAGAGACAAAGAAGGACACTACATAATGATCAAGGGATCAATCCAAGAAGAAGATAGAGCAACTGTCAATATGTATACACCCACCATAGGAGCACCTCAGTACATAAAGCAAATGCTAACAGCCATAAAAGGGGAAATCGACAGTAACACAATCATAGTAGGGGAATTTAACACCTCACTTTCACCAATGTACAGATAATCCAAAATGAAAATAAATAAGGAAACACAAGCTTAAAATGATACATTAAACAAGATGGACTTAATTGATATTTATAGGACATTCCATCCAAAAACAACACAATACACTTTTTTCTCAAGTGCTCATGGAAAATTCTCCAGTATAGATCATATCATGGGTCACAGATCAAGCCTTGGTAAATTTAAGAAAATTAAAATCATACCAATTATCTTTTCTGACCACAAAGCTATGAAAATAGATATTAATTACAGGAAACAAACTGTAAAAAATACAAACACATCAAGGCTAAACAATGTATTAATGACCAAAGATCACTGAAGAAATCAAAGAGGAAATAAAGAAATACCTAGAAACAAATGAGAATGAAAACACAATGAGCCAAAACTTTTGGGATGCAGCAAAAGGAGTTCTAAGAGGGAAGTTTACAGCAATACAATCCTACTTCAAGAAACAAGAAGCATCTCAAATAAACAACCTAACCTTACATCTAAAGCAATCAGAGAAAGAACAAAAACCCCCCCAAAGTTAGCAGAAGGAATGAAATCATAAAGATCAGATCAGAAATAAATGAAAAAGAAATGAAGGAAATGATAGCAAAGATCAATAAAACTAAAAGCTGCTTCTTTAAGAAGATAAAAAAATTGATAAACCATTAGCCAGACTCATCAAGAAAAAAAGGGAGAAGACTCAAATCAACAGAATTAGAAATGAAAAAGAGGTAACAACTGATACTGCAGAAATACAAAGGATCATGAGAGACTACTACAAGCAACTATATGACAATAAAATGGACAACCTGGAAGAAATGGACAAATTCTTAGAAAAGCACATCCTTCTGAGACTGAACCAGAAAGAAACAGAAAATATAAACAGGCCAATCACAAGCACTGAAATTGAGACTGTGGTTAAAAATCTTCCAACAAACAAAAACCCAGGACCAGATGGCTTCACAGGTGAATTCTATCAAACATTTAGAGAAGAGCTAACAGCTATCCTTCTCAAACTCTTCCAAGATATAGCAGAGGGAGGAACACTCCCAAACTCATCCTACGAGGCCACCATCACCCTGATACTAAAACCAGACAAAGGTGTCACAAAAAAAGAAAACAACAGGCCAACATCACTGATGAACATAGATGCAAAAATCCTCAACAAAATACTAGCAAATAGAATCCAACAGCACATTAAAAGGATCATACTCCATGATCAAGTGGGATTTATCCCAGGAATGTAGGGATTCTTCAGTGTATGTAAATCAATCAATGTGATAAAACATATGAACAAATTGAAGGAGAAAAACCATAAGATCATCTCAACAGATGCAGAAAAAGCTTTTGACAAAATTCAGCAAACATTTATGATAAAACCCCACAAAAAGTAGACAGAGAGAACCTACCTCAGCATAATAAAGGCCATATATGACAAACCCATAGCAAATATCATGCTCAATGGTGAAAAAGTGAAACCATTTCCTCTAAGATCAGGAACAAGACAAGGTTGTCTACTCTTACCACTAGTACTGAACACAGTTTTGGAAATTTTAGCCACAGCAGTCAAAGAAGAAAAAGGAATAAAAGGAATACAAATCAGAAAAGGAGAAGTAAAGCTGTCACTCTTTGCAGATGACATACTATACACAGAGAATCCTAAAGATGCTATCAGAAAACTACTAGACCTAATCAATGAATTTGGTAAAGTAGCAGGATACAAAATTAATGCACAGAAATCTCTTGCATTCCTATACACTAATGATGAAAAATCTGAAAGTGAAATCAAGAAAACACTCCCATTTACCATTGCAAATAAATAAATAAAATTGAATATACTTAAAAAATAAATAAATTAGAAGACTAGAAACCATAAGACACATAGAAGAAACATAGGCAGAACACTCTTAGACACAGATTGCAGCAATATTTTTTTGGATCTGTCTCCTAAACAAAGGTGACCTAGTTAAAACTTCAAAGCTTTTCACAGCAAAGGAATCCATCAACCAAACAAAAGGACAAACTATCAAAAATATTTGCAAATAATATGATCAATAAGAATTAATAGCCAAAATTTATAAAAAGCTCATATAACTCAATATCAAAAAAATAAAGAACCCAAAAAATGCACCAAAGACCTGAATAGAAATGTATTGAAAGAACATATCCAAATGGGCAACAGGCACATGAAAAACTGCTCAACATCACTAATCATCAGAGAAATGCAAATCAAAAGCATAGTGAGATATCACCTCATACCTCTCAAAATGTCCATCATTAAAAAGTCTACAAATAGCAAATGCTTATGGAGAAAAGGGAATCCTATTACACTGGTAGGATTGTAAATTGGTGCAGCCAGGATGGAAAACAGAATGGAGGTTCTGTCAAAAAACTAGAAATAGAATTAGCATATGATCTGGCAATTCCACTCCTGGATATACATCCAGAAAAAACAAAAATACTAATTCAAAAAGATAAATGCACCCCAATGTTCAGAGCAGCACTATTTACAATAGTCAAGATATGGGAACAGTCCAAGTGTCCATCAACAGATGAATGTAAAAAGAAGTGGTATATATATATACACAATGGAATACTACTCAGCTGTACAGAAGAATGAAACTCTGCCATTTGCAACAATGTGGATGGACCTAGAGTGTATTATTCTTAGTGAAATATGTCATACAGAGAAAGACAAGTACTGTTATCACTTGTATATGGAATGTATAAAATAAACTACAGGAATGTACATAATAATAGAGAAATAGACTCACAGATGTAAAGAACAAACCAGTGATTACCAGTGGGAAGAGGGAAGGGTGGGGAGGGAAATAGGGATGTGGAATTAAGAGACAGAAACTACTATGCAACAGGGATATATTGTACAGTACATGGAAATGTAGCTATTATTTTGTAATAACTTTAAATGAAGTATAATCTATAAAATTATTGAATCACTATTTTGTACACCTGAAACTAATACATTTAAGTCATCGACATGTCAAGTAAAAAATAATAAAATGAATAACTACAGAAAGAAAAAAGAATATGAACCTCTTATCATGACCTATAAATACCACAACGTGATTCAGCAAAATATGTCATGACCTGTGAATACCATGCAGAGATTCAGAAAACAACTGGGAGAAGTCCAAAGCAGTAGCTGGGAGTAGCATCTGTGAGTAGTTCACATCTCTCTGTTAGAGTCTGACTAAAAAGGGGGGAATTGTTAAAAAGAAGATAATAGGCCCAAAATAGAGTTGCTTATGCTAAGCCCCATGTCACCAAACCAAAACTTAACTTACAGCTCTCCAGAAACAGAAACTTACACCAAACAGGAATCACCTGATCAGCACTAGTTAGTTTTCATGACAGACTCCTGCCTTTTCTAAAGGAGAGTGTGCAATAACCAATCTGCTTTTTGCCAGGTATAACTTCCTTGTTCCTACTACCTTCTGCCTATAAAAGTTTTTCATCTTTTACAGCTCCTCAGAGCTCCTTTCTATCTGCTAGATTGGATGCTGCTGGATTCAAATCAATTTTTGCTTCAATAGACTCAAATGTTTTCATATGCCTCTGTTTATCTTTTAACACTAATGACTATAAAAAAGAAAAATCCTGCTGAATCTGGAGCCCCAAGTCATGGTGCCTGTACTCCAAGTCAGTGTGGATAATGACACTAGTTTAGTAAACCTAATATTAGCTAAAAAGAAGCATACTAAGACTTCTGGTTTCTGGTATCCCATATAAGAAGCTTGCAAGTTGCCATTCTGTCCTAACAACAAATAAACTGAACAGAATGAAAAATTAACAAATATTCTTGGATCCTTAAGAGAGGGAAGGACCCAGGGCAAACTTCTATCCCCAAGATTGAAGAGACAGACGGGTGAATACCAGGAGGCATGGCTTACCAGAGCAGAGATTCAGGCGCTGAATCCACCACAGGAACCAGTGCTGCGATAGGAAAGTCTTAACCGTAATTGACAAAATTGCTGGAGGCTCAGTGCAGACAACTCTGAGAGTTAAAAACTCCAAGAGACCCAGTATAGTGCAGGGAAGGACACAATACTGTGAGATGTACCTCCAGAAGCTCTACCAGGTTCCCACAGTAAATATCAGAGAAAAATCCCATCCTGCTTTGCAGGGGGAGGAGAAAAGGAATCGTTTGAGATACGCCCGAGCACTCCGTTTTTCTTAACGAGGCCGGCCCTCAGGAGAAACTAGTTAAACAAAGCCTTACCTGCTGGGGAAGGGGAAAACCCAACTCCTGTCCCACCTACTGGGGGAGAAAAAAACTGAGAAACTCCTGTGAAGTTCCTTGGCCAGAAGCACACGGCTGCGAAAAGACTGAGACCTTATGATAGGATATAGATCCCTCCCCCTCCCCCACACTTCACCACCATTTTATTAAAGACCTATTTGCAATAATTCCTTTTATTCAGTACATATGTATGACTATCAAGAAAAAATTATATACAGAATTTGAAAAGATCAGAAAATACAAAGAACCTTTGATAAGAAAACAAACGATCCATTTAAAAAATGAGCCAAAGACGTTCAGACATTTGACCAAAGGAGATATCCCCATGGCAAATAAGCATATGAAAACATGCTCCACATTATTTCCATAAGAGAAATGCAAATGAAAACAATGATGAAATACCACTATACATTTATTAGAATGACCAAAATCTGAAATACTGACAACACTAAATGCTGGCAAGGATGTGAAGCAACAGGGACTCTCATATATTGCTGGTGGGAATGCAAAATGGTACAGCCACTTTGGAGGACATGTGGAGATTTCTTTAAAAACTAAGCATACTCTAACCATATGATCCAGCAATCATACTCTTTGGTACTGATGCAAGGGAGTTAAATACTTATGTCCACACAAAAACTGGCACACATACATTTGTAGCAGCTTATATCACAATTGCCAAAACTTGGAATCAGCCAATATATCCCTCAGTAAGTAAATGGATAAACGGTGGTACACCTAGTCATTGGAATATGAAAAGAAATGAGCTATCAAGCCAGAAAAAGAAATGGAGGAGACTTAAATACATATTACTAAGTGAAATAAGTCAACCTGGAAAGGCTACATACTTATGTTTGCAACTATATGACATTCTGGAAAAGGCAAAACTGGAGAAAGTAAAAAGATCAGTGATTGCCAGGGCAAGGAGTGGGGAGATGAACAGGCAGAGTACAGAGGATTTTTAGGGCAGTGAAAATATTCTGTATAATACAATGAGGGATATATGTCATTATATATTTGTCCAAACCCATGGGATGTACAAAACCAAGAGTAAACCCTAAGGTAAACTATGGATTTTGGGTGATCATGGTGTGTCAGTAGGTTCATCCTTGACAAAAAATGTCCACTCTGGTGAGTGATGTTAATAATGGGGGACTTTGTGCATCTGTGGAAACAGGGACTTTCGGGAAACCTCTGTACCTTCCTTTGAATTTTGTTATAAACCTAAAGCTTCTCTAAAAAATAAAGTCTTTTAAAAATAACTATATTAAGAAATTTATATCAGTAATTAGAATCTTCCATAAGTTTTAGGAGTGGAAGAAGTCCACAAAATCCTAGAAAAGCCCGCATTTATATCTTACCTCCTCTGGTGATGACTAAGGATAAAAAGTGATTTTGTCTGAGCTCAATTCCAGGTAAAATATTTCCCTGTTAATACCTTCTACCCCAAATCAATAACATTTGTAGATTCCACCCTTACAGCAGTGATTCCAATCAATTAGCCTTTCTTTTTTCCTGCACATAGAACTCTCAAGTTAGCACCTATGAAATTTTCTTTTAATCAGTCTGTCATGGCTGTGTCTCTCTGATCAAAAAATGAATATTCTGCCTGGTGTCAAAAGCAGATCTCTGCCGATGTCAGTCATCCTCTTTCTTCTCTCATTTCTTCATATGCTTTTCTGCCTACTTTCTCTAAAGCTGATTCCTCTTTCTTTTACACTTTTCTACGGTTTCTAATAGTCCTTAAGTATTTCTGGAGTGTCCTTCTTTAGGGTTCTCAAATATGGCTATGTAAGTAACTCATCCTGGATGACCATATCACACTAAGGACATCACTTCCAAAGAAAAGACACATATTTCCTGAATTTCCAGTTTTTCAGGGTACAAAATAGACTTTTCAGAATTACTTTTTTTTTTTTTGCTTTATGTTAGTCATGTATCATATTACCCAGGGAGGAGTCCATTCTGAAGAGCAAAATTAATCTTAGCTTAACTCTTCCCTCAAAAGTTTAAATCTTCCCTGTCCCTGTTAAAGTAGAGATAGAAGAAAGAGGTGGTGGGTACCACACAGAGCCAGCAGGCAAAAGTACCCAGAGAGAGAGGCAGCTTGAGGGACCAGCAAGCAGGAATGAAAACTATTTCTGGATATGAAAGACTGTGGCAGTTATTTTGCAGAGCATATTAACAGGAAGCAAAAGATCATCAGAAATCAATTAGCAAGAACACTGCTATTTCATATGCAAACTCAGGCAGTAATAAACATTCTGACACAGTTTATATGAAAGCACTTATACAAAGAAGTGGTCCTTTCCATATAGAATATTAATGGAGCAGAAGAAGAGGCTTAGCCAAGCCTGAGGGCAAGAGAAAAGATTCTAAAGATCCCAAAAAGGATGGATTTCCTTGGCAACACTAACAGCTAACCAATTGTATCCAGTCCTAACAAGAAAGAATTGGGAATTCATGTCAGAATTTCTCTTTCTATTGTTCTGCGATTGGAGCCATTATTGGTCAGATATTCGAAAAAATAATTTAAAGGGGCAGGCATTAAAATAATGATGCATATGCATTTTATACACTTTGTTTTCATTTAAAACATATAAAGGCACATATAAATGTAATATTTTTACATAGGACCACAGCTGATAACATTATGGGTCACAATTCTTGCATTAACCACAGCCATAGGCATTGTCTATTTTTTCCCATTTCAGTGCCTTTAAAGTGAAACAGGAACTTAAGTATACTACTTGTAAAGCAACGTGAATGCAAAATCCTTCCAGAGTTTACACCTCTTTTCTATCTTTTGTCTCACTCTCCTTTATCAAGTCTTACCTAAGCATTTAACTTAGCTTTTATAGAATCAACAACAGTCTCTTTCTTTTCACACTTATACTTCATTAGTTTAACTGTTATTTAATTAAATTGCTACAGTTTAATGAACGTAAAACAACTAACAGGTTTAGGAATAAACACAATTGATCCTTGATCAGCACACAAACTGACAGGTGGAAAAGATGTGCCTGAGACTCTACACATACCAGACAGGACACAGCAGCTGTAAACATCAAGCTGGCCATTGGCACTATTCAGTGTCTTTCACCGAAAGAACAGAGAATTTCAGTTAATTTGGAGCTGATTGAATACAAGTTGGTATCTATTATGTTTGGCATAAAATTTTCTTCATCTAACTTCATAGTAAAGAATTTAAATCTTTGCTTATATTTTGATGAAGTTTCAGCCCTATTCAGGTAACCCATGTTTTCCTGGGCCACACTACCTACAAAAGGAACATAATACAAGTAAAAAAATGGGGTTACTCTGGCTCAGCCTCACCAATTGAGTTATCGGATGGTAAGCCCCATTTTATTCCTCTTGACTCTGGAAATCCCAGAAGGTTACTAGAGTATCTTACCCATAAATACAGCCTTCCTGAACCCCATGTGGGATTCTTCTTCTCTACTACCCCCAGTGATAGCTGGGAGGGTCCAGGACCACTGGAGGGGGTAGGGTAGATACCCCGGCCACTCTACGCTCCTACTCTACTCAGCATAAGCCATCTCCTGCTCCTGGCACTGACGGCCATGCTCGTGAGACTCTCCACTCCCTGCATTATATCCGATTTCACATCCTTCAACAGCCAACTTGAGGGAGGAGGGAAAAGCCAATGAATGCCCTTCAATCCTGAGCCTTATGTATCATGAAGCTGACGATGCTTGAGTGTTAGGTCTCCTCATTTGCACCATCTCTTTCAAGGCCATGTACCTATTTTGGGATGCTTTTCTTAAAGAACTCCCCTCCAAATGATGTGTCAGACACTGCTTCAACCAATTCCTTTCATTCTAATTTATTTATTACGCATGCAGCAGTTCTACCTTGATATCTTAGCATCTCACAGAGATTAGAATAGTTATGTTTTTAAATTTTAATATCACCTGGCACAGGTCTCAGGGGAGAATGGTGGGACCTAAAATAATATGAGCAATCTTCAGGTCTCCTCAAAACATCCCTTCCGCTCCCATCTGTGAAGGCTCATTAGCTTCACATGGGGTTGGCCAGCCTCGACTTTCTTGCCTCACCCCAGAGTGAGTTTCTTCCCTTGAAGCTACTTTGTCTCTAAATCATACAGAATCTTTTGGTGGACGTTCCTTCCTTCTTTCATCCATGATCATCAGTGAGCATGACATATTTTCATCGATTTAGCTCAGACTGTGGTGACTCACTCTTCTCTATCAACCCTTTTGTATTCTTTACAAAGGCTTGAGTGAAAGAACTCCTCAAGGCATTGTAGAAAGGTCAAAGGACCTTCTTTAGAATTTGGTCAGGGAGAGAATCTTCGTCACAGGCAAACCTCATCTCCTCCCAAGCACTGCCTCAGACAGGAGTATTCCTTTCTAGGTGAGCTATAGATTACATCTATAAACAGGCTATCCATAAAACCCACATATAAATCAATTATTGTTTCATCCTGAAGCAATCAAATCAAGAAAGTCAAAGTAACACCTATAAGCAATCATGAAATTCTTTAGTTAACGCAAGATGAAGAAAGGAAATCATGTATCTAATTCAGATTCAGCAGCGTTAAAACTTCTAAAAGCAGGGGCTGGTCAGAACAAAGGGACACTTTAGGAAAAATGAGAGGGCCATGACCTGGAGAGGAGCAACTCTGGTTGATGGTGAGAAGAGAGACATTTCCACAGGAGAAGCAGCTTCTCCACCTGGCTGACTTTATTAGACTTCAAATGTCATGGACCCTAAAGTTGCTCCCAAACCAGTTAAGTGCATACCTAAGAAATGAGAAACTATCAGGAAACGCTGGGCCTTGGTAGGATTATCAATAACTGGAAGATCTGGAGGCGACCTGTGCGGTCACATTGAAACAATTGTTATTTTTGAATTGCTTAGGAACTTTGCCAATCACCAAAGGTAAACTAATAATGCCAAATAGAACAGCACTGAGATCCCTAAACCTCAGCTGTGAGGCGTCATGGAAATATTTGCAAGGGAGCAGTGGCAGGCTTCACGGGAGGGCATGGGCTTGCTGCCACACAAGGGGAAGGAGAGGGGCAGCTGGATCACTGGTGACCCTATAAGGCGGTGGTTCTTTACTGAGGGCAATTCTGCCTCCAGAGGAGATATGCCTGGAGATATTCTTCATGGTCACAACTGGGGGAAAGTTGCTAATTACATGTAATGAGTAGTTGGCCAGGAATACTGCTAAACATCCTATAATGCAGCTCCCACAACAAAGAAGGACTGGGCCCAAAATGTCAACAGTGCTGAAGTCAAGATAGCCTGTTACATTGCTACTCAGGAGGGAAAAGTGACCCAGAGCCCTATCCGTCTATCTCAGGTCATGACAGTAACCAACGATCTGCTCTAATCAAAGCCATCATTAGAGAGATAAAAGATGGATGCTTTCAAATATGACTACAACGGATGGAAGCAAGTGGACAATAAAAAATATTTTACATTTCTAGATTTCCACTGGTTGGTGTAATTTTTTGTTCTGAAGCATTCACCCTTCGCGCTATCTGACGTTTTCCCCACTTCCTTCCTTCGACACCTACCCCCGCCCCCCACTAACTTATAAGACCACATTAAGATCTACTGGAGATATTATTCAGAATGCTTTGTAGTGTGGATATCTGAGGATATTCTGAGGTAGTTGTGACCATTCTAATCGCACGGTAGAAGATAGCCTGTTTGATGTGGGAATAATTGATCAAGTTTTAAGAACTTAAAATCACCTCAAACACAGCATGAGGTACTTAGGAACCTAAAATGATGGCAGCATTATAAGACTTGTCCTTACATTGGCATTTCCCTCTTCTTTCACCTGTTCTGTAATTTAAAATTTTTTCTCCTGTAAGCATAAAATATATCTTGCCTACAAATCATACCATCTGATCCATGTTTTCCAAGCCCTGTTCTTCTTCGAATTAAACCAAAGCAAATAACAAATAAGGTCTTGCAAAGTACAAACATTCTCTTTCCAGGATGCTACTGTGAATGTCAGCTGCTCTCAGTCTCTCCCAGTGATTGCTGGGCATCTCCTAGACTATCACAAGTGCTCGTGTTCACTCTTGCCAACCTCCCGGTGTTACCCTGAGCCATGAGCATGCCCTGCTGAAGCAGCTCCCCTTGTGGCAAAAATGCCACAATGTTGCAAAACACTCCTGCATCTGCTGCCACAGTGATAGCAGTGACTCAGGCCCCGGGTGGCAATGCTGAGTGGGGTCTTCTGCTAGAATGTCTTTTCCCACCTCTGCGTTATTTTCTATTATACCACACTAGTCTTTTCTCAAATGGACTATGTCTATTTATTCCTTGTGCCCCAGTCTACACCAACTGACTCGGAAGAGTCTCTGAGAACACGGTCAAGACTGCATTTTCTTGTACTTCCCAGGTGATCCTTGTACACATTAAAGTTTGAGAACACATGCTCCCAAAACCTCACAGGATTTTTAATAAAGTTGTTTCACCATCTTTATTTAGGACCCTCTGTTTCAGGGACGGCTCTAACAGTGATGATGATGCTGACGACAAAAACAACACAACACTAAGGCACAGAGATTAGGTATGTCGCATGAAGTTACATACGTAGTAACTGGCAATACAATGATCAGAACCACTCTTAAGCCAAAGCCCAGGGCAGGAAGGTCAACCTGAATAAAAAGATACCAAGCTCCACTCACAACTACTCTTTAATGACAGGGTGTTTAACTGGACCAGACGCTTGTGTCTCTATTAATTCATCCCTGTATGTGAGTCTTTACTCCTGACTCGCAAGAGCTCCCATAAGCTCTATACACACGCTTATCTTTTCTGTATCCCAGAGGTGCCTATCTTGCTCCACTATCAGTCTGCACACCAACCCACATCCATTCTCATCACCCAACACCTGCGCCTACAAACATACGAATCCATAAGAGGTCAGATCATCTCATCCATTCAGCCTGCAATGCAAAATATACTTCTTTTGAGACAGACCTTGCCTCTTAACATCGCATCCACGTGTTTCATTACATAAGCATGTGGATGCAATGAAGTAATTAAGACTGACGTCAGATTGCCTGAACTAAGACCCCATTTCTTCCGCTATCAAGCTATGGGACCTTGGGACTTAAACCTCTCTTTATAAGTTTCCTCGACTTTATGTTTGGAATAATCAAAGTACCTAACTCATAGAATTGTGGTGAGAATTACATGATTTTTCTCATATAACAGACACAGAACTATGTTTATCTCATTGAAAGTAACACGTATGTGCCAGATAATACATGTAACTTTTTAAGCTGTAAATTTCACCAGGAAAAAAATAGCTTTTGTATGTTTTCATGCAACTCACTGAAAGAAATAACAGTACACAAATACACGTGCATATTTATATAACTAAAATAAGAGATGTGCAAAACAATAGTTACCATTTTATATGCATTGCTCTCTAATTGCTCTTATACATTCTATTTCATTTTTTAAAAAAGAAGATCCAAATTCATCTAATTAATTTCACAGTCCACTATTAGGCCCCAACACACAGTTTTAAAAACACTATACTAGACTGTATGTAAACTTCATGAAGGAAGTCACTACACCTGTTTTGTTTAACACTGTATCCCTGACTTCCTGGAAAGACATGGCACATAATAGGTGCTTATTTATACATGGGTAGTGGATAAATTGGATAAATGAGTTCTCTTTTTACTAGCATTTAACATAGAAATAAGGAAAATCTATCTGTCCTTCTCTAGTGTTGATGTGTAAAGCTGTGAAAGACAGAATCCTTCCTACTCAATTGTTTGATTGAGATTCTTAGGAAAAACGCTAAAAATCATTAAAACATAAAGCTTTTCTAGAGGCTTATCCCAATAAAATTGGGCCTCAGTGGTAACACGGCAGCCAAAAATGTTACCTGGGTCATTAATTTGTGATTTTCTTAGAGGGATGGGAAATTCTTGTCATAACTTTTGTTGTTATCCTTAATTCAACTTTTTATTTCTATATAAATCATAGCATTTGGTATTATAGACATTCCCCGTTATCTGTAATTGCACACTTCCCTTAAGATGACTACGATGGTGAGAATTCCTTTTCATATAGATATTTTACATATTTTTAAATTTACCAGTCAATGTAGCTCAGTTCAATCTTTTAGTTTCATTGGGAGCTGTATCTAGCAGGTAAACTTGAAGAGATACTGCTAATGAAAGACATGCTAGTTTTTACTTTATCACTATTTGATGAGTTTCCGTCCCTTGCCTTCTCTCCCATCCTCCCTCCAGGCAAACACACACTATAAAGCAAACTGTGGGAAATTCAGCACTAGGAGAAATGTAAGATACAGCAGGAAAGCTTCATAGTTTATAAATATTGCAATGCCAGATTAACTGAACTAGCTACATTACACAGTCTGTAGTAATATCTGTGTTTAAAAGTAATGACGTCAGAGAGGTGGTATTGTACAATAGAGAAGAAAACAGAAATAAATAAATAAACTGAAATTAAAACACGAGTATTAGAATCACGTAGATCAAGGTCCAAATCCTGCCCACTACTTTCTAGTTACTTGTCTTTTCTCTTTTTTTTCCTAGTTATTTTTCTTATCTAGTCTTATCTGAAAGATGGGGTTGGTAGTTTCTACAACACAGGGTAGTTGTGAGGATACAGTGGGTTATTACATGTAAAAGAACTACTTTACGGTCCTGGAAAATAGCAATCATCACCATAAAGGTTAGTTTCTTCTCCCCTGTCCCTGGCCTGGGGGGGGAGGGGTCTTAGGACCTGGCCTACAGACCAGCTTATTCTCAAGTCACTTGTTGGTGAAGTTGAACCTCATTTCTAGAAATAATGATGCAGTTTATGACATTCAATTCAATTCAATAAACATTAAACCCCTTCTGTATACAAATTTCTATGGCTAGTTGTTATAGAAAATGGAGGAAAGAAATAAAATGAATGGAAATTGCTTCCTCTTCTGAAGAAGCTTCAAATTTATTCAGGAAATAAGGATGTAATTAATTAACAAAATAAGTACAAGTAGTAGGGCTACAAATGAGAAGCAATTAAATCTAATTTTGTTGAGGGAAGGGTGAGCAACCAAAAAGACCAGCCAGGAGATGGCCTTTGAACTAAGGTTAAAGAATGAGCAAGGATTTTTTTAGGATGAGATGGTAGCAAGAGATTTCTAATCTAAAGCAATAACATGAGCAAAGGCCAGTAAAGCAACTAAGTGGTGATAATCCAGGCAAGAAAGCATGAGAACCGGGAAAAGGATAATGGCAATGGCAATGAGAATGGGAAAGGAGGAGGGCGCACAGTTTCAGAGTTCAAACAAATAACTGCAAAATAGGACATGCTGCAGAGAACAGCAAATTGCTTGGCACTGATGTCTGTGGGGTGCTTCAGGTCATTACCTAAACCTATTTGTTTATTAAAGCCTCTTCTTGCCAAATAACCTTTTCCATTATCTAACTAGTTGGCTTGATAGTTTAAATATGTTTCATAGACTAAAACTGCCCCCCCAAATTTTAATAGAGTTGATTACTGTTTCCCATTTCATTTTCTTCCTCGCTTTTTAAAAAATTTTCTTTAGGCAGTTCAAATCACATTGACCTTTTTTTTAATCCCAATATTGTATTATAACTTTATTTTTATTTAGTTATCCACATGCTCTGTATCTCCTAACATTACCACTTACCAAATTTCTCAGGAGGTCTATGAATCTGATTTAATTTCTTCCCAGATGTACTAGTTTACATTCTCCCAGTTTAATCTCATTTTGATTTGAGTCCATATGTGTAACCTTTTCAAGTTCCAGATAAGTAGTTTCTAAGTCATTATCCATATTTACAACATGGCCTAATATAGCATCATTTCAAGATATATTAATGTGCCACTTACTCCTGCCAATATTAATTGAAGAGTTGAAAAAAATGGAAGCAGTGTCTTGCCCCATTGCATCCATGTCCTCTGTCCCCTTCATAATTTATCAAGTTGTTCAGTCTACTTTTTTGTGGATAACTTTTATTACTTATGACTTTTTGTTATCCAATCTCATTTGAATTACTTTCCAAGAAAAATGAAATAAAATGTGGTTTATAGTCATTTAAAAATCAGGTTTCTGGGTTTTTTTCTTTCTTTCCATTTACTTGGAAGTCCTATTTAAAAAGCAGTCTTTCAAGGGGCTTCCCTGGTGGTGCAGTGATTACGAATCTGCCTGCCAATGCAGGGAACAAGGGTTTGAGCCTGGTCCGGGAAGATTCCACATGCCGTGGAACAACTAAGCCTGTGCGCCACAACTACTGAGCCTGTGCTCGGGATCCCACGAGTCGCAACTACTGAGCACGCGTGCCACAACTACTGAAGCCCATGTGCCTAGAGCCCATGCTCTGCAACAAGAGAAGCTGCCACAATGAGAAGCCCACGTGCTGCAACCAAGAGTAGCCCCTGCTCACCGCAACTAAAGAAAGCTCGTGCGCAGTGACAAAGACCCAATGCCGCCAAATATTAATTAATTGATTATTTTTTTAAAAAGCAGTCTTTCGAAATCTTTTCCTGCCTTGGATATTCTTTACTGATGACTGTAGATGTTTCAGATAGACATGCAGAGGGAGCTCTACAGACGAAGACCATACTGCTGATCAGGGGACTCAAACCTGCTTGAATTTGATGAACATAGCTTGGCCCTGTGTCCATCCTTCTGATTGTGTTTTTTGTGTCCTCATTGTGCCCATTACTATTGTGTTCTTACTGTGTCCATCTGTAACTTTGTTGCTTTTTAGGTATTCTCATACTTTTTTTCTGATTTATAACTAATTTTATTAAAAATATGTTTTTCTGGACAGAAACTTTATAATTGTATTAATTGAGGAGTTCAGATATACTAATAAGAAAAGATAATATAATAGATATATGAAAAGATAATTCACAAAAGATGGATTACATCTAGTTGACAAACAATGGAAAAGGCATCAATAGTTTTAAAAACATGAGATACTGTTTTTCAGCTAAGAAAGAGGAACATTTTTCAGTGACACTGTTTATTCCTGGGAAGAATCTATAGATTCTGGTATACTCAAAATTAGATTCCACAGTAGAAATTAGAACAACTGTTTTGTAAACAACTTGGCACTTTGCATCACAATTTATTTTAAAAAATCATACTTTTTGTCAGTAATCTTACTTCTGAGACTCTAAGAATATAATATGGGGAAAATATGCAAGGAACATATTAATTATGCCTTTATATCAGTGAAAATGCTAAAACTACCTGAATTTCCAACAATAAGGTAATGAGCATTTAAATTATAAAACATCCATTGAAAGAAATAGTATATAAGTTATCAAAATTGATGTCAGTGAAGACTATAAACATGGCAAAATGTTAAGTTAAAATATAGTTTAAAGACACAAAATGGCAGGTTTACTGCTACCACAAAATTACATAAAAAGAAAAAAATCTGCCTATATAATATTTTGAAGCTAATAAACATATTAAAATAATCCTGCAGGTTTAGGGATGGGTTTTTTTTGGGGGGGTTGCTGATTTTTTTTCCTCTATTTTCTACTTTTTCTCCATTGTGCTTATTTTTTATAATAGGAAAATTTAAAGTTGGTGAATATTTATCAAGCATTTACTATGTGCTGGGTACTGTGCAAGTTAGGCCTTGCAAACAAAGAGGTAAAGACGACAGATGTGGCCTACCCTCACAGAGCTCAGGGTCATCAAGCTTCGGATACTTGGAGTCATTCTGGACTCATCTCCCTGTCTCTTTCATCACACCCCAAAGCTAATCCATTAGGAAATACTGTTTGACTTTAATTTCAAAATAATATCCAAAAGCCAGCCATTCCCCACTATTCTCACCGTAACATCCTAGTCTAAGTCACCATCATTTTCTGCCTGGGTTACTATAACAGCCTTGTGATAGAGAAAATCATACCTCCCTCCCCAACAAGATGTCATGTCCTAATCCCCAGAACCTGACTATGTTACCATCTATGGCAAAAGACTTTGCAGATGTGGTAAGGACCTTGAGAGGGTGAGATTATCCTGGACTTGTCCGGGGTGGTAGAGCCGGGGGAGGGGGGGCTGATGTGATAATAAGGGTACTTAGTAAGTCACAGGGCCAGAGTCACAGAGATACAATGAAGAAAGCAGAGGTCAGAGTGACACAATTTCTGGAAGGAGGCCACAAGTCAAGGAGTGCAGGTAGCTTCTAGAAACTATAAAATGCAAGGGAACAGATTCTCCCCTGGAACCTCCAGATATGCAGTCCTACTGACTCCTCAATACAGCCCAGTGAGACTCATTTCAGATTTCTGACCTCTGAAACTGTAAGATAATATATTTGTGCTGTTTTAAGCCACCATGTTTGTGGTAACTCGTTACTGGCAGCAGCAAGAAACTAACAACAGCCTCCTAATAGATTTCCTTGCTCTTACCCATGTTTCTCTGCAGTCTGTTCTCAATCTAACAGCCAGCGTGACCTTGCTAAAACCTAAGTCATGTTACTCCACTGCTTTTCCATTTCACTCAGAAGAAAAACCAAAGGCCTTACAATGACCTACAAGGTTTCACATGATTGATCTCCTTTTCTCTTTGACCTCATCCCTTAAAATTCTCACTTTCCTGATTCTGTTCCAGTCATACTGGCCTCCTTGGTGTTCCTCAAGGTCACCAGGGATACTCTTGCCATAGATCCCTTGCATAGATCCCGGGTAGTTTTCTCTACCTAGAATATCTTGTCCCCGAACACTCACTTGACTATTTCTCCTATTTTCCTCAGGCCTTTCTTTGTTCAAATGTCATCCATCAGTAAAAGCTATTTAATGATACAGCCTGAAGCCCTACCCCCAAACCTCCACTCTATTTTTCTCTTTTTTTTTTACAGCACACACATCATATGTGTGTTATTTTGTTTGCTTTTTAGTTGCTACCCACTTCCTCATACACACACACACCCACACACATACTAATACACATACACACATTACACTGGAATATAAATTTCACAAGGACAAAGATCTAGTCTGTTTCATCTTCTGATATATTGCAACTGCCAAAAATAGTGTCCAGCACATCACAGGTGCTCAATTAATGACTGCTAGATAAATAAATAAATAATTTTAAAAATTAGCTCTTTTGATACAGATTTAATTTTCTCAAATGGAAAAATTTAAACAATTAAGTAATCACTTTGAAGAATTTATTCAATTCACTAAGAAAAACACTAAGCCCATAATAGGAAAATGGCAAATTTACAAAAGAAGATATACAACTAATTAACATACACTTGGCAATAATTCAAACTCTGAAGTTTATCAGTAGGGCACTTTTTTTTGCTTATTCATGTCCCTATACAATAAAAAGTTATTAAGGACATTTTAAAGCCTATGATGATTTTGAGTTTCTGACAAATAATTCAGGCTTATATAGAAAGACGGAGCCTTGTTCGTGGTCTATGAAGCACTCTTGCATAAGCTTCTGGCTGGAGAGTTATTGTATTGTGCTTTCCTCCTTGTCTAGTTTCATGGCTTTAGGTAAGGGTTCCAGATCCTTCTTTGTTACACTTGGATGGGCTTTTGCTGCCCACCTTCAGAGGTGATTTGTAGCCCCAGTCAAGGAGTCAAACACCTATCTGCTGCCTCTGGATAAGTGAGCCCACTTCCACTTTTCTCTTAGTTTTGTTTTTTGTCTTATCTTGTTCATTCTCATCTCTGAAGTGTCACCAATACCATTAGAAGAATAACGAATACCATATAACATAGCATTATCAAAAGCTGCGTGAATCTCATGCACTGCAGCGAGCTCTCCAGCGTTCATGACAGGTCCCAAGGCAGGTGCCTGAGAGATCACTCCACACCTGGTTTAGTCATAAGCTTGATGACATGAGACAGAACGGCTCCTCTCCATTCCAGAAGATAAAAAGAATGGGTCCTTGGGCACGTGAGGATACATTCCACTTCAATCATCTGATTAGAATGCTGGTGTCTCTATTATTTCTATTTGGATCACTTTGTTATTAAGTCTAATTATAACAGAGACTGCTTTGTTTAGAGAAATAAATGATTCCTTACACTAAGTCTCTCTACTCTGAGGTCAAGTAATCTAGGACTGTGGACTATTTCCATTAACTCCCAGCCTAAGACCACAGCGATCACAACCTCCTCTTTGAGCACAAGGATGAGAATGTCTGATTGTTTATTCAACAATGAATGCAACTGAGTGCTCCAAATCTAATGACACCAAGAAGAATAAGAAGCAGTCCCTATGTTTAGAGTGCAGACTATGGTAGATGAGACCGAGATGCTACCAGGCAATTTATAGATCAGCATTAAACACTGAAGGAGAGAAGCTTATGTGCTCTGGATACCGTGAAGCAAAAAGAAAACAGCAAACGGTGTTCTAAATGGTGGAACAGAGCAGGGGGACAAGACAGAGGAAGTAGGAACTGAATCCTTCAGGGTAAGTCAAAGCTTGGACATGGGATGAGCAATGAAAGAAAAGGAGATAAAAAGGGGAAGGGATTGAAGGAAACTGAGCAAAAGCTGGGAGTGGGAGAAAACAAACAACCAGACACATTCAGAGAACTGTAAGTAATTTGGTGTGGCTGGACTGTAGGGCAAAGAAAAGACATGGAAGAAGATGGGGCCAGACACCTGGGCAGATGTCACATTATGGAGGCATATATACCCTACTAAGCACATATTTATTTTTTATCCAGAAAGTACTAGCTTTTTTCTTTCATTTTTCTACATCTCGGAATTTTCTTCTTGTTCACATCATATAAGACACATGGAGGATGGTACATAGTGTTCAATCCAGAGATTTTATGTCTGAGCAGAATAACGTTGTCCTTTCCAACCTTGAAGTATTTACTCGATTTACTCGCTCGTTCTTCAAAAATAGCTGCTTTGCTAATACATATTTGCTAATTATAGTAGTTGCAGATAAACAATGCTTTGACTTGATGATTTGCAAATGTTCAAATTTTCTCCATGCTCTTTTGCATTCTTTAGGTCAACAGTTGCTTTATTATTTCTTAATGTTTAGACTCGTGGGCTTTAGTTTTCTTCTTCAGGATAGATTTAAAAATGAGTTCACCCTAACCAAGTATTTTAATCGACATTGAATTTTATGTCCTACTCCATTTCTTAGCAGATATCTTTTAATGTGGATTTTCTTTTCCTCTAGCTAAACTGGATTTCTATGAGAAATGGAAGTGGTTTCCTATTAGTTATCTTTTTATTGTTGCTTTATTTTTTTTGCCTCGCATTCACACATACAAATGCTTTATTACCACTGAATCTGGTATAACAATGCACTGAGTTAGGTTTAGCTCCTTTTTATTCTAATCTTATCTCTGTGAGTAACTAGCTATTTGAGCCTAAGAAATTTACCATTCTCCTCATCCATAAAATGAGAGGGTTTGACTAGATCATGCCAAAATGCCCTTCTAGCTGAGAGATTTTATTCTTGTGGCTAAGCATTATTATATAGGATGAACCTCATTATGGTTCCTTCCTCCGCTTATCTCATCTTCACATTTCTTCACTCATAAGTCTTTCTACTTTGCTGCTTTCTCTTCTGTCTATAGATTGAAACAGCTGAGGGGCCAAGACTGAGTCATCTGTTTCCTTAGGTCACCATCAGAAGCACTGCTGAAGGTTCTCAGCTGGTAGCAGGTATTCAGTGACACTTTGTCATGACAAAGGCATAGGAGGAGTACTTATCTATGCTTCTGTGTCCCTTGTTGTGTGCTTTAGATGTTACACTTTTAATTTTTATTCCAAAGGAAACAGTATGGTGTCTGTGATATTATAAAGCCTATGAGGGAATGTTCTGTTTCTAAGCCATCCAATCCTGTTGCTTCTATATCATCAGCTCTAATATATCCAGGAAAGGCTGGCCCACCTTGACCGCAGGGTTAAACTCGCTTGGCCTACTGCTATGACCCAAATGGTTTGGCTTTAGACAATGTAGCCTGTGGTGCCGTTGAGCTAAGTCATGTACAAGTGGCAAAACAAAACATAGTGTGCGTTCCAAACATCAACACTGTGGAGTTTAGATGACATCCTCATTAGACGGTCTTCATCTTTGCTTCCTTTGATCTGCTTCTCTCCCTCTTGTCTGCTAAATTTGATCTATTTCAGGAACTACTGAGGCAGCAGCTTCTCCTTGCTATTGCCTGGGATAGTTTCATACTACATAATCAAAGTTTATTGTCTTTGTATCAAAGCATGTTCTCTGCTTTCTCAATATCAAGCCCCTCTTCCCCTTACTATCTCTCTGATTCACTGCTCAGCAATCTGGCCTCCTTTGTTGGAACCTGGGTATATTTCTGGGAATTGATTTGCCTTAAAGCCAGGCTTGCAGAGGACATAATGGACTGGGGTACAACCACCGCGGAGGAGAGCCTGGTGGGGGCAACTTCAGAAGACTCACGGAAGAGCAGCATCCTGAAAGCAGAGCATTTCTCTTACGAGAAAAAATATCATCCTCGAACTGTAAAGTGAGTAAATTTCGGCTTTGAGACAATTTTATCTGCATCTAGACCTGGAGATCTTCTGCATGGCCCCACTCAAGTGACACCAAGCAGATATGCTGATCAATTCAAAAACGAATAATCCCATGAATCTGGGATGGGGCATCCAGCAATGTTCCTTAATCGTAGAGATTAGATCTTCTGGACCAGAATTAGGAACACATGGCTTGACAATGTAAATATCCTCCTGTGTTCAATCAGAAGACCAAGAAGGCAAGAAGTAAGATAGCTCACAAACTGGTTGAGAGCTGGAATTAGACATTCAGTTATTTAAGGTCTTTATTCACAGGGCTGGAAGTGGCTAAGGCAGAGCGCTGAGGTTAAACAAGAGAAGCATATCCAGAATGAGTCATTAAAAGCAGCCTACCCAAAAAGATTGCTTCCCAAGTTATAGAGAGAAGCTGTATATCAGGATGGCAAATGCAAAGTGGTCTGGATAAAACAAAGAGATGTGGTATACATCTGAGGTTGATTTTAATATGCTCATTTCACATACCAACCTGTATGAGCAAAGTCCATCTACAGCCTCTGCTTTAGGCTGGAGCAGGACAGGTTAGAAATTATGGAGTCAATGAACATCAGGTTAGTAGTGGGCTTTGAAAGTACTTTGATTATTATACTCAAAACACTGAAATGATCTAATTCGGCCCTGTTGATCAGCATACACACTACTACCACCACCATGAGTTTAATAAGGGAGTAGCCAAGGAGAAGTAATAGTGTTGCTTTCTTTACCAGCTGCACCAGTTCCAATAACTCCAACCCAGTTCACAGCACGACTCAAAACTGAGCTGGAGCATGAGGGCCTAAATGCCCAACACCATTCTCAATCTTAATCTAGATTTTTTTTTTTTTTAACCTTATTAGCCTTTGACTTGTTGCATGAAGAAAGACCGAAGAGGAGACTCTACAGGGCTGATCAACAGAATAGACTCTGGTTCTCTGTACCTATGTAGCCACATGTGTGTAGATGACACATGCTGTGCCGCCCAGAACCCCTTTGGGGACTGAAAGACTTGTTCTTCCCACTACCGAGGGTGCTACCAACCAGCATCTCTTAGCTGTCAGGCCTCTCCAGCTGATGAGGGCTGCTTCTTAACGATCATGACTCCTTCCCAGGGGAAGCCCGCCACCAATGTCCGGTTCTTATGAGAATACAAAGTTCCACCCTCTCATCCTAACTCAAGACAACTCTGAAGGGCTCTCAGCCTCAGAGCTCCTTATGGGGTTGACAAAGGCTTTTGTTGTGACAGTATCACAACCCAATGTCTTCCTCTGCTCAGGATAGATTCCTTTCTTTTCCTATACGTGTTAATCTCAACAGCACTTTTTTAATACAATTCTTGCATTCTAAATGACATTTCAGT
Organism: Neophocaena asiaeorientalis asiaeorientalis; assembly: GCF_003031525.2. NCBI lineage: Eukaryota > Metazoa > Chordata > Mammalia > Artiodactyla > Phocoenidae > Neophocaena > Neophocaena asiaeorientalis. The sequence goes on from NW_020171982.1 coordinate 2,188,386, forward strand.
GTCTACTTCCCAGATAACCCACCCTGCAACAAGGACAACAGGAATGGAAAAGCCAAAAATAAATGGAAAAAAGAAAAAGATAAGTTGCCCAGGCTTCTCTGAGAGGCCAAGCTTTGCACACAGCAGTTTAGCTCTCCACTTTAACTAGTGGGCTGCATCACCATGTAGAAATACTAGGAGTGGCCCAGATGCTCAGGATATACCACACCTCCTGGGCCCACCTGAATTCAGGCCAGCCCTGATGAGGCCCAGGTCCAGAGCCAGTATCCCATATCAAGTATAAACCACCAGCCACATGCAATTGCCATATGGAAGCAGAGGGGAGCTAAATGTTCCCAGTAGCAACCCACGCCAGTGATGGAGGAGAACTGGGGGATACATGGTCTAGCCTTTCCATCCTCTAGTGGGATGATTCTGAGGCAAGTGCTACACATCCCAGTAACAGAGCAGCAATCCAGCAGGACTGAGCTATTGTCCCCACATACTAGAGTGCTAGGACTGCCATAACAAAATACCATAGACTGGGCAGCTTCAACAACAGAAATTTTCTTTCTCACCATTCTGGAGGCTGAGAAGTCCAAGATCAAGGCGTCCACAGGCTTGGTTTCCTCTAAGCCCTCTCTCCTTGGCTTGTAGATGACCACCTTCTTGTTGTGTCCTCACATGCTCTTTCCTCTTTGGGACACACACTAACAACACATGTACACAGCTGTGTCCCAATATCCTCTGCTTATAAGGACACTAGACATACTAGATTTGAGCCCACCCATATGAACTCATTTATCTTAAGTACCTTTTCAAAGGTGCTAACTTCAATTACAGTCACATTCTGAGGTACTGGGAGTCAGGACTTCAACATATCAATTTGAGGGTGGGGGACACAATTCAGCCCATAACACCCCAGTAACTAAATATACGCATTTCCCTTTTCCCTGTCTCACTTTTCCTCTCCCACATTTCTTCTTCCATGGATCACCTCCTAAATAAACTAAGAAACTTCATCTTTGTCTCAGGTCAGAGGAACCCAATCAACTGCCTTAAACTCTGACCAACCAGAATTAGCAGTTCCTTGGGGAAGCTTGGAAGAGGTTGGACACAGACAGCTGTCACTTGGAAAACATATAAACCTCCTCTATAAACAGTATGTCATCAATGGAGCGCATCCCTTCAAATCAAATGTGACCTAAAGATGAGAAACAGAGACAACCAGATAAGGCAAAGGTACACACACAAATCCACTGGTCTGCCTCCACCCTGTGAGCAAAATTAAGTTGGACGCAGAATGTAAAGACATGCAAATGCCTTAGCAAGAGCAGACAGTGTGTGTATCTAGCAGCACAAGGCTGTGATGCTCCCCTGGGGGCAGAGCAAAGTACCTGCAACAATACTAAGCACAGAACCAATAGAGGCAATTTATGTGAATTTTCCCAAAAGAAAAAAAGTAGCATTCATCACCTCTTGGGTCTAGAATATTTTTCTCTTTACCTTGAGTTCTTCTTATTTGAATTTTAGAATGACATATACGTTTTCAGGCAAAATGCTACAGATTTTTTTCATCACCCTTTGTCCTGTCATGAATTTCTAGTTTCTTTTTTTTTTTTTTACATCTTTATTGGAGTATAATTGCTTTACAATGGTGTGTTAGCTTCTGCTTTACAACAAAGTGAATCAGTTATATATATACATATGTTCCCATATCTCTTCCCTCTTGTCTCTCCCTCCCTCTCACCGTCCCTATCCCACCCTTCTAGGTGGTCACAAAGCACCAGCTGATCTCCCTGTGCTATGCGGCTGCTTACCACTAGCTATCTATTTTACGTTTGGTAGTGTATATATGTCCATGCCACTCTCTCACTTTGTCACAGCTTACCCTTCCCCCTCCCCATATCCTTGATTTGAATTCTATAGGCTATTAGCCACCTTACCTCTGGAAAGCTTACCTAAATTGATCCTTTAAGATAATCTACTAATCATTATGAATGACCTGTAGGTGCATATTGGTCAATGGAGATTGAAACAAACAAACCGGAACCTAAACAATTGTAATAGTTGCATTTCATGTTAAATGAAACTAACATGTTCCATGCTTGCAAAGGACTTAAATAAAAATAGCAATAATTTAATGAGCTTCCCCCTGTATCAATCTCTAATTATCACATTTAATATCTCTAAAACCCTGAAACATGGATATTACTATTCTTCATGTTCTTAATATGAAGAAAGGGATTCGGAAAATATCCCTCAAATATAAGTGACACAAATGGGATTTGAACCCAAACCTGATTCTAAATCTTTTTTACTTCCAGTGATTCTCAATCAGGACTGGTCATTAAAATTAACTGGAAAGGGGCTTCTCTGGTGTCGCAGTGGTTGGGAGTCCGCCTGCCGATGCCGGGGACACGGG